>NC_042621.1:197950800-198253957 GCF_901001135.1 Rhinatrema bivittatum
GGAGGGTGGAGTGGGGTAAGAGGGGGCTTGGTGCCATTATATATAATATCGTTGGTGGGTGACAGCCTCAGGTCACTATGCATCTTTTTTTACATTTTGGGAGTTACAGGAGTTGGGGGGTCGGGGGGTACAGGAGCTAGCCCACACATATCTTAAAGGATTTTGATGGGGGCAAAGGGCTGAGGATTGCGTCTGAAGTCCCAGAAGGTGTTTTTTTTCCCCTAATGTATTCTTAGCAGACTATATTATAAATATACACTATCAACATAACAAAACCCACTTCAGTATTTAATTTTATTGTAGTGGACACCACCCTGCTCAAATCTATAAATTTGTTAGAGTGGGTAGTGGGGGTTTCATATAATACTATTGAAAGGTACCATCCTGGATTCCCCATAGTTGTTTGTGTATAATCATAAAGACACCACCTACCACCTTTTATGTTTCTATGTAACAGTGCCGAGAGAATTTAAAAAGTCGCCCATGTACACGTGTATCTCCCAGTATATGTACAAGTGAGCCCAAAAAGGGGCGAGGCAGGGGCATGGTTTGGGCAGGCCATGGGCACTCCAGAAATTTGCATGTTAAGTATATATGTGGAGAAGCGTGAGCCAGGGGTCCCCTGCTGTGTAACTCTACTACTGGCGTGTAAATAATAAAATTAAAAAATCTAGGCTAGTCAGTGGGGTTTTAAGGGTCGGGGCTAACAGGGAGACAGGGAGAAAGGGAGACAAATATTACAGAACTCTGCAGCAAGAATTCTCACAGGTAAAAGGAAAAGAGATCACATTACTGAAACACTTGCAGAATCACACTGGCTACCGATAGAACAAAGAGTACAATTTAAAAGCACTATGCACAATACATAAACTGATTCATGAGGAAAAAGCGGAATGGCTCAACACAGCACTACGTGTACATGTACCACATAGAAATCTAAGGTCGGCGAATAAAGCACTCCTAACTGTTCCATCGATTAAAACAGCACGTCTCACCCAAGTCAGGGAGCGAGCATGGTCACTAGCGGGACCCACCTTGTGCAATACAACGCCTCTTGAAATAAGATTACAGAGAAATTTCAAGCTATTCAAAGGAAGTTTGAAAACCTGGCTTTTTAAACAGGTTTTTTATAAAGAGAATGGAGAAAGTAAGTAAGTAAGTAAAAGCAGGCATCAGTAATTCAGCACCCAGCACTTAGTTTCCATGTGCTCACCTGTTAATTATTTTTTCTCACTGATAACCTTAGATAAGATTTGAAATTGCAAGAAAGAATTACATGTATTCCAGCCATGAAACATGTATTAAAAGGGCAATTTATATGAAACTCGTCAAATAGTCTTTATATTGGAATTCTCTGTTACCGGATCGTTGTTGGCACTTCTATTGAGTTTTTACCGTTTTTTACTATATGTGCCTTTTTGTAAATCGTTGTGATGGTAAATAACTGAACGAAGATATAGAAAAGATTTTAAATAAATAAATAAAATATTAACCTAAGGGGCTTGAGAAGTCCTATCCCCTAATGGGGCAAACAGAGAATGAAGAGTGAAAACTCCCTACAGCATTGGTGCATGTTCCTTATAAAATTCCCTTACTTACATGGTAGAGGTGGCATTTGCGCACACGTGCACATCCATCTATCATTATGCGCACATGTATCTGCGAACAGCCTATTGTATACCATACGCACATATATGCACATATGTTATAAAATGGCTGCATCCTTTGGCGCAAGCTGGAATACGCGGGTACTTATGTGCTCATGCGGCTGTTTCAAAGTTACCATCTATGTCTAAGAATTGACAGTTGGCTCTGCTTTGTCTTTATTTCTAGCTTCTTCATTTAGTTTAGAATACCTAATATGTGTTAAATGCTATATTTGGAATTTTTTGAAGGGGGAGAAGAGTAGGGTGCAGACGTATTCATAATATTCCCCATCCTATGCCACCCATGTCTTGCTTCATTTCTTCAAAGTCAAAAGTTCAAACTTGGGCTGTTTGGTGCCAAGATAGTGCCATTTTGATAGCGATGAGCAAGCTGAAGCAGATAACATAGAAACATAGAAATGACGGCAGAAGAAGACCAAACGGCCCATCCAGTCTGCCCTGCAAGTTTCGCACTTTTTTTTCTTTTTTCCTCATACTTATCTGTTTCTCTTGGCTCTTAGTAACCTTTTGGTTCTATTTCCCTTCCACCCACACCATTAAGGTAGAGAGCAGTGTTGGAACTGCATCTAAGTGAAATATCTAGCTTAATTAGTTAGGGGTAGTAACCGCCGCAATAAGCAAGCTACACCCATGCTTATTTGTTTACCCAGACTATGTAATTCAGTCCTTGTTGGTTGTCTGTATATAGATCCACTTTTCTTCATTCCCCCTGCCGTTGAAGCAGAGAGCTATGCTGGATATGTGTGAAGTATCGGTCTTTCTCCCCTGCCGTTGAAGCAGAGAGCTATGCTGGATATTCGTGAAGTATCGGTCTTTCACCCCTGCCGTGGAAGCAGAGAGCTATGCTGGATATGCGTGAAGTATCGGTCTTTCACCCCTGCCGTTGAAGCAGAGAGTTATGCTGGATATGCATGAAGTATCTGTCTTTCTCCCCTGCCGTTGAAGCAGAGAGCTATGCTGGATATGCATTGAAAGTGAAGTATCAGGCTTATTTGGTTTGGGGTAGTAACTGCCATAACAAGCAAGCTACTCCCCGCTTTTTTGTGAATGCAAATCCTTTTTTCCACATTTCCTCTTGCCGTTAAAGCTTAGAGCAATGTTGGAGTCGCATTAACCGTGTGTATGTTTATTGAATAAGGGTAATATCTCTAGGCAGTAGCCGTCATTCCGGCGAGCGACCCACTCTTCATTCACGTCCTCTAGACTTTATGGATCCACAGTGTTTATCCCATGCCCCTTTGAAGTCCTTCACAGTTCTGGTCTTCACCACTTCCTCCAGAAGGGCATTCCAAGCATCCATCACCCTCTCCGTGAAGAAATACTTCCTGACATTGGTTCTGAGTCTTCCTCCCTGGAGCTTCAAACCGTGACCTCTGGTTCTGTTGATTTTTTTCCGACAGAAAAGGTTTGTCGTTGTCTTTGGATCATTAAAACCTTTCAAGTATCCATAAGTGCCTTTTCTGCCAATAAGGAGGATACAGGGAACTTGAATAGCTCTGCTGGTGAGGTGGGTGAATTGGGGTCCAGATGAAGATTTTGTTTGGGGGAAGATTAAGAACATAAGAACATAAGAAAATGCCATACTGGGTCAGACCAAGGGTCCATCAAGCCCAGCATCCTGTTTCCAACAGTGGCCAATCCAGGCCACAAGAACCTGGCAAGTACCCAAAAACTAAGTCTATTCCATGTAACCATTGCTAATGGCAGTGGCTATTCTCTAAGTGAACTTAATAGCAGGTAATGGACTTCTCCTCCAAGAACTTATCCAATCCTTTTTTAAACACAGCTATACTAACTGCACTAACCACATCCTCTGGCAACAAATTCCAGAGTTTAATTGTGCGTTGAGTAAAAAAGAACTTTCTCCGATTAGTTTTAAATGTGCCCCATGCTAACTTCAGGAGAAACAAAAATCAAAGACCTAAGGTAGCGGTCAGGACATGCATTTAGAGCTGGTTAATTATTTCTGGTAAATGCTTTGGTTGGATAGTACTACATAAATTTCTTGAACTGGAGCATTACCCTGTACAGGTCATATATACCAAAGTTTACAAAATTGCCCCAGATATATAAAGTCTTTACCTCATCTCTGCTGATAAGTTCATTAGAGAATGTGAGTCCTGGCATCAATCCTCGTTTCTTCAGCCAGAAGATAGATGCAAATGACCCTGAGAAGAAGATGCCTTCAACTGCTGCAAAGGCCACCACATGCTCCCCTCCTCTTTGGGAAAGGAGGGAGTTCAGTCAAGCTTGTTTTGTGGGGAGAGGGTGCCAAAGAGGCTAATGCTGTGACCCTGTCATGGAGGGTTGGCAAACTCACCTTTAACCATCCCCTCCTTCCTTTGGTGCACCACCAACTTTAGCACCACCAACTTTAGCAATCACACTATTCCCATGTATTAGAAACTATTATTCAATCCACCAAGGTCGCATTTAAGGTTTTGGCACCTTGGGCAGCATGCCACAATGGCACCTTTTGAAGCTGTGCCAGCATATTGCCCTAAAACAAATAGAAGCAGGCTCCGCTTTGGCCTAGATATTTGGTGTCTTCAAAATGTGGCACTCTAAATCTGGGCCTGCAACCACCGATATTGAGCTGTTTTGTTTAGTGAGGTGCCTTTGACATAAATTTGTCTGAAACTACTTTTCATCCCTGGCTTTATGACTTCCTTTTAATTGTCAAAGTGCAGCAGACATACTGCATAGTATGGAAGAAAATACTCTAATTTCACTGAGCTTGTATAATATGAACAAAGGGAGAAAAACATGGTAATTAATTAACTTGGTATCTCTATAAAAAACACCTGTGCGGAATTTGGATATATCACTACAGCTTTAATTTAACTTTCCAAACAAACATTAATGACAGAAAATAATACCTCTAGGACATAAGGCATATTTTAGTGCATATTTACCAGAACCTCACGGACAGCTAGATCTCATATGCAGAGAATTGTGAATACAGTTGCAAAATCAAGAAAACAATTTTCAAAGCTGTTTACGCAGGTAAATTGACTGAAAATTTCCCTCACTCAATTCTGCTAAAGTACACGCCCCAGTTTCATAGGGCACATTGTTGTGTCCGTCAGTGCTAGACGGCTTCGCCCCGTTTGCCTCACCTTGTTCATGGCTCTTCCCGCTTACCTTGGGAAAATGGCTACCGCCGTATCTACAAGCCGACATCTCCGACGTCCCCAGAACGGCTATGGTGCTGCCTTCCGCCATGCTCCTCCCAGGTACCTACTAGGGTGCGTGCGCGCCACCCACGTCTTTATTCCAGCTTTGGCGCGAACCTCGGGGGCGATCCCCTTTACTGACGTCATGCCATCCGGATATATAGCCTGTTCTAACTTGCTAGCTCGTTGAGTTAGCAAGGACTTGAATTTGCTCCTGTCTACGCTACTCTGCCGCTTCCGTGCTGCCGCTGGAAGCTCTCTCTCTGCCCTTCAGGGTAACTGCTAACCTGGGTACCCCCTCCTCGGGGGCCCTCTGCTTTATTTCAGGTGCCTTACAGGGATCAGGTACTCGCTCCTTGAGTGCCTGCTCTCCTTGCCTCGGTGCCTGTACCATCCTCTTCAACCTGGTGGAATCACATACCTACAGCAAACATCTAGTGAGTAATCTAACTCTCAGTCCATCTCATGCACAGTACTGCCTTGCTGGGAAACCTACACCAGAACCTCCCTATACCAACGGGGTGAGAAGGGCTCCCTCTGCCGAGGGCCCTGACACTGCTACATCCAGACTACCTCACTACTGCCACCTCTGGTGGTACTCTTCAAGCTGTACAATAAACAACTAACTCTGTGTTTGTGCATCCTGAGTCTAGCCCAGTACTGTGGCTCCTCCCCGTGGGCATGGTCATCTGTCACAGTACCCAAGGATCCACCCAAACACCGCTTAACCATAACACACATACTTTTAGCTGGCCTGATGGGAGGCATTCCCAGGAGCAAACGTTTGTAGGGGTTGGAAAACAATGCACATAGTTTGAATTTTCAAATTTATGTGTGCTATTTTCCAGCAAAAATCTACCCACATGGCCTACGGGTCTTTGTACCTGTAGGCAGTTTTCGAAGGGAAAGTGCACTTTTAATTTCCCTTTGAAAATTAAATACAAGATCCATGGGACAAGATACCTGCAAGCTGTGCATCTAGATGGGTTGTCTGGGAATTGACACCTAAATGGTTTTAAAGAGTTCATAAGAGGCATTTGCCTTATTATTCTTGTAGCCAGTGTCATGAGTATTACCCGAATCACAGTCCTTCTTCTCCAGCAGTGCAGCTTACTTCTACCTCTGCACATGCTAAGCTTGTCCACCACTACTCAGTCTTCTGCATGGGTGCCAGTTCCTTCTGATATTCCTTCTACAGAATCATGTAACAGTGCCCCTGTGGAGGCTTGACATCTGAGTCACACTATGGCCTCCTCACAGACAACACCAGTGGTTGTTTTCCACATGGGAATGGAAAACCCAAAACATCAGATAAAGGGCATTAATATAATGCTGCTTCATGGTCTGATCACTCAGTAATCAAGTTCTCACTATGTAGTAAAACACACAGATAAAACCTGATCCTTGAAAATGACATTGCAAAACCGAGATGTCCTAGATTTTTCCACGATAAATAACCTACCATCAAAGGTTACAGACCAAGTAAAGGAATAGAATGAAAATCTAGCCAAAGCCTTTGACAAAATTACCTCACAAAAAAAAAGTCCTATGTCCCTCCAATAGAACATCACCTTGGTATTCTGAAGAACATAAAGTGGAAGTAAGGAGGAGGCTGGGAACTAAAGGCCAGTTAGTCTGACCTCTGTGGTGAGCAAATTTAATGTAATCGCTGCTAAAACAGAGGACACTGCAATTTTTGGAATCTATTGGATTGCAAGATCCGAGGCAGTATGGTTTTACCAGAGGTAAATCTTGTCAGATGAACCTGATGAATTTCCTGGAGTTGGATCAAGGGAGAGCGGTAGATGTAGTATACTTGGATTTCAGCAAGGCCTTTCACATGGTTCTGACAGAAAATGTATAAATAAATTGTGGACTCTTGGTAGATTGAATGTGTTAGAAACTGGCTGAGTGGGAGGAAACAAAGGGTAGTGGTAAATGGAGTTTTCTCTGAGGAGGGCATTGTTACTAGCAGTGTGCCTCAGGATCAGTTCTTGGGTCTGTTCTTTTCAACATTTTTGTGAGCAACATTACGGAAGGTTGTCAGGAAAGGTTTGTCTTTTTGCCGATGATACCAAAGTCTGTAACAGGGTGGACAGCCAGGAAGGAGTGGAAAACAAGAGGAGGGATCTAGTAAAGCTCGAGGAATGTTCTCAGCTAAGATTTAAAGTTAAAAAATGCAGAGTAATACATTTAGGATGCAAAAACCTAAGGGAAAAGTATAGTATTGGAGGTGAAATTCTTCTGGTAAGACCTCACTTGAAATACTGTGTACAACTCTGGAGGCCGCATCTTCAAAAGGATATAAACAGGATGGAGTCAGTCCAGAAGGTGGCTACTGAAATGGTGAGTGATCTTCATTCTAAAGCATATGGGGATAGACTTAAAGATCCAAACATGTATACCCTAGATAGGGTATACATTCCTAGATAGGCAAGATAGGGGAGATATGATAGAGATATTCAAATATCTCATAGGTTTCCAAGGAGGTGAGCCTTTTTCACTGGAAAGGAGGCTCTAGACAAGAGGTCATGAGATGAGGTTGAAAGGGGGTAGACTTAGAAATAGTAATCTAAGGAAATATTTCTTTACAGAGAGGTTAGTGAATGTGTGGAATAGCCTCCCAGTGGAAATGGTGGAGACAAAAACAGTATTTGAATTCAAGAACGCATGGGATAAATACAGGGGATCACTAAGGAAGTGATGAGAATTATAATGCTAAATTAATTGGATGGATGGGCAGACTGGATGGGCCACACCGTCTTTTTCTGCTATCATGTTTCTATCAGGCCGATACAGAAAAATGCGTGGGAGAGCCGGCGAGCACCCGCTCTCCCGACACAAGCACTGGCCACACTTCTGGGCACGTGATTCAGAAAGTCCAGGTATGTAAATTAGGGCCCACAGTAAAAGGAGGCGCTTGGGACACTAGCGCGTCCATAGCGCCTCCTTTTTGACAGAAGCAGCGGCTGTCAGCGGGTTTGACAGCCGATACTCAATTTTACCAGCGTCGGTTCTCGAACCCGCTGACAACCACAGGTTCGGAAAATGGACACCGGCTAAGTTCAGCATCCATCTTCCAACCTGTGGGCCGCGGGCAGATTTTTGATTTTTTTTTTTTTAATTGTTGATTTTTTTTTAATTTTGGGGCCTCCGACTTAATATCGCTATGATATTAAGTCGGAGGGTGTACAGAAAAGCAATTTTTTCTGCTTTTCTGTACACTTTCCTGGTGCCGGCTGAAATTAACGCCAGCCTTTGGCAGGCGTTAATTTATGAAAGTAAAATGTGCGGCTTGGCTGCAATTTAATTTCTGTATCATGCGGGAATAACTAATAGGCCCATCAACATGCATTTGCATGTTGCGGGCGCTATTAGTTTTGGGGGGAGGGGTTGGCCGCGCTTTTTTGACACGCTATTACCCCTTACTGTATAAGGGGTAAAAATAGCGCGTCAAACACGCGGCCAAACGCGGGCTAACAGTGCACTCCGCTGGAGCGCACTTTACTGTATCAGCCTGAATGTTTCTAATTTTGAGATCTAAAATGTTAAGGATATAGACAAGAAAGAAAATGGTGCAAGACACTCCCTGAAGAGAATAGTCTTCAGTGCAAACTACACATGACAACCTATCACAAAGCCATAACAAAAAAAAAAAACAAAATAATACATTTCCCACTGTATTGAGCAAGTCCCAAACTCAACCAAGAAACTATTTGAAATAGTAAATGGCCTTCTACAATCAACAGCAAACCAAAAGTTTTTCAACTAACAGCAAACAAAATTGCCACCTACCTTGAGAATAAAATCAAAGATCTACAATGACACCATCAAAACAACCCTCACTCAGAGAGAGAGATAAGATCACCACAACCAAATAAATAAGATACTTGGGACTAATTTACTCTAGTCATTGAAGAAGGCTAGGGAAGATTCTAGTGGCCCTTCGTCCAACACACTGCACCCTTGATTCATACCCAACCAAGACAGTAAAGCTAACACGTGAAGGACCCAAAGCCTGAGCATCCAACATTGTAAACTCTTCACTCTCTGAGAGTGTGCTTCCTACAGAACTACAAAAAAGCTGTTGTGTAACCACTAATAAAGAAGACAAACCCACATCTGGACAAGCCTGAAAACTACCACCTAGTATCGAATATGCTTTTCCTAGATAAACTTATTAAACAATCAGTAAGAACTCAGCTAAATGAAGGGCTAAAAAAAACCAAAACTGGCTGTACACATATCAATCCAGATTCAGAAAAGGTCATGAAATAGAGACAGTCCTCGTTGTCATATTGGATGATCTCCTGAAATATCGTGATAAAATCTAGTATTGCTGGCTTTCTCAGCAGCCTTTAATATCATGATATCAAGTTAGCAGACGCTGGCTAAGCAGCAATGTTTAATCTGGTTTATCTCCTTTCTGTCGGACAGGCAACAATTGGACAATTGGTTCACTTTACAGACAACACATCAGCACCGTGGATACTGAATGGTGGGGTTCCTTAAGGCCCTTTTCTTTCTCCAATACTCTTCAACATTTACCTCAAGCTACTGGCACAGTTGATCAAACCTTTAATATAAAGGCCTATATCTACTTGAGCAATGTACACAACTGATACTACCAATGAATCTAGATCAAGTTACAACTATAAAGAAACAAAACAAATGTCTTATGGACATTCAAAAATGAGCAAAAAAACAAACTTCATTTGAACCCCATCAAAACAAAGATATTGTCCTACTGGACTCGAAACTCACCATGCTACCACACATCCATGCAACAGTAAAAAGCTGCCACTTTCAACTTCATGAACTTATGAAGACCGTGCCCATTCATTGAAGGCAAACCTACTCACCGTGGTTCATGCCACAGTAACCACATGCCTGGATTACTGCAATGCACCGTACAAGGATAAGATCCTTCACAAACTTCAGATAATATGAAACTCCACTAAACAACTCATAGAAGGATGTAAACCACATGACCACATCACATTTGTACTACATAAGTACACTGGCTTCCAAGTAATATACAGAACAAAATTCAAAACTCTAACTGTGGCTTTCAAGGCTCTAAGAAGAGATGGACCTATTTACCTGAGTGAAAGGCTCACATCATACATGCCTTCCAGACAACCCCATTGACAAAAGAGATCAGAAGAACAGATTCTCAAAATCAATCCTTTTCGAGAACAGTATCTACTCTTTGCAATTCCTTTCCAGAAGAGCTCAAATACATGACTATTCTTATTTCAGGAAACAGATAAATACCTGTTTATTCTGTCGGGCCTTTAATTGCTAAAATTGAAACCCAACACTGCTAAACTGACTATGGGAAATGTATTGGCATTTCACCTCGAATTGCCTTATACGTGCCGCTACAATCCATACATTTTGTAATTGAAATTATTTATTCTTAGACTTAGAAATAATTATTAGAGATAGACCAGACGCACACCTTATATTTATCAAATTATATTATTTTGCTGCTACTCAAACCTGTTTACACTTTGTAATGTGAAATTACAAATGTCTTTTTGTAAACATGTTCTCTAATACGCTATGACCTGCTTTGAGTGAATCTCGTATTCAAAAAGACAGGAAATAAATCCAAGTAATAAACAAATAATAAGTTATAAGCCTGGAAAAGGCCTTGCAGACTCATTGTATCAAATTCCACAAACAAGGAAATTGTCCAAATCTAGCCTAAATGAAAAAGAAAAGCATTGACAAAAATCTTCATAATTTCCAACACATCTGTGTTTTAGCCAAAATTAGCTTGTTTCCAAGGGATATGTTTGCAAACTTAAGTGGGACCAGTTGTCTCAGTTTCTTGTGCTTTTATGCTTACCTGATTTCATAAAAGGACATGCATATGAATTAGAATAAAAGGCCGGAAAATTAAAATTTGAGAAAATGGGCTGCATGCTGGATCATTCAGCTCTTTCTACTCGTAACGAACGGGCCTAAAATTCTCTGTCATTTCATCTCTGAAACTGAGAGTCTAGTCATAGAAAGGGATTTTCCTGCTTCCTTGTTTCACTTAGTTTGGTTATTTATTTGTACTGCTGTCTGATTGGGTCTGGAAAATGACCTGCAGTGACATCCCCAGTTTCAGACTGCAAGTAATGAACTATAGTTTCCTTCAAATGTTATAGGGAATGCATATATTCACAACATCACATTGGTTGTATGCACCATAGCTCAGGATTTACATTCAACTTGCAAAACAAAATTAGGTTTGCATTTTGTGCCAAGACAGCTGTGGTTTTGTGGACGCATCTGACTCAGAAGCTATCAGACAGCTATAACTGAAAGATGTATGTGTTCATAGTGGTCTGGAAGGAATTGTTTTGGTTTTTTTTTTTTAGAAAAATGGCAAAAGCAAATTTTAAGTTAAAAGGTGCCTTAAATACATTCATTATAAAATATAGTAATTTAGATTACTCATAAGCTGGAGGAACTACGGTATTCTGTAAGTAAATAACTGGTCAGTGAAAATTTTGCATATACTATTTGCAAATGATATCCTTTGAAAATTCTTATTTTTTCTCCGTATTTATGTTACCATAATTACTTATAAATATAACCATTTTTTAGGTCTGCTTGTGTACATGGATGGGAAAATCCCCCTATAAGGAGTTGCTAGATGTACTGTTTTGCGTGAGATGCTGCATGATCTACAATATCACATGAAGTGTGCATTCTTCCCAGTTATATGTTTATGACTTTCAGTTTCTGACTATACAGTGAAGGGTGTCAAAAGTCTGCTTTACCTGCAAGATGCCCCCTGAACTCAGATTACAGAATAATCTCAAAACTTTTAAGAAACATTTAAAAACATGGCTCTTTAAAAAAGCCTTCACTAAAGAGTGTGGAGGGTAGAGAATGAAAGTACAGGGTAATGCAGATGAGAATGAATTTACTCAATCCTACATATAGGGGTAGATCTTAAAAACATACGCGCGCGCGTACTTTTGTTTGCGCAGCAGGCGCGAACAAAAGTACGCTGGATTTTATAAGATACGCACATAGCCACGCGTATCTTATAAAATCCGGGGTCGGCGCGCGCAAGGGGGTGCACATTAGTGCAACCTGCGTGTGCCGAGCCCAGCGCGCGCTGCCTGTTCCCTCCGAGGCCCTCCCCCCACCTTTCCCTCCCTTTCCCTCCCTTCCCCTACCTAACCCCCCCCCCCCCCCCCCCCGGCCCTATCTAAACCCCCCCTTAACCTTTGTTGGCAGATTTACACCTGCTGAAAGCAGGAATCATTTTCAGACAGTTTATGCACTTAAATCACTATTTATCCCCATGAATAGCTTTGAGAATTGCCCTCACACTTAGAAACTTTGGAAAATGTTGGCATGAGTGCCCTAATGAATTCCTATAGGTCTACAGATAATAATATAGGACTCCATGTTCAGCACTACTAACAGTATAAGGAGTGACGTATCCGTGTAAGTGATGGCTGCAGAATATCCAGCTAAATTCAGGGGCAGCCACTTAGGCCTGGGTTTATCAAAATGCAGTAAATATTGCATGCAATGGGAAAAGGGGCATGTTTTATGGTAATAGGGAGTTTATTGCAATTTGCACTAATACCTATGCGAAGAGCTAAGTTATTGTAAATTGCAATCACTTTTTGATAAGTGCCAGCATGTGGTATTTCCTGAGAGAGAGAGAAAGAGACACCAACTAGCCTTGATTCCCTGACCCTAGATAGATACTTATATCTCTATGGGAGGCCCGCTTATTTACTCGAGGTGAGGTTTAGGTATTAGTGTAGGGGTTAGGGGCCACTTTGACATTCAATGTGAGACGTACGAACAGAACAGTGCTCTCTTGTGAACATTTGATGACCCTCGGAGTGAGGACACTCACCCAAAGATGAGATTTGTGCAATGTTCTCTCAACCTAGCTTGATATTACCCAGGTAGAGGGTCCATTCATTGCACAAATCTCATCTTTGGGTGAGTGTCCTCACTCCGAGGGTCTTCAAATGTTCACAAAAGATCACTGTTCTGTTCGTACGTCTCACATTGAATGTCAAAGTGGCCCCTTACCCCTACACTAATACCTAAACTTCACCTCGAGTAACTAGGTGGGCCTCCCATAGAGATATAAATACCTATCTAGGGTCAGGGTATTATGGCTGGTCAGTGTCTCTCTCTCTCCCTCTCCCTCCCCACATCCCAGAAAAAGTTATAGTTAAAGCCATGCAATAGGGCTTCACAAAACAGTAAACCTAACCCCTCCTCTTTTTTGGATTTGCAATAAACCCTTAATGCATGCGAAAACATCTTAGTGCATTTTGATAAATGAGGGGGTTAGTTGGGTAAGTCACTTTTCCAGCTAAATAGATAGTTGGATACCTACTGGGCAGGCAGTAGGCGGATCGGGGCGGTGCTACTTATCTAGTTAACTTAGCCAGATAAGTAGTGATATTCATACTTAGATAACTGCATAAGTTAGACCTGCTATACACCAGGTCTAACTTAATTGGATATGACTTATTTGGCTAACTAGCAATTTTGATAAGGATATTCCGAAGCATAGCCACACTTCTGAATATCCCATGTAAGTTAGCCGGATAAGTTTTATCTGGCTAACTTACATAGACATTTTATTTTTAATATCTACCTCTTAGTTATTTTATCTATAACATTAAAATGTGTTATACAAGCTATTCACCTCAAAACATTTCTATCACATAATAATTACAGTTCCCTTGGAGGAAGGGTTATTTGTTCACACCAACGGGAGTTTGGAAAAAGGTAAAGAGTGGCAATTTTAATTTATTCTTTTATTCCAAACAGATTTTAAGAAGCCTCCTCTTCCATGTCCTCTTTTCTCCCACCACCATACACACACACAGAAAAAGAGCAAAGCCAGATGTTTGTTTTACCAGGAAGAAGATTACTCAAGAGTCCTCTGTATGACCTGAAAAAAAGAGCATGGTCGACCAGGATTCTCAGACTCCTGTACATCACATGCTGTTTTTCAATAATTGAAAATGAATGAGGCTAAGTTCCTGGAAGTAGTACATTATCAAGCGATTAAACTTTTGGGAATAAGGGTCATGCAGAAATCCATTTGGCAGCAAGCTACTAATGAAGCTTCAACTAGTAGTTGCCCTGCCTGCCTACAACTTGGCAACGAGTTCCCTCATTGCTGAATCCACTCACTTCAGACCTGCGTTCCAGCTCCTGATTCCTTGTCGAGAGACATTCCAGGTACCCGCTCCTCGGGGGCCCTATCCTACCTCTGGCTATCCACTCCTCGCTTTCGTATAATAGAAAGACTAGGGGGCAATCCATGAAGTTAGCATGTGGCACATTTAAAACTAATCGGAGAAAGTTCTTTTTCACTCAACGCACAATTAAACTCTGGAATTTGTTGCCAGAGGATGTGGTTAGTGCAGTTAGTGTAGCTGTGTTTAAAAAAGGATTGGATAAGTTCTTGGAGGAGAAGTCCATTACCTGCTATTAATTGACTTAGAAATTAGCCACTGCTATTACTAGCAACCGTAACATGGAACAGACTTAGTTTTTGGGTACTTGCCAGGTTCTTATGGCCTGGATTGGCCACTGTTGGAAACAGGATGCTGGACCCTTGGTCTGACCCAGTATGGCATGTTCTTATGTTCTTAGGTCCTTTTGCATTTTCAACAGCATCAGTTTTATGCCTAGTTTGAGAAATATGTGTTTGAATACAAACAAGTCCACTTCATGCGATAGGTAATCTTGGCTCAACAGTTTGAAATGGACCTGGATAAAATAACTACAGTACTTAATTAGCCGATACCTTTGGGCCTCTAGACACTCCAATGTTTTCTGGGCTTTGTTATTATCGGTGCTTCAGTCAAAACTTCTCCACTTACTGCCCTTAGATGTAAGGGTACACCAAGAAATCTTGGAATCCCCAAGCTCAGCAGGCCTTTGAAGAACTGAAGCAAATCTTTTCATCAGCTCCCATTCCTGCATCACCCTGATCCAGTCCAGTTCTTCGTCTGAGAAGTAGATGCCTCCAAGGTTGATGCAGGAGCAGACTGCTGCAAAATAAGAGCTTTCTTTAGCACTGCTCTTTCCAATAAAGCTCTGTAGGGTTTGTACTAAACACACTCCATAAATCAAATAATCTTTGCATTCTGTCCCTTCCCCTCAGCAAAGACTGCTGCAAAATAAAAGCTTCCTTTCAGCAGGGTTCCCCCAAATTAAACTCTGCAGTGCTTGTATTAAACCCAGTCCATTAGTTTAACAGTCACTTTAATCAATTGTCCCTCTCCCTCAGTGTTATGCCCATCGGTCGCAGACGGCTGCGACTGCTGTTGCTCACCTTATGCCTTCCTTCATCAACTCCTTTGGGAAGACTGGCTGTCTCCACCAGCTATCGCCGACCTGCACGCCCTAGTCCCGGCCCTTCCCGCACAGCATGGACGCTGCCGACTGCCATCTTGCCCTGGGATTTCCTTAGGCACGCGCACTCGGGCCAATCTTATTCACGTCATGGTGGGAACCTCGGGGGCGTCACCCCGGATAACATCATTTCTCTTGGACATTTAAGACAGCTGGCCCTGCCTGCCTACAACTTGGCAACGAGTTCCCTCATTGCTGAATCCGCTCACTTCGGATCTGCGTTCCAGCTCCTGCTTCCTTGATGAGAGACATTCCAGGTACCCGCTCCTTGGGGGCCCTATCCTATCTCTGGCTATCCACTCCTTGGAGGGCCTTGCTTCTTGGACTGCTACTTGCCCTGTTTCCCGGGGCTTCCTCTGGAACCTTCACTCTGCTATAGTGAGTAACCCGCTCTGTGGATGCTTGCCATACCTTCACTACCGAGGAAACCTCTTCGGTGTACCCCACTCCGCAGACCATTGCCACATCAGCTCTACTGAGGAAACCTCACCAGTGTACCCCGCTGTACGGACCATCACCATTCATCTCTACTGAGGACTTCTCTGTGGGTATACCCCACTGCACAGACCTGTGGCACCTCAGTGCCTGTGTGACTTTCTGCTTCACTCCCCGCTCTGCGGGCAATGCCACTCTGTTTCTTTAATAAAGACTGAAGAACATTCTAGCTAGAACTGACGTCAGCTCCCCGTGCTGATGCCCCATAGCTCCACCCCCTGGGGTCACCATCTCTAGCTCTCCTGCTCTCTCCTCTCTCTCTCTCTCTCCAGCACCTGTTGCTCTACGCACCCTTAGCTGAGACCTCGCCTCCCGATGGTGAGGCTCACGGGGCTCCTCCCCATGAGCGGTACCATCTCTCACCTCGGCCCAGGGCCCACATACTCACAAATCCTAACACTCAGCAAGAGGTTGCATCAAAATATATGAGCTTACTGTGGATCTGCACAGCTTCAATCTAATTCCATATTTCTTGCTCAACAGGCATTTTCACCCCTATGGGGTCAGAAGGAGTGGATATCCCCACTCCTAGCTCATCTGCCAGCCATGCTTGCTGCTCCTTGCTCCCTTCTTGTGGTTCACACTTGCTGTAATCTAACCCACCTGTGTACCTGGGAGGTGTGAAATTCCTGCCCTCCCTGTTCTCAGGAACCTCTCCCCCAGAATCCTATTTATCAAGGCTGCTTTGGAATCTGAAAAATGTAGGCCATTGCACCTCTTTCTTTACTCTGGAGGATCTAAGTGTTATGGTTAAGCAGTGTTTGGGTGGATTCTCGGGTACTGAGGCAGATGACCATGCCCACGGGGAGGAGCCCCATGAGGCGCCACAGTACTGGGCTAAACGCAAATGCACAAACACAGAGTTAGTTATTTTATTAAACAGCTTGTAGTGTACCACCAGAGGTGGCAGTAGTGAGATAGTCTGGATGTAGCAGTCTCAGGATCCTCGGCAGGGGGAACCCTTCTCACCCCGTTGGTATAGGGGAATTCCGGTACAGGTTTCCCAGCAAGGCAACGCTGTGGATGAGATAGACTGAGCGTTAGATTACTCACTAGATGGTTGCTGTTAATATGCGATTCCACCAGGATAGAAGTTGGTAGCGGCATCGAGGCAGGGAGAGCAGGCCCTCGAGGAGCGAGTACCTGATCCCTGTAAGGCACCTGAAATAAAGCAGAGGGCCCTCGAAGAGAGGGTACCCAGGTTAGCAATACCCCGAAGGGCAGAGAGAGAGCTTCCAGCGGCAGCACGGAAGCAGCAGAGTAGCTTAGACCGGCCAAAACCAACCTTTGCTAACTCAACGAGCTAGCAACAAAGTACAGGCGCTATACCTGGATGACGTGACGTCAGTAGAGGGGAACTCCCCCGAGGTTCATGCCAATACTGGAATAAAGACATGTGTGGCGTGCACGCGCGCACCCTAGTAGGCCCTTGGGAGGAGCATTGCGGGAGGCAGCACCATAGCTGTTCTGGGGACGCCGGAGAGGTCGGCTTGAGGACGAGGGAGGAGCCGTGAACAAGGTAAGGCAAACGGGGCGAAGCCGTCTAGCACCAACGGACGCAACACTAAGCTTAGTCTGAGCCCTAGGTAGCCGCTTCCTTGGAGTTTTCTGTCATGCAATAATTGATACCTGTGCTCTGTCCTCATCACAGGTCACTAGAAACTTGAGAAACCTCTTTAAATTGATCTAAGCAGCAATGGTCGCTAATATTCAGAAGAGTTTAAAAGATTGGATAGATTTGCTTTCAATGTGGGTAGGACATATATATATATATACTGAAAATAAATATTTTTCCATGATTAATGTACCTTTTTCAACATATTCCCTGTAAAATTCTCCAAGCATTGTTTACCTCTATTTTCAGCAAAACATCCAGTTTCATTTGGCATAATAAGGTAGCCCACATTAGTTTAAGCACCTTATGTAGACTGACTGAAGGCATATTATGTAGACTTATGAGTGCATCTGCTTTTTAATGGTCCAATTAGAGGAACCCTAAATGTTGGGAGTAGACTTGCCATTACTGCTGATACTGCTCGTAGAATCTTAAGACAAGCAGAACCTGAAATAGCTGATACTATACAAGTCTGGAGAGCAGAGAATAAATACCATGGAATGTCAGAAGTTGATTTGTTCATCTTTAGCGCTGCTAGCTAAGAACTTAAAAGTGTCTTAGTGCCCTTTCCTCATTGATATGTGGAAATGGCAGCAATGTAAGCTAAAATACATGTGGCACTTGTGAATAGATGAGTAATTTGCTTCATTGAAGGAGGTAAAAGAAAAATACAAGAACACAGAAAATATGCACTAATTCTCAAGTTACAGTATGCAGTCTGTTAGAGTTGCAAACATGAGCTGGTTAGTTTAGAGAAAATGGAGAAGGAAGAAGCTATACAATCTGGTTAATTTTATCCTGGGGCAAGTTTTCCAGTTTACAGGTGGTGATCCCAGTTTATTTGATTAAGCTTTTACAGATTTTGAATCCTACTACATGCGATCTTGATCCATTGCCATCTAAATTAATTAAGAAAACAGAGCTAAGTCCTTTGCCCTTGTTGATCTGTATTGTAAATGTTAGTTTACAGCAGGGAAAGATGCCTGTCTGGTTGAAAGTAGCTGCAATGATCTGAATTGATGAATGCAGTCTTAGACTGACCTCTTGTACAACATTATTGCCCTTTATATGTAAATTTCCTTTTTGTTCTAAGGTAATTGAGAGGGTGGTTTATTCCCAGATTCAGAATTGTTTTTATAGATATGCATGCAACTGGACTATTGCAACACCCTTCTACTCTGCCTTCCTGCCACCATAATCAAGCCACTCCAGATCCTCCAAAATTCCATGGCCAGAATCATAACAAACACTCTCAAAACAGAACACATTACCCCAATTTTAAAAGACCTGCACTGGCTGCCTATCTCTTTCCGCTCACAATGCAAAACCCTTTCCATTCTTCATTGCTCATTATACAAATTCAATCACACCTGGCTTGAAGAAATGCCTCGCTTCCGCACTGCCAACCGCCCCATAAGAAGTGCTCATGCAGGTACCCTACACATTCCTTCCCTTAAGTCTGCGCATCTGTCCCTCACCAGAGAAAGGGCTTTCTCCATAGCTAGTACCTACCGCTGGAACTCCTTTCCCCCCTTCCTCCGTATAGAGCCGTCTCTCACCAAATTCAAAAAAGGAGTCAAAACATGGCTCTTTAAGCAGGCCTACCCTGACACAAATATTACGTAGACCTCGCCTAAATGGACCTTTTTCTATGACTCTTCCACTGCCAGCCCCTCCCCCCTCCTCCCCTTCCACCAGTGCCCCCTCACCCTTTCCCCCTGGAAATTTTGCACTTTTGTAACCCCTGGCATACGTACACAATGATAAAGATAAAGTTGTATAGATTGTACAAAGTTATGTTCTTTCTACCTTTTCTACCCTTCCTATCAGTTTGTTTTATGCTCTCATATATCTGATATAATGCCTCTCCATGCACATATTTTTACACCAGTTGCTTTAACTATGATATGTTATTCTGTTCTTTGTATTTTCCTCCTTTTCAGTTCAATGTAAGCCGGCATGATGTGCCTTACGAATGTCGGCAAAGAAAAGCCTATAAATAAATAAATAAATAAATAAATTTCATCCATGTCAGACTGGATTTTGATTAGGTCATAGTACAGAAAGTGCACTTTTGGCATGGTTAATGGAATTCATTTCCATGTAGATAGAGGGTTTGAGTCCATTATTATCTTTATTTCTGCTGCATTTGATTCTATTGACCATGGCCTACTGTATAATAAATTGGTGGAACTTGGTTTTACTGGACCTGTAGTAGATTGGTTTCATTCATTTCTATTTAATTGAGTGGAGGAGTAGCTTAGTGGTTAGAGCAATGAGCTACAAATCAGGAGATCAACATTCAAGACCCACTGTTACTCCTTGTGACTGTGGGCAAGTCACTTTACCTTCCATTGCCTCAGGTATAAATTTATATTGTAAGCCCCCTGGGGATAGGGAAATACCTACAGTACCTGCATGTAATGTGCTGTGAAAAGCAGAATATAAATATCAGGGATATTCAGGCTCTGATTATTTCACAATCAAGTCATTATATTGTGGAGTATTACAGGGATGAGTTTTGTCACTTTTTTCTTTAATCTTTTTAGGACCCTTTTAGCTATCCTGATTGAGGGATTTCAGACTGTGTGTTTCTTGCTCACTGATGATGTGCAATTATTAATTCATCCAGGTACAGATCAAGCTGAAGGAACTTCCGGGTTAATTTTTGTCCTAAAGTTGTAATGAATTGGTAGGTGTCTTCTAGTCTGAAAATACATTTTGCAAAAACATAGGCATTAGGAGTAACTTGGAGGGACAAACTGCTTACTATATTTCCTGAATTAGATGGAGTCCAGTTGCTGCCTAAGCATGCAGTTCATAGTCTGGGCATATGGTTAATAAGTTGATTATAAAGAAGCAAATTTCATTGGTGATTCAGTTCTCATTTTTCCATTTCCGTTGGATTCGTCAGCTCTTCCCATTGTTGGGTAAGATAGATTTCTCTACTCCATTCTATGGCAATTAGCATCGTAGATCATTATTCTTCGCTCTATCAAAAACTTCTTGCCTTAAGTGATTACAACTTGTGCAAAACGTGGCAGCAAGACTATTACTAGGATGAACTAGGGGGATGGTATCAGTTAAATCTTAAAGGAACTCTGTTGGCTCCTGGTAGAATTCACGCCCCCGAGCCCGCCTCTTTTTCGAAGCCCCGGGACATACGCACGTCCCAGGGCTTGCACGTGCCACCGAGCCTATGCAAGATAGGCTTGGCGTGCGCAGGGGCAGCTTTTCGGGGGGTTACGCACATATGTTACACGCGTAATCCTTTGAAAATCTGCCCCTATATGTGTGCCATTATGACTATAATGAAAAAACACAAAAACATGAGCCAGAAGAGTAACCAAAGGCCTAAAGTGCCCCTAAAGTTGCCAAGAAGTATTGAAATTGCCAACTGGGAAAATCGCCAGATATCACCATTTTGCTTGTTTTTTTTAATTAGTTATGAGGTGCCATATTCAATGGATCTATTTTTTAGATGGGTTTCATTTTACATTATTTGCAATTATTTGTGATATTTATATTGTAAGAACATAAGAAATGCCATTCTGGGTCAGACCCAAAGTCCATTAAGCCCAGTATCCTGTCTCTGACACTGACCAGTCCAGATCACAAGAAGTTGGCAAATCCCATAAAATAGATCTATTTCTTGTTACTTATTCCCAGGACTAGCAATAGCTTTCTAGAGTCTATCTGGCTAATAAAGTTTTATGGACGTTTCCTCTAGGAACTTGCCCAAACCTCTTTTAAACCCTGCTATACACGTCACTTTGACAGATTCCACAGCTTAATTGTATGCTGAGTGAAAAAATACTAGGGATGTGCAGACAAAAAGTTTATGTTCATAAGTCCATAAGTCGAAAAGGGGGGTCAATTTCGGTCAATATGGACATATGGAGAATTCCATAAGTTGAGTCTATGTCCATATGTGCACCGGTTTCCTAAATAAAAATTTAAACCCCTCACCCTCCTTAATCCGCGTCACGTGGTCCACCGCGGTTCCGCTCCCGGACCCCTCGTTGGACACAAACGGAACTTTTGGCCAGCTTGGGGGGGCCTCCTGACGTCACGTGCTCCTCGCAAAGGAATAGAGGAATGGCTTCCTGACTCCCCGCTGGACCACCAGGGAATTTTGGTAAGTCTTGGGGGGGGATTAAGGAGGGTGAGGGGTTTAAATTTTTATTTAGGGAACCGGTGCACATATGGACATAGACTCAACTTATGGAATTCTCCATATGTCCATATTGACCGAAATTGACCCCCCTTTTCGACTTATGGACTTATGAACATAAACTTTTTGTCTGCACATCCCTAGTGAGAAGTATGAACAGCACAGTACACCTTGGTGAAGATTTGGCAACTTTAATTTCTACAAATTTTCTCACCCTAGCATATGGACTCTATAACAGGGTACCATCAAGCTTGGGTAAGAGAACATGGTACAAAATATCATCTTTTTGAGACTTTCCTCACTCCAAATGATGTCAAATCTTCACCAAGGTGTACTGTGCTGTTTGTACGACTCACTCTACATGCGAAACTGGCCGCTAAACCCTATATCACCTTGACCTCTCAGGTGGCCCTCCTACAGAGATTTAAATAGGTGCACAAAGTAAGGCCCTCCCCAGAGTCTCTCTCTCTCTCTCTCTCTTTCTCCTCCCTCTACTCCCCAAGCCCAGAAATAGCCAAAATGCAATTTCAAAAATTGTTTTATGGCCATTTTACACATATCGCACTGTTTAATGCTACGGAAAAAGGTGTAGTTATTTCCAGCATTAGAACCGTGTAATATGGCCTCTAATTTTACTAATGCCCACCCCAAAAATTTGCATTCACACTGTGCGGCACAGCATTTTTCGCATGCGATAATGCATTATTACATGCGAAAACACCATAACGCACTTTCATGCATGACCCCCTATGACTGCTATTTGGGAAATTGGCAAAACTTCTGCAAAAACTGTTTGCAAAACTTGCATGTTTTCTTTTTGCCCATCCTTACTAATATTTGGCAGTACGCTTTCTATGTCCTTGGCTGGACAAAGATCTTCAGGGTTATTTCACGCCAATGCTCTTTGGCAGAGCTCTGTGGTGTTCTTCTTCTCTTTCCTGGGCTCTCCTTCTCTCCTCCACTCCTTCTTCTTGCCCCTTAGCTCAATACTTCACATTTTTCCTCTCGCTGAGTTCTTTTCTACAGACCGAGATGGGCAAAATGATCATGAATACCCATCACGGTTTATGGGTGGAGTTTAATGGATGGCATTTATTATAATCACATGAACTGAATAAATCAAGGCAAACCTGACAAAGTGTAGGAAATGACAGAAATGTGTGATTTTTTTTTCCCAGTTCCTCTTTTTTTTTTGCTCTCTGGCCCCCCAGCCCCCCCACCCCTCGAAGCACTCTATATTCTTTTCTCTTTTATCCTCTTCCTCATTCCTCTCTACCTAACACTTTCTCTTTTCCACCTCAAGAGAAGGAGCCACTTTCATGAAGCAAGCAACCTTTTATTTTTTTATTTAAATAAATGGGATCTGGGAGTGACTTTTTTTTTTTTTTTTTAACCAAAAATATTAAAGTAAGCTTTCAATTTACTCAAACATTCTTAAATCCCTCTTGCATTTGTTCCTGTACTAAGAGGTTTACAGGTCCTTAGTTTGAATAGACAGCAGGTATAATTGCTTATTCTCCCTGGTTCTGAATCATAGCTCACATTTATTCTCCTACTGATATTATAGGGAAATGGAGGTCTGAATTCAAGCATAAAGGATAAAATGAAAAGTGAGTCATGTTATTGTATGTTGCTTAGGATTATTTTCCCTGTGATGTAGCAGAAGTACAGTACAGCATTGTGCCATGATCATTTCAGTTACAGCAGAAGGACTAGCTAGCTAGCTTTCTCAAAATATCAATTTTCTTGTTTCATGACTCTATTACTTCTTTTTTTCTGTCTTCTTGTTACCTTTCCCTTTTATCCTAATATATTTTATTTCTTATATATTTATAGTTTTTGAAATAACATATATGTATTGGTTGATATGATGCTGAACTCGATGTGTGAAAGTCTCCTTCCCACTTTCCAGTATTCGGTTCTTCACATTGCAGTTATGCTTCATATTTATCAGTGTTTCGCTTGCATGGGATTCTGATCAGGATCAGCACCACAGCATCTAAATTGACTTTCATTCACAGCAGTGGGACTGGCCAGCATAAGCCTCTCAATCAGTGACCAGTTTACAAATCATTGGGGAGGGGGTTCAGTCGTCTGTCTCTGAGCTACCCACATTGGCAAGAAATATTGGGGTAGATTTTTAAAAAGTACAGCCGCGCGTACTTTTGTTCACGCACCAGGCACAAACAAGATACGCCGGATTTTAATAGATACGCGCGTAGCCTTTAAAATCCGAGGTTGGTGTGCACAAGGCTGTGCAAAATCGGCAGCCTGTGCACGCCGAGCCGCGCAGCCTGCCTCCGTTCCCTCCGAGGCCTCTCCGAAATCGGAGCGGCCTCGGAGGGAATTTTCCTTCCACCCCCCTGCACCTTCCCCTCCCTTTCCCTACCTAACCCACCCCCCAGCCGTATCTAAACCCCCCTACCTTTGTTTGACAAGTTACGCCTGCCCGAGGCAGGCATAACTCGTGCGCACCAGCCGCGCGATTCCCCGGCCCGGGAGCAGTTTCGGAAGCCTCGGCCATGCCCCCCGAAATGCCCCCAGGCTGGAACCATGCCCATGGCCCTGCCCCTAGATGACGTGCCGCCACGACACCCCCCCCCCCCCCCGACATGTCCCTGGCATGCCCCCCAGGAAAGCCCCGGGACTTATGTGTGTCCTGGGGCTTGTGCGCGCCGCCGAGCCTATTCAACATAGGCTCGGAGCGCGCAGGGGGAACTTGGGGCAGGTTTTCAGGGGTACACGCGTATCTTACATGAACTCTGGCAGGTTAAGTAGCTTAGGGGGTCATTCATCAGAATGCGATAACTACCACATTGCGACGGTAAGATTTAAATTCGGGAAAGGGGCGAGGTTAGGACAGGATTAGGGTGGGGTAAAAATAATTTAATTCAACCAAACTTTTACTTTTTGTACCTGTGGTGCAATCCCAGCTCTAGCCTGCAGCAAGACATCAATTAAGTTAGCCAGGATAGGCAAACCTTCCCTTTTAAAATAAGAGAAAAATTAAAAAAAGAATATTCACTGTATTTAAAACTATTATTTAAAGGATAATAAAGCTTTGTTGCAGACAATTAATTCATTTCTTTCAGCTACTGCTGTTTCCAGATAGATTTCCAGATTCTGATTTTCTGATCGTTAATCTAAATTTTATGAGTACTAAATGAGTTTCATCTCCTTTGAATTCAATTCAATGGATACACATGAGATGTCTCTGGATAGGCAAAACTGCACCCGCATTAACATCTCCGTTGTCATTCTCTAGAAAAAATTGTTCATCTTAGGGTAATCTGGATGAACTCATACTTGTCAGAAAAGCTGAGAGGTCCAGGGGCATAGCATCCATAATGCACAGGCACCACTAACTTCAAAAAGGGGTGTTCCATGCACCACCAACTTTAGATGTCACCAGTCCCTGTTTCCCATTTTCCCCTGCCCTAATCAGCACCTCTAAGTTCTCATGTAGCAGCTTAATGAACCACAGGGCTCTGTTATTACAGAGGCCTACATGATTCAAACATCTGCTGTTAGAACTGTGCAGCATCATGGAAGCTGGTAGAGAGTAAGAGATAGAAGAATGGGCTGGAGGCCAGGGAATGAACACGTGATAGGGAAGGAGCAGGGTTTGTTGAGGGGATGAGAGCACAGGAAGATAGATGAGGATAGGGTGAATAAAGAGGGTGGTGGAAATAGGGGACTAGGATGGTAGAAAGGCAAAGGGGAATAGGATGCTGGAAAAGGAGTGAAAACAGGAGGAATGGGAGGGCAAGAGGAAGGTTGGGGTAGGCGATGAAAAACTGGTAGATAGATGAGAGGTAAAAGAGGGAGACTGAGGACTGGAAGCTTAGAGAGGGGAGAAGAGGAGATGGAATGATTCCTCTATGAGGAAAAGCTAAAGAGGTTAGGGCTCTTCAATTTGGAGAAGAGACGGCTAAGGGGAAATATGATTGATGTCTATAAAATAATGAGTGGAATAGAAAGGGTAAATGCAAATTGGTTGT
Source organism: Rhinatrema bivittatum (assembly GCF_901001135.1). NCBI lineage: Eukaryota > Metazoa > Chordata > Amphibia > Gymnophiona > Rhinatrematidae > Rhinatrema > Rhinatrema bivittatum. The sequence continues at coordinate 197,976,348 of NC_042621.1, forward strand.
TTACTCTTTCAAAAAGTACAAAGACTAAGGGTCATTCAATGAAGTTTTTAGAAGATACATTTAAGATAAATTGGAGAAAATATTTTTTTATTCAATGCATAATTAAACTCTGGAATTTGTTGCCAGAGGATATGGTGAAAGCTATTAGTATAGCTGTGTTTAAAAATGGTTTATACAAGTTCTTAGAAGAAACGTCCATAAACCATTATTAAGTTGGACTTGGGGAAATCCACTGCTTATCCTTGGGATAAGCAGCATGGAATCTATCGATCTTTTGGGATCCTGCCAGGTTCTTGTGACCTGGATTGGCCACTGTTAGGATACCGGGCTTGATGGACCTTTGGTCTGACCCAGTAAAGCAAATCTTATGTCAGTGATGGTGAATTCCAGTCCTTGAGTGCTACAAACAGGCCAGGATTTCAGGATATCCACAAGGAATATTATTGAGATCGAATTGCATACAGGTAGTACATGCAAATCTTTCTCATGCATATTCATTTGCTAATTGGTCTTAAATTATGGAACTCTCGCCCTGATGAGATTAAGTCCATAACTGATTTAAAGGTCTTTTGAAAAAAAGTAAAAGCTATTCTCTTTCAGGAAACCCTCTCTGTTACAGTGGAATGATGTTATTGTTCAATTTTAAGATGTTTTACTATTCTTTTATTGTTTAATGTTTTTAAATTATGAACCTGTAATCCACTTAGTATGTGCCATTATAGGTGGAATATAAATATTTAAATAAATAAATAAATAAATAAAATGGTCCCATCTACTCTGGAGGAAGGCACCGCATTGATGTCACATTTTTGAAGAGTTGGGACACAAAGAAGACAACCAGCTGGAACAAAGGCCTCAGGTCTAGGCTTAGGCCTTAGTTATGGGACCAGGCCTCAGGACTGGGCCTTTCAGGGCTGGGCTTCAGAACTGAGACCAGGTCTTAGGACTGGGCCTCAACCATGGGACCAGGCCTCTGGGCCATGTCCCAGTGCTGGGCCTAAGCTCTGGGCCTAACCTGGTCTTAGGTCTCAGGATAGGGACCGGGCCTCAGGACAAGGCCATGCCATAGATACCAGGTCTTGGCACTGAGCATCGGTGCTGGGCCTCGGTCCTTTTTTGGGCCTGGAGAGCCTAGCCAAGGTTGCTGAAGGGCCATTTGGTTTTCGTTTTTTAGTGGTTCAGGTTTTTTTTTTTTTGTTTCAAGGCTTTTTTCAAATAGTTTAATGTTTGTTTTCAGTCTGACAAACAAACTGAGCAGAAAAATAAATTAATAGAACCGAATAATAATCTAGATGAATTGCCTCTCACCCTCCAAAATGAAAAAACAAACCAAACAAAAATTATGGGGTTGCACGCTTAATAAATAGTATGCATACATTTTCTTTCTAAAATATTCTAGTTTTAAAAATAGAAAAAAGAAAAGTAGACAAAATGAATTCTTTTCATCAGCAATTTTAGGCACCTTATGAATAGATATTTGCATATCATGTTCTATTGAAAAATACTCAGAGCTGCTTAACAGGATTATAATGTTTTAATTCATTCAATTAATTAGAGGCATGTTAAAGGCACTGGCAGAAATTATGTGTTCTGAAATTAATTTGTAATGTTTAGTTTTCTACAGGAAAATTGGCCTTAGAGAAAACATATCTGTGTCATATGTCTGTTTGTCCTCCCCTATAAGTATGAACCTCTCCTCTCCAATAACTTTTGAACTAACTATATAACTTCTTTCACATTTCTCTATAGATCATAGAGCACCTCATGACCCCTAACTTGATACCTCCAGCACTTAGAATATGTTTGTTTCTTTACTATAGGAAAACAGACCAAGTGAGTTGAAATCTCAGAGATAACTGGTCACATTGTGATGTCATCAGGCATTTAGAATACTGCTCTGAATAGTAAGAAGATATAGCCATATGCAAATTTCTGTACCTAAGAATGAAACTAGGCATCATGAAATATTCATATTTCTCCTTGTTTCTTTTTATATATTCTAATAAAACTCAGTGAACCTGATTTAAAACATGGTGGACCAACATATATCCATTATATAGTGAGGATTTATGGACCCAGAAAATCACATTTGTCAAACCTTCTTTTATGAACAATCCATGTAGTGTTACACGCCCTGCCCGCGGCCGTCCCGCGCACGGGCCTGCTCACCTTCATGGTTCCACAGCGGGTCCCGGGACGACCTCCCTTGCGGTAGATGCCAGCCTTGCCAGGCCCCAGCATCCCGCAGCGGTGGTCGCTGGGCCTTCCACTGTGCACCAGGCCTCACGCCGAGGCTCGGCATCCTCTGTCATGTTAGCCATGCCCCTATGCACGCATGCGCAGACCACCCAGACTCATGTAGGGCCAAGGGCGGGTCTTAGCTCCGCGGCGTGCCCTGATTGATCCCTCGATATAAGGAAGTTCCAGTCTATGCTTCCTTGCCTTGGCAATCGGGTTGGTTTGTTCCAAGACTGCTTCTGCGTTTGTTCCTGCTCTTGCCTGTCCAAGTCTCGTTCCAGGATCCTTCTGTTCCAGTTCTGTTACTGACTTGTTCCTGCATCCTAGTTCCTGCGTCCTGCTTGTTCCTGTGTTCATCTGTCTGTCTACCCAGATAGTACCCTCGGACTGTCTTACTGGTACTGACCTCAGCTTGCTCCTGACCTGCCTGCCTGCCTGCCGCATGCCTCAAAGACCTCAGCTTGCTCCTGACCTGCCTGCCGCCTGCCTCAAAGACCTCAGCTTGCTCCTGACCTGCCTGCCTGCCGCCTGTCTCAAGACCTCAGCCTGCCTTTGACCTCGTCTGACCTCCGGTACCTGACCCCTGCTTTACTGACCATTCCTCGGACTGACCTCTGGATCTTGACCTTTGCCTGTCTGACCTTGTCTGCAGATTCTGGCTCTGTTCCTTGTGTTGTCATCACCAACTCTGTTCTGGTTCTCCTTGTTCCAACCAGCCACCAACTTCGAACCCGATCGTGCTCCCCCTGTGTCCGTGGGCACGCCGGACTTTCATTCTCTCAGGAGACCCTGCGAGGCCCACCTAAGCCCAATTGGCCCGGGTCCCTATGGGCTCCTCCTGGGGGGATCTCGGGCTTCCAGTGGCCTCTTCACAGCCTCTGTCTCCTCCAGTGCTCCGCCCCCTGGGGCAGTTACCTCCTGTTCCCTTTCAGGAGACGTTCCTTCACTGTCCCAGGACAAGGGTCCACCCTCGAGCACAACATGTAGGAGATATGATGCCACTAACCACATCTGAATCAGACCAATAAATCTTATTTCCATAGTCACTATCACCCTAGCAGATGGTTATGAAGCAAAACCTGATTTGCGGGAAGGGGTAAGCTAAGAGGAAGCCTTCTATATGATAATAGATATGGAATTTAAGGGTGTCTCACATACTTTTCCTTTATCATGATGCATGGAGCACAGATGGCATTGCTTTTGAAGGTAAACAAGGTGCTAGAGTTCGCATGTAGCTTTTTCTAAGATAGCTTTGAAATATATTCCATTTGCATTTTATACACGTTAGTAAATGTATTTGAAACATATGTAGAGAGCCTAAAGGATCTCTGCTAAAAAGAAATACCCCATTATTATAGGGGTAATAGTAATAGTATTATTGTGAGTTTTAGCTCCCCCAGGTGGGAGACTATGTGGGTGAGTCAGTAAAAGTTAAATTGGAAACCATCAATTGCTTCCAGAGTGATTATTATTGCTGTATACAAGATAATTTAATAATGAATTGCTTATTGAACAATGCCCAGAGCCTAGAAGATAATTTTCCCTCTGACAGAGAATCTTGGATATTCAAAGAGGCTTAACATCAGGAGAGGAACCTTACCCACTTAAGCCCATAACTTGAGGTGTGATCTATGGAGGCACTGTCAAGGGACTCTAGCCCAGGTATTACATATAAATGGAATGTATTTGAGTGAAAATTGAATTAGCACAATGATAATTACACAATGATAAAGAAAGCCAGTAATTGAACAATGGTTCTCAACTTTGTCCAGGAAGAACATCTAACTAGTCTGTTTTTAGTCTCCAGTGTATTACGCGTCCCGGCTGTGGTAGGCCCACGCCCGGGCCTACTCATCCCAGGAATCCAGCTGCCAGCTCCGGTTCACATTTGCTAGTGCGGGTGGGCAGCTGCCTCCGTCCCCGAGCGCCTGCAGCCACCTCTGCCGCTTCTGACTCCTGCGCAGTTCCTCCCTGCGCCTGGCGGGTCTCCCCACGTGGGCTGCGGAGAGACGCTGCTGCCCTGTTTCCTCTGGGCCCTGGCTTAGGGGCGCGCGCATGACTCGCGCACTCTTAAAGGGGCCATGGCGGGAAAGTAGCCTGTGGCCCTGGATGATGACATCACTGGGCCTCTGTATAAAAGGCAGGGCCCAGCCCCTTGTTCCCTGCCTCGGCAACAGGTCTCCATGATTACTCGTGTGCTTGTTGCTCGTTCCTATTCTGTCATTGTTCCTGTCTCCTGTTCCTGGTTCCTGTTCCTGCTTGTTCCTTCGCCTGCTCCTCATACCCTCGGACTGATTCTCTGGTATTGACCCCTGCTTCGCTCGGAGACTGATTCTCTGATATTGACCCCCGCTTTGTCTAGACTACACTTGGACTGATTCTCTGGTATTGACCCCCTGCTTCACTTGGACTATGCTTGGACTGATTCTCTGGTATTGACCCCGCTTCGCTTGGACTACGCTTAGACTGATTCTCTGGTATTGACCCCTGCTTCATCTGGACTTTGCTTGATCTGGTCTGGCTGTGACCTCCGCTCTGCTTCTGGTACTGTGCCTTCCTGTCGCCTGCCCTGACTCCAGCATGCCTTGGACTTCCTTGATATTCTATGGACCTGGCCTCTCAGGCTTCGGCCTATCTTTACCTGGACGCCACCTGACTTCCCTTGCTCCTGTTGGCATCTGGGTCTCTGGAACCCTGCCTCGTCCGGACCATCCTCAGTCCTCCAATACCTTCGCTGGTTCCTATGGCGTACCCTTGTCTACACCAACTGGGAGTCATCACACGGAGTCCCGCCTAAGTCCAGCTGGCCCCGGCACCCAAGGGCTCAACCTAAGGGGATCGTGGCTGGTATTGGCAAAGCTCTAGTCGACCTCTGCCTCCTAGCCTGCTCCGCCTCCAAGATGGTGGGGACCCGTAGGGCTTGCCCTGCGGGTAGCATCAACCCCACCTCGGCCCAAGGGTCCACCATCAGTGCAACACAGTGTATTCAAATGTATCTCATTCATATTTATTCTGGCTAGCCTAAAAATTAGACTGTTTAGGTGTGCTTCCAGGCTAGGGGTGAGATGAGGGCAACTGAACAATTACACAAGTCTGACAAAAATGATAAAACATTTTGATGCATTAATAAATTTAGGTTGTATCTTTAGAATATCTTCAAAATTTTTATAGCTTTCTGGGATCTATTGCACTGAAGAAACAGATTAACATATCACAAGAAAAAAACAGTAATAGTAAAAGTGAAAAAACAAATCCCATTAGTGTAGTCAATCAAACAGATTATTATCTAATGACTGCTGGCAAGGTAAATAGTAGTTTTCCTGAGATAGCTAAATATGACCTTACTATCTTGCACCCAAGGATAACTGGGCCCAATAGGATGCCGCTGCTCAGCCAACTGTGCAGCTGAGAGTCACGCTGGAAAAAAGACACCATTTTAATGTGGTAAGTCTTCAGAATTGAAATGCTCTCCCATCCCACTGCTCCCAGGACCTGAATCTTTTAAGTGACGTCTAATGATTCTGGCTCAGAGTGTGACAATGTACCAAAGTCAGGCATTGGAATGACCTAGACGGCAATGTACTAAAATGGAAATTTTTTTACATGGTCCTACATGCATTTCAAAATGCACAAAACATCACAAAACATGCAAAAAAGCTGGTGTTTCAGATTTTTACATGTTTTAAGAGTGTAGGGCCCATTTGAGTAAAAATTCACATTTTTCTGCCTTTGTGAGTCATAAACTTTTATGCATAATCTGCTATTGTCACGGTTTAGCAGGTTGGAGTAAAGGAGCACCAGAAGCGGTACAGGGCTGCAGGGCAAAACTGGAGTTCTTCTGCCTAACCAGCTCCCTCCTTTGTAGGTTGAGCCGCTGGGTTCTGGGGGCTGGTGGACTTCTGTAAAACATCATGGCTGAAGCAGGCATAAACTGGGAGCTCTGTACAGGCTGGGAGCTGGCATCAGGTACTGGCTGGGAGCTGGATACAGGCTCTGGCTGTAAGGCTGGTATTGAGAGCAGGTAGGGGCTGGATACTGACAGGCTTGATGCAAGACTGGTACCAAGGACAGGTAGGGGCTGGATATAGGCAGGGCTGAATGCAAGACTGGTACTGAGGACATACAGAGGCTGGATACAGGCAGGACTTGAACCAAAGGACAAGGGCAAGGCCTGGAAAACAGATAAAGGACTGGACTGGGTTGGACGAGGACCGAACAAGGAGCGGACAAGGACTGGACTAGACTAGGCAAGAGAGGATTAGACAAGAACTAGACAAGGACAGGACTAGGACACACAACAGAAAACAAGAAAGCCCAATATGGCACAAGACTGGGCAAGGTAATCCAGTAGGCCCAAAGTCTGCAAGGCAGAACAGGAAGGCCCAGAAGGCCATTGAGCAATGCAGGGGAGCCAAGAAGACTGCATAGAAAAGCAAGGAGGCCTGGAAGACCACAGAGCAAGGCAGAAGGCCAAGATAGGCTTCAAGGCAAGATAGAAGTCCTGGGTATGCCACAAGGCAAGATAGAAGGCCTGAAAGGCAGCAAGGTAAGACAGAAGGCAAGGATAGGTCGCAAGGCCAAGTAGAATAGCAAGACAAGGCTGGCTAGGTCACGAAGCCAAGGTAAATCCATGAAGAGGCACAGAGAGACTGGATAGGCTGGTTTAAGTAGAGCTGGAGATGAGGCATCAGGTGATCAGGGAAGTGGTAACTTTCGCAGCTGTGAATGGGGCTTGCTGAGGACCCCTGTAGAGGGGAGGCTGCCCAGCAGGTGGAACCAAACTAGCTATGTGTGATAGTTTAATAACATTCTGAATTAATGAGCCGTTGTAAAGCATTATGATGTAAAGCAGCTATTTAATTAAGAAATCAGCAAAAACTAGAACACAGAGACATCTTTGAATGCCAATGTTCACAAAAACAGATAATTTCATTTCATTGAGGTATAGTTATCTTTTTCAGCCAATCACATAGCTTAATTTCTTTGGAAAGTTTTGCAGAAACAGACCACCAGTCCACAGAAACTCGTGCAGGTTAGTACATTGTCCCCATGGTATTGTTTTTATCTTTGAGTAATGCTGTATTCTGAAAACTCCAACTCCAAAAGAAAAAGTATGAGAACTCACACCTCAAAACTTGTAGAAGCTGGGCTGATCAGATGGACAAGTGGGAATGCTGCCTATGACTACCATGAGGCATGCACCTGTTTCGATCCCTGAGTCAGGTCTTGCCGTGGGGGCTGGAGATACTACGAAGATGGTGTTCACAGCTCCTGGGGGGGGGGGGGGGAAGTAATAACCATCATTATGGGTAGCACTTCATGGCTGAATTCAGAGCCCATGGTACAGAGAGGTGGGAGGAGCCCTGGCACATGGCTTCTGGCCCCAGGATCATTGCTGCAATGGCCAGGCTAGGAACAGTAGAAAAGTCTATTAAAATAAGGGGAAAATTCCTCGACAGTTGTGAATGAAAGCTCATAGTATTAGAGGACAAGTACTGTTTCCGACTGAGCTAGAAGAATAAGGAGAAAGGGAGAGCTACTGAACAAATTAAATCAATAACTTGTAGAAGCCAAAGTCCAAAACAGAGTATCACTATCATAGTATTATTTGCCTGGTATTGTCTCATTTATATTTACTATGAATAGCTCATCTGAGAAATAGAGTAAAGAATAAGCAATATCATCACCTCTTTTCATTTATGTAGACATTGGTATAAGAAAATAACGTGACTGGACTAAGGACTCAGAGAAAAGCAGGAGTTGAACACATGGGCACAGATTCCTAGTCCTCATGATATTTGTGGCATGTTACTATCTTTAATATTTTTAATCTTTTACTGTATTTAAGTTAAAATGGCAAACACTATCACTTGTAGTTTAAAGGACTTTTAGCTGGTATAAGCCTTTTCCAAAAATGTAGAAAAATGCCCTAATAAATTAAATGAAATTGAAACACAGTATACTAGAAATCTGGACAGAGGTTTACCAGATTAGTCATTGTATCTTTTCTGATGTTCTAGTACAACTTTATAGAATTTAAACAATTGCTTTAAAAGCTAAGGGCTAAAAATATCATAGCATTCTCTTATACATTTCACTGATAATCTTCATCAAAACCCATATTGGCAGGAGCTTTAGTTTGTGGGTCAATGTAGAAGTAATGTCTGATTGCCGAAATAAAAACTTCAGCCAGAGTAATAACAAAAAGTCTATTACACTCTAAATTATTTATGGATTTAAAAAGTTACTATAAATTACCTTGATAAGAGCAGTGGTAATGAGAAAAGCAGACTAAAACTTGACAATAATACTGTTAATAAGTAACATGCAGACAAAACATACGGCCTTAGAGAATATTTTTGAGTCATTTGTACAAAACATTGAGAAAATAATTTAATTTAGTCATAGCATTCTGCAACAAGTGTGCTATCTCAAGCTTGTATCCAAATGAACAATAATTTAATAGTATAAAAAGAAAAATTAAGCCTTTGAGACCTGAATTTAATAATAATTAGCTCAGCAATTCATGAATTAAGAGTTTCTGGTCTCAAAAGTCATTCTTTTCAAAAACATATGACAGCATATATATGTCTCCCAAAGCAGGCACAGAGGTATAGAAAACAGTGACACTGTCAGGATACAGAAAGCATTCTCTTTTATACAGCCCTCATTCATACAGAGAATCATTCACGAGCATTCTTGATTAAAGATTTTTGTCCTCTCTATATATTCCACCTGACTAGATCCGCAGGTGCTGCCTGTCTCACCCGGAGAACCTTCCTGAATTGTTACCTCCCTGAGGTCTCCGGAGCTTCCAGTTCAGGTCTAGTCCATCCTCTCTGCATCAGCCACGCACCCTTGCTCTTGGTGGGCACACCCCTCTGATACCTCTCCGGGAGACCATCCGAGGCCCACCTAAGTCCAGGCGGTCCGGGTACCCAAGGGCTCAACCTGTGGAAACCCCAGACTGTTATTGGTGAAGCTCCAGCTAGCCTCTGCCTCCTCGTGTGCTCCGCCTCCTGGTGGCAAGCACTCTCTGAGTCCGACCAGAGGGCCATACCAATCCTGCACCGGGCCAAAGATCCACCTCCAGCGCAACACTTATAAAGCAGGAGGCACAACGAAAAACATTTGCATCATTGTCACAAAGTCCTGGTCAAGTATGTCAGTGGCTTCTCTAGAAACCAGGACCTAGTATACAAAAAAGAAACCCCTGGCCAGTTTCAACCATCTAGTAAAACACCACTAAAATTATTCAAGAGCATCAATCAATACAATTTACTCTTTCAGATAATAGAAGGAATAGGGGGGGTACCTTCCTATCATTTTCCTAGTATTCGCTTATTGCAATCTATTTGCTCCTTATGTTCCACTTGCCCCCAAATTCCCTATATTAAGGTATAATTTCCTTTGTTGCATATTGTATGTTTCAAATGAAGAAAGGTGTGTAACCTTGTTGTCCTATTATGTTACCGTATTCTTATTGTGCTTATATCATATATTGTATGTGAAAAATTTGAGAAATAAAAAATTAAAAAAAAAAAAAAATAGAAGGAATAGGGGGCACTCCATAACATTCACAAGTAGCACATTTAAAATAAATTGGAGAAAATTATTTTTCTCTCAACGCACAATTGATCACTGTTGGGAACAGGATACTGGGTTTGATGGATCTTTGGTCTGACCCAGTATGGCAAGTCTTACCTTCTTATCTTCTAAGCTATGGAATTTGTTGCCAGATGATGTAGTTAGGACAGTTAATGTAGCTAGGTTTAAAAAAGGTTTGGATAAGTTATTGGAGAAGTCCATTAACTGCTATTAATCAGGTTAACTTTGGGAATAGCCACTGCTATTACTGGCATTAGTAGCATGGGATCTACTTAATGTTTAGATACTTGCCAGGTTCTTATGGCCTGGATTGGCCACTGTTGGAAACAGGATGCTGGATTTGATGGACCCTCAGTCTGACCCAGTATGGCAACTTCTTATGTTCTTATATATACAGTTCTTCTCTTTAGTGTGAAGTCTGGTGTCTATACAGGATAGGACAGAATCCCAATATAAACCCTACACCTCAAATTCTAAATACCTTGCATTCACAGAGACTCCCTCAAAGTGTGCAGAGCAAAACTAGCACACTTTCCCTTACAACTCACCATAGAAAAATAATATTCAAATTCTGGTGGCACCTCACTGTAACAGCAATAAATAGCATATGTCAGTAACATTGTTTAATAATTCAAAACCCTGCAAAAAAATATACTCAGATCCTACAGCAAATCTGCTATACCATTACACTAACTGCCAGATTCAAACAGTAGCAACCGCTACCCATGAAAAGGCAACACTACAAATATTACACCATGCCCTAAAACACTAATACACCTCCTGTTAGGAAAGCACAAGTCAGGCTGCTATACAATCCAAAACAGAAATTACATGCAGCAGAATACCTCACCTTGGTCATATAGACACTAAATACAGAATAAAGAGATCATAAAATATTAGGGATGTGAATCGTGTGATCGATCGTCTTAACGATCTATTTTGGCTGAGGGGGGGGGGAATCTGATCGTCTTAGTTTTTTAGGTTAAAAAATCGTTTTATCGGGGAGGGGGAGGGGGAGGGCGGGAAAACCGGCACACCAAAACAACCCTAAAACCCACCCGACCCTTTAAAATAAATCCTCCACCCTCCCGAACCCCCCCCCCCCCAAAATGTTTTAAATTACCTGGGGTCAAGTGGGGGGGGGGGGTCCCGGCACGATCTCCCGCTCTCTGGCCATGGCTGCGTTAAGAGAAATGGCGCCGGTGGCCCTTTGCCCTTATCATATGACAGGGCAAAGGTAGCGCCGGCGCCATTTTGGTTCCTGTGACCCGATGTCACGAGTGCAGGAGATCGCTCTCGGACCCCCGCTGGACTCCCAGGGACTTTTGGCCAGCTTGGGGGGCCTCCTGACCCCCACAAGACTTGCCAAAAGTCCAGCGGGGGTCCGGGAGCGACCTTCTGCACTCGGGCCGTATTGCCAATATTCAAAATGGTGCCGGCGCTACCTTTGCCCTCACTATGTCGACATAGTGAGGGCAAAGGTAGCGCCGGCGCCATTTTGCCCTCACTATGTCGACATAGTGAGGGCAAAGGTAGCGTTGGCGCCATTTTGAATATTGGCAAATCGGCCCGAGTGCAGAAGGTCGCTCCCGGACCCCCGCTGGACTTTTGGCAAGTCTTGTGGGGGTCAGGAGGCCCCCCCAAGCTGGCCAAAAGTCCCTGGGGGTCCAGCGGGGGTCCGGGAGCGATCTCCTGCACTCGTGACGTCGGGTCACAGGAACCAAAATGGCGCCAGCGCTACCTTTCCCTGTCATATGGTAAGGGCAAAGGCCACCGGCGCCATTTCTCTTAACGCAGCCGTGGCCCGAGAGTGGGAGATCGCGCTGGGACCCCCCCACTGGACCCCAGGTAATTTAAAACATTTGAGGGGGGGGTTCGGGAAGGTGGGGGATTTCTTTTAAAGGGTCGGGGTGGGTTTTAGGGTTGTTTTGGTGTGCCGGTTTTCCCGCCCTCCCCCGATTTACGATTTTTGACGATAAATCAGGGGAATTGTTATTGTATCGCGGCTCTAACGATTTTTGACGATTTAAAATATATCTGACGATTGTTTTAAATCGTCAAAAAACGATTCACATCCCTATAAAATATAAATAACATGTGCAAACAAAAACTGAACTTGAAACACAAAAAACCAGACTCTTCCTATGGGGGGGGGAGGGGGAGGGAAAATCACAATTCCTTTTTAAACATCAAATGCAATAAAGAAATATAAAATATCAATAGGGGGGGGACATTGGGGGGGTGGAGGGACATCACTATTCCTTTTTAAACATCAAATACAATAAAGAAATTTAAAACATCAACCATAGCAAAAAAAGAATACATATGTCAAATTAGCTGATGAATAGAACAGTTTCCAATAATTAAAAATGTATCCAAGTAATTTTAAAATTTTCCAAACACCAATAAAATATTTCAAAACAGAAGAAACATCAAATAACACCCAATAATTAAAAGTAATAAGGATAAAAATAAATCCCCTGCTTTCATAGCTAGGAACTTTAGATTTCCAGTCACTATGAAATTGTTGTAGATTGAGGGGAGTGCATAATCATTATCCTCTCTCTCTCTCTCTCACAGACACAAACACACACACAAACACAGAGGCAAACTCTCTCTTTTTCTCACATATACACATACAGAAGCTGTCTCTCTTTCACACAACACTCATACACAGGCAGTCTAACTCTCTTTGCTCACACATACACACACACACACAAAGTCTCACTATCTCTGCTCATACACACATATACAGGCAGTCTCTCTCTCACTCTCTCTCTCACACACACACACACATACAAGGCACATAGGCAGTCAGTCTCACACACACATACATACACACACAGAGGCAATCTCTTTCTCTCTCTTACACACACACACAGGCAGTCTTTCTCACACACTCATACAAATGCACAGTCTCTCTCACACATACACACAGGCAATCTCACTCTTTCTTTCCCTCTCATACACACATACATGCACACACACTCTCACCCACACACTCACACACAGAATAAGAGAGAGACAGCCTGTGTGTGTGACAGAGTAAGAGAAAGACTGCATATCACATACACAGTCTCTTACTCTCATAGGCATATTCTGGACTTCTCCCTCATCTTCAGCCGCTGGCTTCAAGGAAATGCCAGTGACCTTCAAGGCTTCTTCCTTGGTTGCTGGCTGGACAGAATTGTCTATAGCCCACAGGGCCTCTTCTTTGGTGGCCAGCCAGAAAGATACAATGGTGATCCCAAAAGGACTTTTCTTCAGCTACCAGCTGCAGAGAAACACTAGCAGCCCCAACAGGCCTCTTCTTTGGCCACCTGCTGCAGGGAAATACTCACTGCCCTGCAAGGCCTCTTCTGCTCTGTCTGTGGCTGGAGACTTGGGGCACTCAGGAAGAAACTGGAGCATAGGCCCTGTGTGCCCAGTGCTAACTGCTTTCCTGGGTAGAACTTATTTGCTGTGCACTGAAGGACCAATATTAGGACAGGTAGAAGTCATTTCTTTATGTGTGTGATTATGATTAGGCCAGTTAGTAATCGTGGCCAAGAGCAATGGGGAAAAAGTGTTACCATGCCGAAGGTGGTAGATGTCCCAGGAGACAACAAGAATAAGTAATAAATTAGACAGTTGCTGACATTAGAGGACTGCCTCTCTGTAAGGCTAAGAATGACTCCAACTTTCTCTATATACTACCATACTCTTTCAAACATGAAACTAGCAACTGGCAAATTTAAAATTAATTATAGGAAGTATTTTTTCACCTACCGCGCAATCATGCTGTGGAATTTGTTGCCAGAGGATGTGGTCAAGGCAACTAACATAGTGAGGTTCAAAAGAGGACTGGACAAGTTGCTGAAGGAAATGTCCATAATCAATTATTAGCCAGGTAAACGTGAAAAGCTGGTGCTTATCCCTGGGAGTGAAATATAAGAAATAGATCAACTATTTGTGATCTGACGCATACTGGTGACCTGGTCTGGCCACTCTTGGAGATAGAATCCTGGGCTTGATGGACCTTGGTCTGACCCAGTATGGAACTTATGTTCTTATGTTAAGTAAGGACAATGGTTATGGTGTGGATTAACAATGTATAACTGCAGAGGAAGTGCGAATTGCAGCCCTGGGCAGAGATGAAATGCCTAGAAGGGCAGTAGTGGTTATGTGAGGTACCCTATACATTGATTGATAATAATTAAACCTAGCAGACTCAGGGCCTCATTTTCCAAGCCGCTCGCACGCGATACCAGGATGGGGGCGGAGTCGGGGCGGAGTCGGCCCCCGAAGAGGAGGAGTTGGGGCGTCACCGGGGCCGACTCTGCGCCAACACCGCGGACAGCAAAAAGGTAAGTGCCTTTTCACTGCCTATTTCGCTCCCAATAGCTACACCTCCTATAGTGGCGCTATTGGGTGCAAAACCGGCAGCGATCGCACCACGACGGTGTGATCGCTGCCGGCTAGTGCAAGCCCGCCCCCCATTTCGGTCCCCCGCCCCTCATCTTCTAAAGTATCGCAGGCCTGCGTTACTTTAGAAAATGAGGTCCTCAGTTAGGTGTCGTTACCCCTGGTTGCAACCTGCCAGGCCAAGCAGCCATTGTGGCCATTCTTGCCTCCTATGAGGATTAGAAGCCAAGATGTCAAATTTTAATCCTTTATTGAAGACTTGGAATATTCAAAAGCGCCCGACTCAGGCCGAGTTTCGCCCTCTGTCAAGGGGCTGCATCAGGGGCTCTATTGTGTCATATAGCATTCATGTAAGTACAGATGGAGTACAAAAATGCATCAATGGTCTCCTTGCAGATTTTGCTTTGAGCATGTACTCAAGAGGTTAAAATCATCATTTTCCAATCGATTCATTCTGCTAACACTCGTGAAGATATGAGACTGAACAAGAAGCAATCCATGAGTGTTTGAATATAGTATGCAGCCTGTGTGAAATCTAGTGAAAAATGATGATTTTAACCTCTTGAGTACATGCTCAAAGCAAAATCTGCAAGGAGACCATTGATACATTTTTGTACTCCATCTGTACTTACATGAATGCTATATGATACAATAGAGCCCCTGATGCAGCCCCTTGACAGAGGGCGAAAATCGGCCTGAGTCGGGCGCTTTTGAATATTCCAAGTCTTCAATAAAGGATTAAAATTTGACATCTTGGCTTCTAATCCTCATTTTGTTGCCTCCACGGCTTTATTAGATAGCCTTCCTTGTTGCTTTCTCAACCCATTCTTGCCTCCTTACAGCTTTTTTCTGAGGTCCTCAATCTTTTGAGAAAGACAGAAAGGTATGGAAATAGATAAGAGACGCAGTATAAAGTCCAAATACTATTGCATGGTCCCTTGGCTGCATTTAATCAGTCACCCCCTAAGTGTGTCACTTTCCTGGCCTTGTAGCCATGTATGGATATTATGTGTCTCATCCCAACTTTTGGAATGAGACTTCACATTCTTGAGGTAAGCTCTTCCCTTAGGATCCCCCTTCATGGAACCACAACCTCTGAATAAAGCTTTATGTCATAGTGACATAGTAGATATTAGTATAGTTGACCCTTCTTGGCCCTAAAGTTTGTGGAGCTGTAGTGCTCACATTGCTCTGCCTCTCACCCAGCTGCCTGGTATGGTGTGTCCATGTGGTAGAGATCTCATTAACCCAAATGACCTTTTTCCCTCCCTTCTGTGCACTATAGTATATTGAGTGGAAGAGCTTGCAGGTTGTCAATTTATCTTGACAGCAACACCCATGTTTCCCTAGCCTAAACAGCAGCTTCTGCATCTACTTCTTTCGAGACACTTGCCCCATGGTAGTGGTCTGCTCCATAATCGTAGGCCTCCCACACAGCCCACTATCAGATGAATTTTCAAAGGAGTTACGTGTATAAATGTAATATACTATTGTAGCAATTTTCAAAAGCCACTTACTCGGGTAAATCCTACTGATAATTTAATGGCATTTATAGTAGCAATTTTCAAAAGTTCACGTACATGAGTAAAGTGCATTTACACACATAAAACCCAGTTTACGTATGTAAATGCTTTTGAAAATCAGGCCCATTGTGTGCAGGTTCATATCTACCACATAGGTGGTGAATCACTCTTGATGAACAGGATGGTGAGTCTCTTTATGTCGCCACCCGTGAAATTGGGCTGCTGAGCCAATATACCTTCCCTAGTGGAACCAGAAACAGTATCCATGCAAAGGTACACATATATATTTTACCAAAAATACTTACAAACTTTTATGCATATGCAAAGTTCACCTGTACCTTTGGGGGTATAGATGTGCAGAGATACATGCTTGGCTCCCACTGCACAGGTTTTAAAATACTACCACAAATCTATGAGGGCCCCCTTATATGTGCATTTAGTGCTTCACGGGCACTTTTGAAAGTTGGATTCGCTAAGAAAAATAAGAGTCAGATTATGGAAATATTTCATAATTAGAATCTGGCATGTCTGTTACAGATGTGCATTCATTTAAAACGAATGCTCAAAACGTGACAAATATGGGTAATTCATTTCACTCAGTGGGCCCAAAACAAATTGAGGGCCCCTGAATGAAAGGAACCTTATTCACTGCATTTGTTTTAAATGAATGCATTGGCCCTAGGCCTAGCCCCAAGCCTCGGGTCTCACCTAGGGCATAGGCCAAGATGCAAGCCTGCCCTCCCTGAACAATCAATTACCTGATCCGTTAGGTAAGTGCAGAAGCAGCCAGGCTGGGTCCTGATGAATGGGCCTTGATTTAGGCCCTGAAATCTGGGCTTCTGCCTAGGCTGGCGCTTGGGCCCAAGCCCAAACCCAGGCCCAACATTGTGGTCTGGCCCAAAGGCCAGGTCCTGATGTCTGGGCCTTGGCTTAGGCCAGGGCCTGTACCCAGTCTCGACACCATGGCCTGACCTGTAGACGAGGTCCCAATGCCTGGGCCTTGGCCTAGGCCAGGGGCTGCCACTGTCTTACCTGGAAGCCAGGTCCCTATGCCGGGGTCTTGGACTGGACCCAGACCCAACACCTAAGCCTGGCACAGAGGCAGGGTCCCAATGCCTGGGCCTCAGCCTAGGTCAAGGCCTAGGATTAATGCTGCGGCCTGGCCCAAACACTTGGATACTCAGCCTAGGGTCAGGCCTTGGCCCCAGAGCCCACACCTTGAAGCACCTCTGAAGATGTCCTCTTCTTCTTTCTTTTTTTTTCAACTGACACTGTCCACTGGGGTTGCCCCAGAGTTAATTAACACCAGCACATTCACCCCAGCGGACAGCAGCATTTTGATTTACGGCATAATATGACAATGTTGTACATCAGAATGGCACTGTCTGCTGGGATGAATGGCCAGTTAACTCCGATGTGACCCCAGTGGATGGCATCAGTTGAAGACAAAAAGAAGAAAGAAGATGATATCTTCAGAGCTGCTCTGAGACCTAGGCTACAGGCCCAGGGCCTGACCCTAGGTGGAGGCCCCAGCGCCAGGATCCGTCCTCCAGGCTAGGCCCGGGTGGAGGCCCCGGCATCAGAACCCAGCCTCCGGGCCAGGCCCTGGCATTGGGCCATGGCCTGAGTCCAGGTTGGGGCCCCGGTGTCAGGACCTGGCCTCTGCACCAGGCTGAAGCACAGGACCTGAGCTTGGGCTCAAGCCTAGGCCAAGGCTCAGGTATTGGCACCCAGTCTCTGGGCCAGGCTGCGGCATCAGGCCTGTGCTGGGCCCTGGCCTAGGCTGAGGCCCAGGTGTCAAGCCTGGATCCAGATTGAGGCCCCGGCATCAGAACCCAGCCTCTGGTCTTGGCTGTGACATTGAGTCTGGGTCTGTGTCATGGCCCCAGCTTCCAGTTTGGGCTGTAGAATTGGGTGTGAGCGCAGGCTCCAGCCTAGGCTGAGGCATCAACCTTGTATAGGCTAAAGCCAAGGTTGTAGTGACCTCCCACATCTTCAGCCTATGGAAGGCCAAAGATTTTGCCTGGGCCTAGCTCTTACCGACAGATACCCACCAAACCAGGTAAGTGGTGGCCAGTGGGATCCTGGCTCCGGCATTTTTCTGGATTGCTGGGTGGAAGGGAGGAACATGAAGCCATGGAAGGCCCCATTTTCATTTTTTTACCCCTGTTTATTTTTTTATGTTTGATTTGGGTTTTTTTACACAAATGTAACGAATCAAAGATTCCACAAACTAAAATTTGTAGGAAAAAACCTCCCGAAAGCAAACTGAAAAATGAAAACAAATTTTATTTCCCTGCACACCCTTAATTCTGTTGCCAATACTATCTGAGTCCTGGTCATATAGACTTTTATTTATTGATGAGTGCTCATTAGCTGTTAGCTAATTCAGAATGCATGAAGAAGTGTATTGCTGTTCTGTGCATTCCTTTAACGTTTCCACAAACAATGCACCTTGTAGGAGGATAGTTACTACAATAAGTGGGAGTCTGAATCAGTGATGAGTGGTTCAGTTCATCATGTTCTACTTCAAGAGGGTGCAGTTGATTTGCTGCCTAGTAAACCAACAACCTACAACATCACTGATCTTTAATATACCTAATTATTGCAGTCTTTTGCTCCTTTGGCAGCCAATTACTCATCAATTCAACAGTGTACCTGAAAACAAAGGTGGATGAAGGCTGAGAGATTGTCTCTCTTTTCTACTAGAAAAGTGATTGCTAATGCGTAAAGTGTTGGGTTTTCATAGCAAACTGTAAGTGAGGCAGAAAGATATAAGAGACAAAGCAACAACATTTGTGAACTAAAACATAAAAAGTAGCTCAAAGTACTGGAGATTCAAATTACAACAAAAATGTCTGTATAAAATACTCAAGCAATATTAATTCTTAGAGTCAAATTCACTAAAGGAAATGTTAAGAAAAAAAAGTATTAAAGTTAAAGATTTGGGTACATTATGAGGTCCATATTGAGGGGGATGGCAAGCAGGAAGTTACGCATGTAAAGTTACCCGGGTAAGTGGGTAAGATTAGCTGGGTAACGCTCAATATCAGCGCTACCCAACTACCCCTACCCTGAAATGCCTCTACCCGCTACCCCTCCCCTGAAATGCCTCACCCTCCCTCTTTTTACCAGCTATAAAGTTACTTGGGTAAAATGTAACCATAGAGAGGGGTAATTTTCAATGAAAAGTGTTAGTTACCAGGACAAACCCTTCTGAATATGGATCTCTATATTTTTAAATCTATAACCAATTCTCCATATTGAATTGGGAATGATTGTTTTTGACTATTATTCAATTTCTTAAAATTGAGAATTCCATTATATGCAAACATTGCAGAGTGTAATTTTTATGTTATTATTTATCATTTATATAGTGCTACAATTTGTTCTAAGCAAGGAATACTTTTGAGTTATCAAACACTATCTAAAGTGACCACTTGAAAAGAGGCGTATGCTTTTTCTCCTTCAAATACAAAGATGATCATGACTTCACAATAGTTTTTGCTTTGTATGAATATCTGAGTGTCTAATTTGTGCTAGGAGCCAGCTTTTCAAAATCATTGGGGTGCTAAACTCAACACAAATTACAAGGGATAAGCAGGGAGAACATTTTTATTATGGTTCATTTATTTGTTTTTGTAGATCACAATCTTTCATTTTATTTGTTTCAGATTTTTTTTCATTTATTTCCTTTATCTGTTCATTTGTTTCCCATTAAAGTCAATGGGGGAAGCAATGCAGCTATTCTGGGCTCCCAAATTGGGTTTTTCTAAAGAATTCTAATGAAACTTGTGGGTAGACAACATCAGAAAGTTGAAGGTCATTCCAGCGTGCCAAAACTGAATCAATATGGCAAGAAAAATGGCATGAATAGCCAAAGGAAATGTAATGGGACAAAGCACTACGAGCAGTTGCAGGAGTTCTTCAAGGTACCATGAAAGGAGCAAAATAGCTAGCTGCAAGAGTAGCTAGAACACCCCATGGCTCCAAAAGAGGGATGCATGACAACAATAACAGTGGCATGAAACCCCCAAAGACACAAAAGTAGAAAAGCAGCACCATATGTGATATGAAGAACTCAAGGCACAATGAAGGGGACAAAGCACCAAAGGTGGAAGGAAAAACCCCAAGGCAGTAAAAGAAGGTCAAAGCATCAGAAAGAGTGGCATGAAGACCTTGAAGCACCACGAGAGAAGCAAAACTGCTACCCATAGTGACAGGATTGCCTCACAACTCCAAATGAGGGGCAAAGTACACCAGGCAAATTGGTTCAAAGCCCTAGGCAGGGAGAAGCTAGAGGAAAGTCCTTGAGGGAGGCATCATTAGGAAAAGGAGCTGGCTGTTCAGGCTTGGAATTGGTCTTCTTCTTTATTGTATAACTCTATAAGTATAATTTGTCTCATCCACTTTCTTTCTGATGGATAAGATGCTACTGACTCAGCCACTAGCTGTTCAATATCCCATGATTCAGGGAATCCAGAACACAATTCTTCTTCTGAATCAAGTTTGCAAATACTGCCTCCATTACTTAAGAAGTAGTTATAATGGAGGTGCACAGTCCTGATTTTGGGCATTGCACTTCTGCTGTCCTTGCCTTTTGAGTGTTAATCCATCAAAAGCCAAATACCATACTCGACCTTATGTCAGTAAGAACTGTAAGGGAAGGTAATTTGAAGAAAAGGTCCACGAGGGTATGAAACCGTTAAAGATACCTGGGTATATATGGGAGGTAATGGTGGGACTCGGGGCTTCTTTGAACAGATTAGAAAGGAAAATGGATTCAGTTGCCCACAATTCTCAACAGAGAACAGATGAAATGCAGGAACAACTAACACAAATTTTGAACAAGGTTGGCGTGGCAGAAAATAAGATTAAAGCAATACAGGACTTAAATGGAACAATTCTCAGAGATCAAATATCCTATTCAAGACGTCTGGAAGCTATTGAAAATAGCTCAAAATATCTTAATATAAGGATCTTAAATTTCCCTAAAATAGCGGGAGAAATCCCCTTTACTACATTAAAAAGATTTCTCACCGAAGCTCTCTGTTTTTTGCCTGAGAATATGCCATCTATTAATAGTTGTTACTTTGTGAATAAGAGAGCTCCGTTAAGAGGAACAAATCAAGTAAATGTTCCAGTTAACCTAACAAGTTTCTTGGAAAACTCTAACATGGATGTTACAGAGAGGGGTACTCTCGTGGCATCTTTTATCTATAAACAGGATGTGAATTCCATTATGAAATCCTATTTTAGGAAGTTTCCTTTGACCTATTATGACCAGCTGGTGAAGTTATTTCTTGATGTGGCTCAGGCCACTCAAATCAGGAGAAAAGAATTTCTCACCTTTCAACAGAAAGTTATAGAATTATGTTTTTCTTTTGTGTTACGTTATCCCTGTAAATGTATCTTAAAAATAGGCACTGAAGTATTTATATTTTTTCAGCTTGATCAGTTAAAAAAATTTGTGGAAGCCAGACAACCTACCACTTCTTCCCCAATAACTCCTAATGAGTAGAGGGTTGAATTTAGAAATGCTGGAGCATAAGCTATGTTAATGCCCTATTCGAATGCAAAGTTATTTTCCTAAGAATTCTCTTCTTAGTTTTTCACTTGCCTCCTACTTCAAAGTTTCTATATAAAATGCTTTTGTCAAAGTGCAATCAATAATGCATAATATAATATGATGGTGATGTTTAGATTGGATGTATGTAGTTATTAAACTAGGGTATACTTATGTAATTTGCACCATATGTCATTAATATGAGCTTTTCTTGATTTGTAAACGAAAATCTAATAAATAAAGGGCCTGATTTTAAAAAGCATTTACTCGAGTAAAAACCAGGTTTACTGGAGTAAATTCACTTTACTTGAGTAAGTGGGTTTTTGAAAATTGCTACAATATATGCCATTGACTTGTCTATAGGATTTACTCACATAAGTGCACTTTACTTGAGTAAATGGCTTTTGAAAATTGCTACAATAGTAGCTACATTTACGCATGTAACTCCTTTTGAAAATTACCCCCATAGAATTAAAAAAAAAAAAACTGGGTAAGGTCTGTGTAAAGCATTGGATTACCATGGCAAGACCAAGAATTAGTAAGTATCATAAAGGAAGGAAATATGGAAGGAAGCTCAAAGATAGCTGGAGCAAAGGAAGAATCCTGCAAAAGTACCAAGAGTAGCTTGGAGCAGCAGTAGCACTGGTGACTAAAATCACAAATGGTAGGTGCAAAGCAAAACAGAAATAATGGAAACAAGACCCCAAGATTTACAACAAGGGCATAGACAGGAAGAAGAATGACATCAAAAGCACAAAGCATGAATTGGGGCAAAGTGGTTCCAGGTGTGGCATGAAGAGCCCAAGCACCCATGAGTGGTGCAACAAGTGTACAATGCATCAGATTGCCAGGGAAAGAATAAGAGTCAGTAAGTATGATAAGAGAAGGGAATTTGGAAAGAACCTAAATGACAGCCGGACCAAAGGAGGATCCAGCCAATGGACAGGTAGAACGTACCAATTGTTCTCTCAAACAGTTCCTAAGGTCGTTTGTTAATGCGCGACAGGATGACTGGGCTGCGTTGTTGCCGTGGGCGGAGTTTTCCCACAACTATCACACTTGTACATCAACTGGATCCTCCCCTTTTCAAGTTGTTTTTGGCTATCAACCTACGCCACCAGTGCCTCTACCCCTGGCGGTGCCCTCTCCGGCGGCTCAGCTCACCGCCACGCAGTTCCAGCAACTATGGGTACACACTCGTCACATGCTCTGTAAAGCAGCTCAAACGACTAAGAAGTTTGCGGATAGACATCGGAGACCGGCACCTCAATTTCATCCTGGTGATAAGGTGTGGCTTAGCACCCAAAATATTCGTTTGAGGGTTCCTTCTATGAGATTGGCCCCTCGGTATATCGGTCCTTTTCCTGTGACTAAACAAATAGGGCCCGTAACTTACCAACTACGCTTACCTACCTCCCTTCGCATCCACAAAGCCTTTCATGTATCCCTGTTGAAACTGTTGCTTCTCAACTGGCCATCTCGGAAGGTTCCTGTGTTGTCACACGTCCAGCTGGAGGAAGACACGACGTATCAAGTCCGGGAGGTCCTCGATGTTCGAAGACGCAGCCGCAGATGGGAGTATCTTCTGGCATGGGAAGGTTTTGGGCCAGAGGAGAACTCCTGGGAACCTGCTACTAATATCCTGGACAAGGATCTTCTCAAGAATTTTCATAACGACCACCCGGAGAAACCCAGGCCTTCTAGGGGGAGGCCTAAAGGAGGGGGTACTGTTTTAAACATCGGCCGCGGCAAGCCGCGACCGGGACCTACCGCTGTCCCCAGGGGCCGGACGGAGCGTCGGCAATAGCGAGGTTCCTCAGCAGCAGCTATCAATTCAAGATGGCCGCGGCGTTTCTCCCCGCGTGGCTTAGCTCCGCCCCCTGTCAGCTGCTAGGGCCG
Source organism: Rhinatrema bivittatum (assembly GCF_901001135.1). Lineage (NCBI taxonomy): Eukaryota > Metazoa > Chordata > Amphibia > Gymnophiona > Rhinatrematidae > Rhinatrema > Rhinatrema bivittatum. The sequence continues at coordinate 197,999,586 of NC_042621.1, forward strand.
CGCGGGCGGCTCTGGCTGGGAATTAAAGAGACACTCACAGGATGTGAGTTAGCCTCTTCCTGCTGCATCCTGATTGGCTGGGACTATTTAAGCAAGGTCTGTGCCCTCAGACCTTGCCTTGTCTTCTTGGCTCCTGGGTTTGTTCTGTTCCTGGTTCCTGTTTGTCTTCCGGTGTTGATTCCTGGTTCGGCTGACGTTTCCTCTGGTTCTTTGACCCCTGGCTTGGCGACGAACTATCTCTGGCTCTTGATTCCTGGACTGGCTGCGGACATCTTTGGCTCTCGACCTCTGGACTGGCTGCGGACATCTCTGGCTCTTGATTCCTGGACTGGCTGCGGACATCTCTGGCTCGCGACTACTGGACTGAACTTCTTTAAGAGATCCTCGGGGTTGGCTCCTCGACCCGCTGAAGGCGTCAGCAATTGTTTTCTCGACCCGCTGGAGGCGCCAGCATCTGGATTACACGACCAGCAGGAGGCGCCTGCATCCAGATCTTCTTCACTTCCTACCTGCAATTCCGAGGATCAGCCTCGCCTACCGACGGTGGCCTAATCAGTCATCGTCGGACCAAGGGTCCATCTCTCTGAGCATAACAGTATTGGAGAGATGTCTAGATTGCACAGTTGATCTTTTGCCTCCTCACTAATGATTGACTGTTCATTAAGAATGATATTAAAATATTTTGCCCATATTTACAGTATCTTTTCTTTGGCAGTGAGTAGTGATGTGACATCAGTACTCAATACTGGTAATGTACCTGTTGATTGTGGGCCATATATTCCTCAACATCTCATAAAAAGTTCTTCATATCATTCATGTCTGCATGAGATTGAATCTCATCTGTTTTGTTGCTCACCACAATTGTTGCATCAAACAAATAACAAACTTTGAAATGTTTGTATGTTAATGCCAGAAGTCTAAGAAGTAAGATGGGAGAATTAGAGTGCATAGCAGTGAATGATGACAGACTTAATTGGCATCTCAGCGACATGGTGGAAGGAGGACAACCAATGGGACAGTGCTATACCGGGGTACAAATTATATCGCAATGACAGAGAGGAGCACCCAGGAGGCGGTGTGGCGCTTTATGTCCGGGATGGCATAAAGCGCAACAGGATAAACATCCTGCATGAGACTAAATGCACAATTGAATCTTTATGGGTAGAAATCCCTTGTGTATTGGGGAAGACTATAGAGATAGGAGTATACTACCATCACCTGGTCAAGATGGTGAGACGGACAGTGAAATGCTAAGAGAAATTAGGGAAGCTAACCAAATTGATAGTGTGGTAATAATAGGAGATTTCAATTACCCCAATATTGACTGGGTAAATGTATCATCAGGACATGCTAGAGACATAAAGTTCCTGGATGGAATAAATAACAGTTTTATGGAGCAATTGGTTCAGGAACCGACAAGAGAGGGAGCACTTTTAGATCTAATTCTCTGTGGAGCACAGGATTTGGTGAGAGAGGTAACGGTGGTGGGGTCGCTTGTCAATAGTGATCATAATATGATAAAATTTGAATGAAAGACTGGAAGGGGGACAGTAAGCAAATCCACGGCTCTCGTGCTAAACTTTCAAAAGGGAAACTTTGATAAAATGAGAAAAATAGTTAGAAAAAAAGTGAAAGGAGCAGCTACAAAGGTAAAAAGTGTTCAAGAGCCGTGGTCATTGCTAAAAAATATCATCCTAGAAACACAGTCCAGATTTATTCCACACATTAAAAAAGGTGGAAAGAAGGCAAAACGATTACAGGCATGGTTTAAAGGGGAGGTGACAGAAGCTATTTTAGCCAAAAGATCTTCATTCAAAAATTGGAAGAAGGATCCAACAAAAGGAAAAAGGTTAGGGGCGGATTTTCAGAGCCCTGCTCGCCTAAATCCGCCCGGATTTAGGCGAGCAGGGCCCTGCGCGCCGGTGCGCCTATGTTCAATAGGCCTACCGGCGTGTGCAGACCCCGGGACTCGCGTAAGTCCCGGGGTTTGATGAGGGGGCGTGTCGGGGGCGGGCCCGGTCAGTGCGGCATTTTGGGGGCGTGTTGGCAGCGTTTTCGAGGTGGGCCTGGGGGAGTGGCCGCGCCCTCCATACCCGCCCCCAGGTCGCGTCCCGGCGCGCTAGCGGCCTGCTGGCGCGCGGGGATTTACGTCTCCCTCCGGGAGGCGTAAATCCCCCGACAAAGGTAAGGGGGGGGTTTAGACAGGGCCGGGCGGGTGGGTTAGGTAGGGGAAGGGAGGGGAAGGTGAGGGGAGGGCAAAATAAAGTTCCCTCCAAGGCTGCTCCGATTTCGGAGCGGCCTCGGAGGGAACGGGGGTAGGCTGCGCGGCTCGGCGCACGCTGGCTATACGGAATCGATAGCCTTGCGCGCGCCGATCCAGGATTTGCGCGGCTACGCGCGTATCTACTAAAATCCCGCGTACCTTTGCTTGCACCTGATGCGCCAGCAAAAGTACGCCAATTCACGCGGTTTGAAAATCTACCCCTTAATGCATAAGCACTGGCGTTAAATGTAAGTCATTGATAAGACAGGCTAAGAGAGAATTTGAAAAGAAGTTAGCAGTAGAGGCAAAAACTCACAGTAAAAACTTTTAAAAATATATCCGAAGCAGATAGCCTGTGAGGGAGTCAGTTGGACCGTTAGATTATCGAGGGGTTAAAGGGGCACTTAGAGAAGATAAGGCCATCGCGGAAAGATTAAATGATTTCTTTGCTTCGGTGTTTACTGAAGAGGAAGCGGGGGAGGTACCCATACCGGAGCAGGTTTTCATGGGTAATGATTCAGATGGACTGAACCAAATCACGGTGATCCTAGAAGATGTGGTAGGCCTGATTGACAAACTGAAGAGTAGTAAATCACCTGGACCGGATGGTATACACCCCAGGGTTCTAAAGGAACTCAAAAATGAAATTTCAGATCTATTAGTAAAAATTTGTAATCTATCATTAAAATCATCCATTGTACCTGAAGACTGGGGGGTGGTTAATGTAACCCCAATATTTAAAAAGGGCTCCAGGGGCAATCCAGGAAACTACAGACCAGTTAGCCTGACTTCAGTGCCAGGAAAAATAGTGGAAAGTGTTCTAAATATCAAAATCACAGAACATATAGAAAGACATGGTTTAATGGAACAAAGTCAGCATGGCTTTACCCAGGGCAAGTCTTGCCTCACAAATCTGCTTCACTTTTTTGAAGGAGTTAATAAACATGTAGATAAAGGTGAACCAGTAGATGTGGTGTATTTGGATTTTCAGAAGGCATTTGACAAAGTTCCTCATGAGAGGCTTCTAGGAAAAGTAAAAAGTCATGGGATAGGTGGTGAAGTCCTTTCGTGGATTACAAACTGGCTAAAAGACAGGAAACAGAGAGTAGGATTAAATGGACAATTTTCTCAGTGGAAGGGAGTAATAAATTTGCAGATGATACAAAATTGTTCAGAGTAGTTAAATCACAAGCAGATTGTGATAAATTGCAGGAAGACCTTGTGAGACTGGAAAATTGCGCATCGAAATGGCAGATAAAACTTAATGTGGATAAGTGCAAGGTGATGCATATAGGGAAATAACCCATGCTGTAGTTAACAGAGTTCTATCTTCTAAATAGAGAAAAAAAGCTGATATTTCTCTTCCAATTGCCTCTCTATATTGATATCATTCCATCATGCTTACTACTAGTAAATCCAAAGTTATTGGATGCAGCCAAGTACAACATGTTTCTGAGGGAGGTCCAATTTTGCTTTATATAGAGCTTCCATTAATGTTAGAAGTTTATTGTGCACATTTTAGTCTATGTTTGCTTCTCATTCTCCTGTTTGAATATGGAGACATTAATCTTGTAGGATTGCTTTTCTCTTATGGTCATCACCTGGGGGGGGGGGGGGGGTGTTATCCAGATGTTTAACTTGAAGATTATGAATCTGTGATAAGTACAGAATTCAGCATTCTTATGATATTTGTCAACCTGTCTTCTACAGACGGTGACATAATTAAATTTTGGAGTGTGGATGCATCCAAAACATTTTTTATGATTTGGCAAATAAAAGACTGTTCTCTCTCCCTCCCAAGTTTGTTTGCATGAAACTGTAGCCCTCTTCTAGATTATAATGAGAAGGCAGATATCACACTCAGTCCCAGGGCTAAGTCCTTACATAGTTTCAACAATCCCAGGGATGGATTTTCTGAAAGGGAGACAGGATAAACCTCTGCAGCCCAAGTTGCTCAGTGAAAGCCTTTCAATTGGTGTACTCTGTTTCTTAAGTGTTCATCAGTGTTACAGGTTCTAGGATATTCTTTCTTCCAGGGTGGAATGGATATTCCTATCTCAGGGGTGGCCAACTCCGATCCTCGAGAGCCACAAACAGACCTGTTTTTCAGGATATCCACAACGAATATGCATGTGATAAATTTGCATACAATGGAGGCAGTGCATGCAAATCTATCTCATGAATATTCGTTGTGGATATCCTGAAAACCAGACCTGTTTGTGGCTCTTGAGGACTAGAGTTGACCACCCCTGTCCTAATTAAATTGGCTCTCCTTTTCCAATAGTGAATAAACAAATACCTGAGGTCATAGATGTTTTCCATCAACTCCAATTCACCCAGTTCTTTCTCTCCAAAAGGGAGAAACTCCTGAGAGGGTCTTCTTATGAACTCCTTTAACTTCTCCACTCTTTCCTCCGTGATTATCTTTGATCTTTCAGGCTCAAAGTTCCAACAGAAAATTCCTTTTTTCCCTTTTCCTGGGCAGGGTGGCAGAAAACTTCCTTCAGGAGCCAAAAAGACAAAACACTCAAATATTTCCAAATAGTATTGTATTGTTGAATGAAATTATTTAATATGATACTGTATTAATGGATACTTCTTGTTTTTGGTTTGATTTGTTTATGTTTTTCTCACCAGTTGCAACTGGTTCAGCTTTTGTCTCTAAGCACTGAGATTTTTGTTGTAAAAAGTGGTTGATCCTTTCATATTTTTTTCAAAATAGGATGATGATATATATATTGACAGAAACAAACAAGCTCTCAGTGCCTAAAATTACTTCTGCACTCTAAAGAGAGAGATTGCTTTTATTCTAAAGAAGCACCTATTAGGGCAGTTAATCATCATGAATCATCAGAACAAATAATGCTCTAAATTCCCATGGAAACATTTCCATCTGATATAAGTTGTAAAACATATTCAAAGAATCTATTAATCTAATTAAAGAGATCATATGTCTTTGGTATTCTACAAAACCCGTATAATCATCACAGATAAACTATGAAAAATTATTTTCAGAATGTATAATGACATCACAATGCAGAAGGGGTCTTGTATTAGCTAGAAAGGATTTCTGGATCAAGATGTGAAAGCTTACACACACAGGGGCAGATTTTAAAACTTATGCGTGGGTGTATATTTGTTCACGCAACCCGGCGCGAACAAATCTACGCCTGATTTTATAACATGCTCGTGCTGCCGCGCGCATGTTAAAAAATCCGGGCTCGGCACGCGCAAGGGGGTGCACACATGTGCACCTTGCACGCGCCGAGCCCAAGGGGAGCCCCGATGGCTGTCCCCGTTCCCTCCAAGGCCGCTCCAAAATCGGAGCGGCCTTGGAGGGAACTTTTTTTCCGGGCCCCCCCCCCCCCCCCACCTTCCCCTCCCTTCCCCTATCTAACCCACCCCCCAGCCCTACCTAAATCCCCCCCTACCTTATTTTATTTCTTATGCCTGCCAGAGGCAGGCATATCTTGCGCGCGCCAGCAGCCTGCCGGCGCGCAAACCCCCATCATGGCCGGAACGGAGGAGGGCTCGGGACACGTCCCCAGACCGCCCCCGGACCGCCATCAGAGCCAGCATGAGGGTCCAAAGTTGGGACTTAGTTTCACAAGGCACCTTAATTTTAGTCGGACAAAGTGGCATGGCTTATGTCAGGGAAGCAAATTAGGCACTTAAAGGTGAATTTTAAAAGCCCGGGGGATGAGCGAGGATGTCAGGCTTGCGCGCACCAACCATAATTTAAAAAGTCCCTATATACACATATAAATGCTGCGATGCGCACATCTCCAAAGTTTCCAAAAAGGGGAGAGGTGTAGGCCTGGCAGGGCGTGGGCATTTCAGAGCCTGGCCAAGAGATGTGCATGTAAATATTTACGTCTTCCAGTGCGCACTTAAATCCCCTGCCACGTAACTTGTTATGAAAATACTATAAACAAAAATGAGAAAAAAAATCATTCTCATCCAATTTTATCTTCAATAGATTATAATCAATTTAAAGCATAATTTTCAACATCATAAAATGGTTGCAATAAGTGGCAGTTTATGATTCATCTATGTTAATTGAATTTTTTTTTTTAATTTTTATACCACCCTTCCCCAGAGGGCTACAGGGCAGTGAAAACAATATCAATCATCATAAAAGAAATACATCAACAATAAAATCATAAAAAATAGAAAAAAAACTAAATAGTGAAAAATAATACAACAGATATCATCAATAACATGGGGAAGCAAGACAGCAGCTCGCTACTCCAGTGCCCCCTTCCTCCCATGCACAAAAACACTTTAACAACAATATGGCTTTAAAACGAGGCTGCAGTTTATTAACAAACATAACCTAAGCCCACAACTTGTTAATACAAAAAACCAAAACAGAATCCCCCCCCCCCCCCCCCCCGTTGTGCTCCTCTTCGCTTACCACCACGTCCCAATGGTAAGTCTATTTCGACCCCCCCCCCCAATAACTTACCATGCCTCAGCACCAGCGAGGGTAAGCGTGCGGCCTGAGCATCGCCCCCCCCCCCCCTTGCTCTTTAGGCCTTCCTGTGTAGCAGCCCCAAACTACATTAGCATTTCCCCCCCCCTCCAATGTCCTTCACAATCCAATACAATACATTCCAACGTAGGGTTCGGGTTTTCTGCCACAAACAAAGGCAAACTTTTTGCCTTTGTTCCCCCACTGCGGCCCTTCCTAATGCAATTGTTGCTCAAATCCTTCCTCCAGGGCATTATTGAATAAATCCATTCCAATGTCTGAAAGGTGCACCCTGTCGCCCAAAAATAGCCCGCCCAACACTTCCCATGACCAAGCATGCCTTATCCAAAAACCCCCTGTTGAACCAACCATTTTCCAATTTGGCGATTCAATTTTTTTACCCCGTTACGCTATCAAGGCTCTGCACAATGTTTGATCTGAATTATAATATCGGATCACCCCACTTTCGTATCCGGCATGACTAGTATAACTTGCTCCAAATCTTTTCTCATAATTGCCACTAATTTGTGGCAAGACATTTCTCCAATGTCATTTCCTCCCAAAAGGATGAGCAAAAGACGTGGTGCACCCCAAGTTCGAACCTTCCCTTGTAGGAAAGAAAGCAACTCCCCCCACTCAATGCCCCCTTTGCTGAACCATTGCACAATCCATTGATCGGTATTCAGGTTCAAGTTTTCACCTTAAGGCCTCTTTGCGGCCCTCCGCCGAGCACGGTGAACATAAGAATGGCTCACGACCCAAGCACATTCTCGAATAGGAGCCACCCCGCCAGTGTCTGCAAGGCAAAGAACTGCATTAGCTAACGGAAATGGCACACTGCATGCCCTATATTTCACCTTACTTGTGCACGTATGACCTGAAAACCGTAGACTTCCAACGGCCGAGCCTTTGAATCCTGCTCACCGACCACCCCAACTCGGCTGCCATAGTCGCTGCCATAGTCGCTGCCATGCATCGAGTACCTCCCCGCCTCCCACCCTAACCCTTCCACCGCCCATTGTAACACACAAGGGAACTGGAAAATGGTTAACGGCAAACCATCCTCGTGCGAGAAAAAGAAACCCCCCCCCATTGTTGACCGGACCCATATAAACGCTTGCGCACTCTGCACCGGACACACTACCGCGACCTGCGCCTGTATCAGTGAAATCCAGGACCCTCTGCCTGTTTGATCCATTTTGGATTTCCTAATGCACAATGGGGGTAATTTTCAAAGGAGTTACGTGCATAAATGTAACTACTATTGTAGCAATTTTCAAAAGCCCACTTACTCGAGTAAAGTGCATTTACATGCGTAAAACCCAGTTTTACGCATGTAAATGCTTTTTAAAATCAGACCCAATGTGACTTGATGCTCATAAACCCAAACATCTTGTGCCCTCAAACCAACCCCATCACCACGCACCTTGGACTTGGCAACCAATTGGCTGACTTGCAGTGCTCCGAAAAAAGCGAAGAAGAAAGCCACCTGAAACAACCAAACCTCGTACCTAGACCAGCACACTACCTCCAATTGTTCCGCTATTTTCACTAAGTCCTGGTACCGAATAGGTTTTCACTTGTCTCCTTGTTCTGTGTATCCTCTGCTCCAGCCCCTCAAGACTCGTCTGACTAAAAAGCTATGAATCGGGTCCCCCCAACCCCTCAGTTTCTGAAAAAATGCGAAACCTGCCAGTTGGCATCGAACCGACCCTAATGAATAACTCACCCCTTTTGCCCACAAAATAAACTGTACCACCGCTCCCTCCTGTACTGCCCCACCGTCCCACCCCAAGTCTGCAAAAAACGAGCCACCGCTCCGCAGCCTGACAGATAAGATTGCCACATAGCCGGTGCCAATGATTATCATATCAAGTCCCAGGTGTCGTCCTGCCGAGCTGCCACAGGTGTTCTGGGAAGTCCTCTCCTCACGAACTCGCTTGAGGAGCCCCGGCTCTAAAGATGTCCCACTTGAAACGAGAAAGAGCATCGGCAATCAAGTTCATGTTACCTGGCACGTGCCTTGCTCATATAGTCACATTCCAGTGCATGCATAGAAAAACCATTTCCCTAAGAAGCCTAGATACCCTTAAAAATTTTGCGGCCTGTTTGTTAACCACCTGGACTACTCCTAAATTGTCGCACCACCATACCACTTTTTTATTCCGCAGTTCTTTCCCCCATATCGTCAATGCCACAATGATAGGAAAAAGCTCCAGGAATATAATATTTCTTGTCAACCCCTCCACAGCCCACCCTTCTGGCCATTCTTCCGCACACCACCGCCCCTGGAAATATAAACAGAAACCGAATGCTTCTGCCGCATCGGAATACAGTTCTAAGTCCTCATTGGAGACTTCTGCCTCTTGCATCATACAAACTCCGTTAAAGGAATCTAAAAATCTTTCCCACACTGCCAGTTCGTCTTTCACTGCTCGTGTGACTCGGATGAAATGATGCCCTGCCTTTATACCCACGGTCCTGGCTGACAATCGACGAATGAACACTCGACTCATTGGTATGACTCAGCATGCAAAATTCAGAGAACCAATCAAAGATTGCATCTGCCTCAAGGTCACTTTTTCCGAACCACGCACCATCCACATGGATTCCTGTAACTGGACTACTTTTTCAGCTGGCAAATGTGACATCATGTCCACTGAATCTAATTCAGTGCCCAAAATGTTGAGCCTAGAGACCTGCCCTTCAGTTTTGTCCTGTGTAATAGGTACTCCTAAAGACCTAGCTACCTCCAAGAAACCTGTCAACTGACACTGGCATCCACTGGACTCGCTCGACCCTACGAACAAAAAATCATCTAAGTAATATAACATGTTCAAGCACTCATTATACCATGTTGTGGCCCATTGAAGGAACATGCTGAAGGCCTCGAAGAATGCACACGAAGCCGCACAACCCATGGGCAAGCAACGATCAACAAAATAACCCCCTTCAAAATAAAACCCTAACAGAGGAAAACACTGCAGATGAATAGGTAACAGCCGGAAAGTGGATTCGATGTCCACCTTCGCTAGCAACGCCCCTGACCCTGCACTGCGCACCAAGGCTACAGCCTCATCGAAGGAAGCGTATTGCACCGTGCACTCCCGTCGTGGGATAAAATCATTCACCGACAAGCCTTCCGGGTACGATAAATTCAAAATCAACCGGAACTTACCCGGGACCTTCTTTGGGATGACCGCTAACGGTGACAAATGCATCCTGTCGAAAGGCCGAGCCTCGAAAGGCCCCACAATCCTCCCTAATTGGATTTCAGCCCTCAACTTTTCTCGCACCATGTCCGCCCTTCTAAAAGCTGACCTGGCGTTTTTCACTCTCCCCCCTGAACCCGGGCCCACGTAAGGAATGATGAACCCTTCACTAAACCTCTCTCTCAGCAAGGAAGCAGCCTCTAAATTAGGATATCCCTGCAAACCCTCTTTCAAAGCAGAGAGCGCGATCGGAGACTCCGCCTTTTGGTACAATACCTCAAAATGTTCTGCCCTTGGTAAGGGCAGTGGGCTGTCTTTGGGCACATTTTGTGGCTGGATGTGCACCTCCGCAGGAAGCGCATGCGTGCCAAAATTTGCATTCGGGGAACAAGCACGTGAGCTTGTTGAACCTCCAACAAATGTCCGACCCGCTCCCAATGACCTTACCTCCAGATTCGCTCCTGCAATTGATTCCTGAACCCCGAAAGGAACTACCTTTACTTCCCCCAATCACGAACCCTGCTGTGCTACCGCTCGCTCCACCCCTTGCCCCTCTGCTTTTGTTGGTTCCGATGCCCTTGTTTGTCATCTGGGTTAACCACAGATTTATTTATTTATTTATTTATTGTTTTTGTTATACCGAGTTTCATGACAGGCATCACATCAACCCGGTTTACAATTAACAAAGTGTGTAAAACATAACATAACGTAAAACAATGTTCTCAAAAAGAACCTTGAACTTTAAATATCGTGAATCAGATATAGGAATTGAGAAAGTTACAATAAATCAGGGAAATCAACTTGGAGCTGGAAAAGGGGAGAGATTGCACAGAGCAATATTAACATTTCAGTCTATTAATGTAATAGAGTAGCATAGTGAGTAAATAAGAATATGTGAGAAACTATGGCAATACCTCACTATGGAACGGAACATAAATAACCAAATGCATAAATACGACAGTGTTATGATAAAAGTTCAGCAGGTATTGATGATTGTCAATTTAAGGTTGATTGAATTGTATTTGGTCCAGTTATTGGATAAGAGTTTGTGCTATTTAATGGAGGAATTATTCAAGGCTTGGAAATGCTTTTTTGAAAAGCCAAGTTTTTAGTCTTTTCCTAAATGTTAGAGAGCATGGCTCCTGTCTCAAATCTGGTGGGATAGAGTTCCAGATAGTTGGACCTGCTGAAGAGAAGGCTCTGAGACTCAATGATTTATGTTGGTAGGTTTTGGCCTTTGGTATTTGGAGTGACTCTTTGTAGCATTCCCTGATGGGTCTGGCGGAAGTGTATTTTTTAAGAGGTATTTGTAGGTCGAGGTGCGTGTTTTGGTTGATAGTTTTGTATATGATGTTAATGGTTTTATACATGATTCTATAGTGGATCGGTAGCCAATGGAGGTTTTTGAGGATAGGTGAAATGTGGTCCATTTTCCTGGAGTTTGTGAGGACTCTGGCTGCAGAGTTCTGGACCATTTGTAGAGGTTTGGTATAGGAAGCTGGGAGGCCTAGTAGTAATGAGTTGCAATAATCTAATTTGGAAAAGATTATTGCTTGCAAAATTGTTCTAAAGTCTTGGGCGTGAAAAAGTGGTTTAATTCTTTTCAGGATATGTAATTTGTAGAAGCAGTCCTTGGTGGTTTGGTTAATGAAAGGTTTGAGGTTGAGTCGATTGTCCAGGATGGCTCCTAAATCTCTTACGTGGGCTGTTTGAAGGAGTGTGGGTGGTTTTGGGTGTGTATTTTTGTTTTCCGGTGATATGAGCAGGAATTCTGTTTTAGAAGCATTAAGTACCAGGTTTAGACTGGTGAGGAGAAGTTTAATTTCTACTAAGCAACTGTCCCAGTATTCCAGATGAATGTCCTGGGTTCCCCACGACATAAACTTATTCCCTGCCATTTTGTCTCTAAATTTCTCGTCATAGTTGAGCCAAGCCCAACCTTCATAATCTTTGAAAGCTCCTAAAATGCTGTCTGCTTAGGACAGCAGCACCCCATACTGAGTGGCATCGAAATGACTGCCAATGCTGGCTAAGAGTAAAAAACCCCGGACCCAGTAAACAATATTCTTAGATATTTTTGGGCCCATTCCTTCTCTTTTATTCTTCTTCTTAGCCTTCTTTTTATCCTTTCTCCCCCCTCTCCTACCTTCTAGCAACTTAAATATATCCACAAATTTACACCTACGAATACGCTTCACCAAGCACTTGAGAACCTCGTCCCAAAATTCCGTCAGGGAAGCGAGAGCTGGGTGCCCCATATCCTGCCTGGGACCTTCCGCCAAAGCTGAGCACCTTCCCGGGCCAGAGTCACTCGAGCTAGTGGAGGACCTCTTCTTTCTCTTTGCCTGCCCTCTGCTACTCCTCCCATCCCTGCTTTCTTGCATACCTGCTCCAATGCCCGATGCTCCGCTCTCCCCGTCTCCGGATGCGCCTCTACTCCGTAGATCAGCTACCGGCCTTTGCGCCTCAGACCGTCCCATCCTTGACACTTCCCACCGCGTCTCGAACTCCCGATCTCTCCATGCCTCTTGACGCGAAGGTCCTGGGACCGCATCTCCTTCCGTACCTTGAAGAAATCTTCCTGCCTCATCTACCCCCTGTCTAACTGCTAATCCGCTGCGGAGCTCTCATAGGGGTGCAAAGCTCCCTGCTTTCCTCCCGTGTATCCTCCCTAACCCAGTCTTCACCTTGGAAAAAAGCCTCCCCTGGGTAATTGTTAGCCATCCATGGCCACCCCCCGAAACCCTGAGATCCCACCCGGATTGCCCGCTGACAGCCAGGGGCCACCTATCCCCTGGCCCAAGTAGTGTCTTATAATGTCTTCCACTAAGGCAACTGGGATGCTGCTCCCCTTCCCCTGCTGGTCATCTAAGGTGCTCGGGGGGGGGGGGGGGGCGGGAGGGAGGGAGAGACCCTGCCCTGAACCGGATGCCCTGCGCTCTTGGTCGCTCCCAGTGTGACTCTGCCCCTTACTCCCTCGGGATGGGTGTTTGCCCTTCACTCTCCTCTCCTTCTCATGATCGTAGGGACTCATCTTATCTGCCCTAGCAGCATCAGCCTCTTGCTGCTGTCCGCCGTATAAAGGCATGTCCCTGTCCCTAGCTACCAGGCTACTCCCCCTGCTGCTCCAGGCCTTTGTTGACACCGGCGCTTTCGCTACCTCGATGAGGGGGGCTGACCTGCTCCTTGCTCGAACCGCTCGGCGCTTGCCGAGGCCGGGTTCGCCCTGCGGGGAGGCCTCAGCCTTGCCAACCTCTGCGGGTTCGCTCGGGCTTGGGGTCACGCCGCGGCTCAAAGAAAAATGTGCCACAGCACCTTAGGGGTGCTCACTAGCCAGGCCTGAACCAAAGGAGGACAAAGCTGGGGCGGCCCCCTCCGGCGAGGAATCAGGAGAAGAGCGCACCAGGGAGACCAGGACCAGTGGAACCTGGTAAGCCTTGGTTTCGGGGATGCTCTCGCCAGACTCAGAGGGAGAAGAAGAGCATGCTCGAGAGGGGGCGCATGCCGGGAAGGCGGGAGGTGGGCCAACTGCGACGGCTGCTGAGCTCGGCAAGTCACGATGCCTGAAACGACTTACCGCATCCCGGCTGGGGGGCAGTTCAGGTCCCGGGACCGCGGCGTCAATGCTGGCAGCCCCGCGCATTCGTGTCAAGTGCGTCCCTGAAGTGGGAGCCGCCTGCCTGGCTCTCGCTCTCCTCATGGTGCCTCCCATGAAAAAGGAAATTTCTCGCGAAAGAAAAACAAAAACTGACCGGCAAAAATAGTCAGTCAGGAATTGACAACAAAGCAATCAGCATAAATCTGCTACTTGCTTCACTGTTGATGCCCAACTGCCAACGTTCCCGCCGGTGACCCTATATAACTACCCAGCAGCCAATGACAAGGCAGCAATTTGAAATTGTTGCCATGCCCATGGCTGCCTCAGCTTCCCCTGCCCTCCACCTCCCACCCTATCTATGCTCTCTGGGGCAGATTTTAAAAGCCCTGCTCGCGTAAATCCGCCCGGATTTATGCGAGCAGGGCCTTGCGCGCCGGTGCGCCTATTTTCCATAGGCCTGCCGGCGCGCGCAGAGCCCTGGGACTCGCATAAGTCCCGGGGTTTTTGTCGGGGGCGTGTCAGGGGCGTGTCGGGGCGGGGGCCGATCGACGTGGCGTTTTGGGGGCAGGACGTGGCGTTTCGGGGGCGGGCCCGGGGCGTGGTTTCGGCCCGGGGCGGTCCGGGGGCGTGGCCGCGCCCTCCGGAACCGCCCCCAAGTCGCGTCTCGGCCGCTCCGAAATCGGAGCGGCCTTGGAGGGAACGGAGGCAGGCTGCGCGGCTCGGCGTGCGCCGGCTGCACAAAATCGGCAGCCTTGCGCGCGCCGATCCTGGATTTTAGCAGCTACGCGCGTATCTACTAACATCCAGCGTACTTTTGTTTGCGACTGGTGCGCCAACAAAAGTACGCGAACGCGCATTTTTTGTAAATCTACCCCTCTGTTCTTTGTGCCCATGTTACCTAGAGCGAAGCGAGATGAGCTTGCACCGCTTTCTATAAACAAAGGTAAATATAAATAAAACAAGGAAAGATACAATAAATCATTGAACAAAGAAATAAGAATAGTATCCTAAAAATAACATAAAAATATTAAAAAAGCAACAGTTTTATAAATGAAACAGCAATACCCAATCCAATGACACATAAATTACAAGTTTGTGATGGTCCATAAATTGCTGTGTGGTACCACTTCACCATAGATCAATGCAGCCCTTTGTTTATACAAGCCTTCTAGAGCATTGAGATAGGCAAACCATGGCTTGCTGGAAGTACCTTCACCAAAGTTAGCCCATTTGGTAGAGATGCATGGTCAGAGTTTTTCAGTTGCCAGTCTCATTTTCTGGAATTTTCTTTCTGAGCACTTGTGGCTTATTGCTGATCCTCAAGTCTAAAAAAGGTACTGATGACATTTCTCTTCAAGAAGGCATTTGAGTCATGGGATAGGAGGCGATGTCCTTTTGTGGATTGCAGGTTTGTTAAAAGACAGAAAACAGAGTAGGATTAAATGGTCAGTTTACACAGTGGAAAAAGGTAAACAGTGGAGTGCCTCAGAGATCTGTACTTGGACCAATGCTTTTTAATATATTTATAAATGATCTGGAAAGGGGTACGACGAGTGAGGTGATCAAATTTGCTGACAACACAAAATTATGCAGAATAGTTAAATCTTAAACGGATTGTGATGAATTGCAGGAGGACCTTGTGAGACTGGCAGATTGGGCTTCCAAATGGCAGATGAAGTTTAACTTGGACAAGTGCAAAGTGATGCATATAGGGAAGAATAACCCTTGCTGTAGTTACACAATGTTAGGTTCTATCTTAGAAGTTACCAACCAGGAAAGAGTTCTAGGCATCATAGTGGATAATATATTGAAATTGTTGGCCCAGTGTGCTGTGGAGATCAAAAAAGCAAACAGAATGTTAGGAATTATTAGGAAGGGAATGGAAATAAAATGAAGGATGTCATAATGCCTCTGTATCGCTCCATGGTGAGACCGCATGGCAATTTCTTATGTTCTTATGAATACTATGTGCAATTCTAGTCACTGCATCTCAAAAAGGATATAGTTGCACTGGAGAAAGTGCAGAGAAGGGCGACCAAAATGATATGGGGCATGGAAGGACTGCCCTTTGCTAAAAGGCTAAAGAAGTTAGGGCTGTTCAGTTTGGAGAAGAGACGACTTAGAGGGAATATGATAGAAGTCTAAAAAATCATGAAAGGACTTGAACAAGTTAATGTAAATCGGTTATTTACTCTCTCAGATAATAGAAGGACCAGGGGGCACTCCATGAACTTAGAAAGTAGCTCATTTAAAACAAATCGAAGAAAATTATTTTTCACTCAGCGCATAGTTAAACTCTGGAATTCATTGCCAAGGGATGTGGTTTCAGCAGTTAGTGTTACTGGGTTTAAAAAAGATTTGTATAAATTCCTAGAGGTTAAATCCAGAAACTGCTATTACGGTAATTAATAAGCAATAGTAGCTTGTGATCTATCTTAATGTTTGGGTACTTGCCAGGTACATGTGACTTGGATTGGCCACTGCTAGAAACAGGATACTGGGCTTGATGGACCCTTGGACTGACTCACAGGTCTATCCAGTAAAGTGCGGCCGCGTTTACCCAGCTCCTAACCCGTGTTCTACTCACTTTCCGGCCGCGTTAGCCCTTCCTGCGATCCACAACCCCCTTTAACCTACCCTTACCGCATCCTAAAATCCCCGGGCAACCCCTTCTGTACGCGGCATGTATATTGCATGCAAACGAGCAAATTAGCTATTCCCTAGCATCCAGTAACCCGCGCCCCAACTATCGCTATTTTACCCTGCCGTTTTGCCGCGCGTTTAACCTGCTAACTTACCGCCTACCCTTACCCCTGCATTAGAGGCAGGGGTAAGGGTAGGCAGCAAGCTTTCCCCCAGCCCCCGCTCACCTGCCCTGGCCGCATCCATGGATGCTGGTCTCCGGGGCAGCCCCAGTCCTCTCCCCTCCTCCCGAAGCAAAAAAAAAGCGAAAAAAAAAGTTGCAAGAGAAAGAGGGGAGAGGACGGGCAATCCTACGCTCGGCGACTTACTTTTGCAGCCCCCTCTGGACATCGTGGCTTCCCCCGTGCCAGTCCCCTCTCCCCTCCTCCCGAAGCAGGGTGTGAAAAGCAGCCTTGCTCCGGGAGGAGGGAAGAAGGGACTGGCAGTGTAAAGCGACGAAGCGGCGAAGCGGCGAAGCGACTTACTTTTTGCACCCCCCTCCGGACATCGGACAACCTCTCCTGCCTCCAGCTGCTCGCGAAGATGGACGCCTGCACGGCCGCTGAAGACGTGACGTCACATGCCGTGACGCAAACGTCGTGACGTCACGTCTTCAGCGGCCGTGCAGGCGTCCATCTTCGCGAGCAGCTGGAGGCAGGAGAGGTCATCCGATGTCCGGAGGGGGGTGCAAAAAGTAAGTCGCTTCGCCGCTTCGCCGCTTCGTCGCTTCGTCGCTTCGTCGCTTTACACTGCCAGTCCCTTCTTCCCTCCTCCCGGAGCAAGGCTGCTTTTCGCGCCCTGCTTCGGGAGGAGGGGAGAGAGGATTGGCAATCCCGATTTCCTGGTATCTATCATTTCAAATGACATTTGAAATGACAGATACCAGCGTGGCTGTGAAGCGTTAGGCCCGCGCACCCAGGATACTGTATAGGCGCTCTATACAGTAAAATGGGTTGCACGGGCCTAACGCTTCACGGACGCTTCTTAGACGCAGCTTGCATTTGCAAGCTATTTACATACAGGATCGAGCGGTAGGTGAGCTGCGGCAACCGCGGGTGCGCCGGGCACTAACGCAGCTCTTCCTACCGCTCGTTACTGGATAGACCTGTAAGTATGGCATTTCTTATGTTCTTATGTTTCTATGAGTTAGAAATGTAGTCCCCCTACTAATGTTTTCCATTGTTGAAATCCTTTCATCTCCAGTGAGCTGTTAGTGTGGTTTGCACAATTTGATTGTCTTGATATTTGTTTTTAGTTTTTTATTGTTCTGTTTGATATGCTTGATTGATGTTGGATGTCATCTAAGAACATAAGGACATAAGATATGCCATACTGGGTTAGGCCAAGGGTCCATCAAGCCCAGTATCCTGTTTTTTTCCAGGTCACAAACTCCTGGCAGAAACTCAAACAGTAGATAGAACCCATTGTGCTAACGCCTAGGGATAAGTACTAGCTTTTCCCAATTCTATCAGGTAAATAACAGTTTATGAATTTCTCCTCCAAAAACTTGTCCAAACCTTTTCTTAAACCCAGCTATGGTAACTGCCTTTACCACATCATCTGGCAATGAATTCCATAGCTTAATTTGCATTGAATGAAAAAGTATTTTCTCCAATTTGTTTTAAATGTGCAACTTCATCGACTAACTTCATGGTCTAACTTCATGGAGTGTCCCCTAATTTTTGTATTATTTCAGAGAGTAAATAACTGATTCACATTTACCTATTCTATTCCACTAATAATTTTATGGATTTCCATTTTATCCCCCCCTCAGCCATCTCTTCTCCAAGTTGAACAGCTATAATCTCTTTATCCTTTCCTCATAGGGGAGTTGTTCCATCCTCTTCATCATTTTGGTCATCCTTCTAAGGAACTTTTCCAGTTCAGCTAAATCTTTATTGAGATGTGATAAACAGAATTGCACAGTTTTCTCGTGGGGGAATTCTGCGCACAAAATTTTTAAATTCTGAATACTTTAAATTGGTCAAAATAAGAAAATATATGTCTTTGAGTAATTAACTTAAAGTATAATATGGAAAATTTATTTATTAAAATATTTATCATCCGCCTATATCATAAAAGTGCTAGACAGAGTTTAAAATATTTTGAACAGAATTCCCCTAGAAAATGCACTGTGTTGCACCTGTCGGTCGCAGACAGCTGCGACTTTTGCTGCTCACCTCTCTTTTCCCTGCTACAGCGATTCTCAAGGCCATGGCAGCCTCAGCCTGCAAACGCCGCCTTCCTCGGCATCCCCAGGACGGCATGGGCGATTCCGTCCATCATCTTGAGTAGGGGATTACTTAGGGCACGCGCTCCAGGTCCTCTCTTATTGATGTCATGGCGGGAACCTCGAGGGCGTTCCCTCCGCATGACGTCACACGCTTGATGTATTTAACCTAGCCAGCCTAAGCTTCCTACGAGTTAGTAAGGACTTCCTTCCTGCTTATTCTACTTCATTTGGAGATGTTTCACTTCACTACTTCCTGAACTAGAAAACCTTAGGTACCCGCTCCTCGGGGGCCTTGTTACATTCTGGCTATCCGCTCCTTGGAGGGTCTTCCTGCCTGGAGAATCTTATCTTCCTGATTCAGGACATCATGAGTTTAGCCTACTGAATTCTACTTCTGCTTCTACCTCCTAGCTGAAGGAACCGCCGGTGTACCCCATGCCTTGGGCCACTACCGTGCTCATTCCAGCTACCCTTCTATACTCCGGAGTAAATTCCATCATCTGCTTCGCTCTGCTGACCTTCTGCACCTCTCTGGACTTCTATCTGCTGATCCTCGACATACCCCACGTTGTGGGCCACTACCAGATCCCTCCAGAGAGTTACCATCAGGGGGAGACTTCCCTGGCGTACCCCACTCTGCGGGCCACTACTGGGGATATCTGCATTGAGCTGCTTTACTACTTTGGACAGTGTCTTCACTCCATGCTGTGGGTATTTCCATGATTCCAGTACAATAAAGCCTATTTCATCTGTGTCCGTCTCTACTGACTCTACTGACTCACTGCGGAGACCGCAGTGAGTCAGTAGAGTGAGTCAGTGGACCCTGGACCGCAACTCTTACTGCGGTCCAGGGTCCACAACCACACCAGATTATAACACACTGTAGGAGTCTCCCTTCCATCCTATCTCCCTACTCCCCGGGCAAGACCCCTTTCATTCTTTCCTCTCATGCTTTAACTCTTCTGCTCTCAACTATTTCTCCTCTCCCCCTCCAGGCTCATCCTCTTCCATTATCTTCACCCCCTAGCCCTCCACTTACAGAGTTTGATCACTCTCTTCACACAGGTTCCTCTTGTCCCACTCTCATATACACTCCCCTTCACACAGATTCCCTCCCTCTTTTACACACACACACACACACACAGGATCAGATTCTTTCACGCACACAAACTGATTCCCTCTGACCCTTTCTCACACACATAACCCTTTATACAGGCTCCCTCTCTCTCTCGCACAAACGCAACCACTCACACAGTCTCTCTCTATACTTTTCTAACACACAGGTTCCCTTCTCTGACACACACACACATGCCATCACACAGGCTCCCTCTCTTCTCTCTCACACATACACCCCCTCATGCAGGTTCCCTCTCTCTCTAACACACATATACCTCCTTATGCAGGCTCCCTCTCTCTGTCGCACATGTACACCCCTCATGCAGGCTCCCTCTCTCTCACACATACACCCCTCACTCAGGTTCCTTCTCTCTCTTGTACACATACATCCCCCTCACATAGGCTCCCTCTATCTCTTGCACACATACAGCCCCTCACACAGGTGCTCTCTCTCTTGCACACATACACCAGCTCACATAGGTTCTATCTCTTGCACACATACATCTTCTCATGTGGGCTCCCTCTCACACATATACATCACCTTACATAGACTTCCTCTATCTCTTGCAGACACCCACATAACCTCACACAGGCTCCATCTCTTTCTCGCACACATACACCCCCTCATGCGGGCTTCTCTCTCTCTCGTACATATACACCCCTTCACATAGGCTCCTTCTATCACTTGCACATACCCTCACATAGGCTCCATTTCTCTCCTGCACACTCAAACACCCCTGCACATAGGCGCTCTCTCTCTCTCTCTTTCTCTCTCTCTCACACACACCCCTTCACATGGGCTCCCTCAGAAAATCCGTCTCACACACATCCTCACTCAGGCTCACAGGCATCAAATCACAGACACACACACAGGTTCTCCTTCGGATTCAGCTGTGAACTGGATGAGCTCTGCTCGCGTAGCCAGGCCTCCCTCTTCTTCAGCCATTTGTGGGATGGACTTGGCTCGCAGCCACCAGACCTCCATTAACTTTGGCCACGAGCGAGATGGGCTCCATTCATGGCCCATCGGGGCTTCCTTCATCTTTGGCCATGATTGGGATGGGATCCAATCGTGGTTCACAAGGCATCCCTCAACTACAGCCATGAGCAGGATGGGCTTCACTCTCGGCCCACCAGACAACTCCAAATTCTGCACGAAAAAAGAAAATTCTTCACAGGAGGGGAATTCTGCATGTATTCTGCATTCAGCAGTAGCACAGAATTCTCCCAGGAGTAACAGTTCTCTAGGTGTGATCTCACCACCGAGTTATACAGAGGTATTTATATATTCTCTGTTTTATTCTCCATTCCTTTCCTAATAATTCCTAATTTTCTGTTTGCTTTTTTTGATGGCCACTGAACACTGAGACAAGAATTTCAAAGTATTGTCCACGATGATGCCCAGATCATTTTCCTAGGTTGTAACTCCTAAAATGGAACCTAACATCTTATAACTACAGTCGGGCCGATACAGTAAAATGCGCGGGAGAGCAGGTGCTCCAAGGCGAGCACCCGCTCTCACGATGCGCGCCCAGGCCACTCTCCTAATTTTACCGACGTCGGTTGTCGAACCCGCTGACAGCCACGGGTTCGGAAAACGGACGCAGGCAAAATTGAGCATCTGTCTTCCAACCCGCGAACCGCGGGCTGATTTTTTTTTTTTTTTTAACGATTTTTTATTTTTTTTTATTTTTGGGGCCTTCGACTTAATATTGCTATGAAATTAAGTCGGAGGGTGTACAGAAAAGCAGTTTTTTCTGCTTTTCTGTACACTTTCCCAGTGCCGGCTGAAATTAACTCCTGCCTTTGGCAGGAGTTAATTTCTGAGAATAAAATGTGCGGCTTTGCTGCACATTTTACTTTCTGGATTGCGCGGGACTAACTAATAGGCTCATCAACATGCATTTGCATATTGCGGGCGCTATTAGTTTCGGGGGGGTTGGCCGTGCGTTTTCCACGTGCTATTACCCCTTACTGTATAAGGGGTAAAAATAGCATGTCGAAAACGCGCGGCCAAACGGGGGCTAATGGTGCGCTCGGTCAAGTGCACCACACTGCATCGGCCCGAGTGTTGGTTACTTTTCCTTATGTGCAGCACTTGTCTACATTAAATTTCATCTGCCATTTGGATGCTCACTCTCCCAGTCTTGCAAGGTCTTCCTGCAAAGTCTCACAATCCATTTGTGATTTCACTACTTGGAATAATTGTGTCATCTGCAAAGTTGATCACCTCAGTTGTCATTCCCTTTTCCAGATCATTTATAAATATATTAAAAAGCACTGGTCAAAGTACAGATCCCTGAAGCACTCTACTGTTTACCTTTTTACACTGTGAAAACTGACCAATTATTTCTACTTTCTGTTTCCTGTCTTTTAACCAGTCTGCAGTCACAATAGGACATTGCCTCCTATCCCATGGCTCTTTATTTTTCTCTGGAGTCTCTCATGGGAAACTTTGTCGAATACCTTCTGAAAATCCAAATACACTATAACCAGTGGTTCACCTTTATCCACATGTTTATTTACCCCTTCAAAAAAATGGAGCAGATTGGTGAGGCAAGACTTCCCTTGAGTAAATCCATGCTGGTTGTGTCTCATTAAACCATGCCTTTATGTTCTGTGATTTTATTTTTTAGAATGGTTTCGACAAATTTTCCAGCACTAAAGTCAGGCTCACTTGTTTTTTATTCTATTTATTTAAACATGTATTTATTTAAAAATGTAGATCCACATTCTGCTAAACCCTTTACCCAAATAATTAATTATTTAAAGGCCATCTCACACAGCCATGCCTTCCATAATTTTCTGAAGGATGCTATATCTAATTTATCTGCTCAGACTTAGCACTGAGTGACTCTAAATTACAAATGTTTTTATTAAAATAACTAGCAAGCATTTTAGTAAGTCTGGGAACATTTTTTCACAGACACATTGCTTATTCTAATGGCATTTGAATGGAACCGTGCCTAGTCTCTCTCTATTTTCAGTTTTGTAAATAAAAGGTTAAGTAAAAGTACTATTATGCCTCCGCCAAGATTCTGTTTGAGAAGCTGCCAATTCTCTTCCATCTAGGAAAGTCAATTAGCAGTCACAACTGTGACAAAGCTCTAAAATGTTATGTAGACAAATTTATCCATTTAATTCTAAGTTGTTCTTAAGTATATTTTCTTGGGAGAAAGATGCCAAGGAAAAAAAAAAGATTTATACTTTAACCAAGTGAACATTTTTTAACATTGCATTTTAGGCTTCTCAAAAGCCATTTTAACATTTAAAACATGATGAAACATACCAAGCATTCTACAAAGATCTTAACTAGAAATCTGAGCCATGGTACAACACTATAAATTAACCATTGTCCTTTTTTCAGCATCAGCTGTGCCCCACCATGTCAATTAGCTGCAACCAATATTCAGTCTATGGACGTGGCTCCATTCATTCCATGGTTCAGTAAATAATTCATACAGTAAGTTGCACCCAGGGCAAAACACACTGACATCAAGTCATTAAACTGTACTCATTCATTAAACAATACGGTTATTCATACTTTCAATGGGAACCGATAAATCTAGTCAGTTAAATTTAAGAATGAATTAATTTCATTCATCTGACATGGTGTTGGTTCATAAAAACATTGTTATACATTCAGTTTTCATTGTCTAGTTATTTTTACCTGACAGCTGAAATGTTGTTTATTGGCCGGTACAAGTTTAAACCAGATCTATATAGAAAAAGCTCAAAAATTATAGATATTGTAATGATACTACACAGAGTTGATTTCATTATCTACTAAAACTTGAATCAGGATAATATATGAATACTAACAGAACTATATTGATCTTATAAGACTGATCTGAAGTCTCCTTTCCCAAGTTGGGAAAGAAAAAAATCCCTCTTATTTGATTAAAGATGTCACTTATAACATCAGTTTAATCTTTTTTTTTCTCCAAGGTGACCTAAGAGATAATTATTGACATAGACAGTCAGTTGAACTGATAGATTTTCCTATCTTAAAGGCATGCTTATCTAAATGGTTCTTAGCACCTACTGTAGTCTGTGTCTAATATCCCCATGTCTGGGCAAACTGAAGTGGTAAAAATAAGTCAGTATCTTTACAGTGTTATCATTGAAGTATGTACCTTTTTAGTACTCCACTGTCTTGTGTTATTCTCTGCTAATGCATTTTTCAATACATCCAAAATTATATTTAGTTATTTATTTGATTTATATTCCACTTTTCGGCACTTCAAAGTAGATTAAATGATATAAATCAAATCACTATAAATATGGAGCAGAGCAATTCTATAATTAGTGTTGTGTTTTGGACATTGAGGCGTGGGTCCTTGGTCGCTGCAAGAGATGGCACCTCCCACAGGGCGGAGCCCTACGGGGACTTGCAGTGATAGGCTAGCTCCGAGCAGAGATGGACACAGAGAAAGTTAGTCTTTATTATACTGCAGCGTAGATGGTAACCCAAGGAACGGGCAATGATCCCAGCCAGAAGAGGAGATGTCTAATGGCAATGTTCTGCTGAAGGCTGAAGAGTGGAAAAGGCAGTTACACAGTCTCACCAGGTCCCGAGAGGGAGATGGGTCCAGTAGTGGTCCGCGAAGTGGGGTAGGCCGAGAACCCAGGCCTAGATGGAAAGGCCAGTGAGAGTAGATCCGGTAGTAGTCCACGGTGCAGGGTAGGCCGAGGATCTGTGTAGAGAGAGATGAGACAATGCAGAGACAGAACTGGAGCAGTAGTACTCACTCTGATGCTGGCAGTTATAGTAGGAGAGAACCCCTGAGGAGCGGAGGTCCGGAATGAAATAAGGCCCCCAAGGAGCGGATACCTTAGGCATCCTTGTAGGTGGTAAGCAACCCCAGGGGGTAGACAGGAGCAAGGCAAGGCCCCCAAGGAGCGGGTACCTTAAACGTCCTTGTTGGTAGCAGATAACCCCGGAGGGTGTAGAGGAGCGAGGCAAGGACCCGGAGGAGCGGGTACCTAAGTCGTCCTGGAGCGGGAGGTCACAGAGTGGAAGCATCCGGTTGATACAGTACAGTGCGCTCTAGCGGAGCGCACTGTTAACCCGCGATTGGACGCGCGTTTTTGACGCGCTATTAACCCTTACTGAATAAGGGGTAAAGCTAGCGCGTCGAAAACGCGCATCTAACCCCCCCAAACCTAATAGCGTCTGCAACATCCAAATGCATGTTGATGGCCCTATTAGGTATTCTCTCGCGATTCAAAAAGCAAAATGTGCAGCCAAGTCACACATTTTACTTTCAGAAATTAGCGCCTACCCAAAGGTAGGCGTTAATTTCTCCGGGCACCGGGAAAGTGCACAGAAAAGCAGTAAAACTGCTTTTCTGTGCACCCTCCAACTTAATATCATGGCAATATTAAGTCGGAGGTCCCGAAAGTTAAAAAAAGTAAAAAAAAAAAAAAAATTTGAAATCGGCCCGCGGCTCGTGGGTTGAAAACCAGACGCTCAATTTTGCCGGCGTCCGGTTTCCGAACCCGTGGCTGTTAGCGGGTTTGAGAACCGATGCCGGCAAAATTGAGCATCAGCTGTCAAACCCGCTGACAGCCGCCGCTCCTGTCCAAAAGAGGCACTCGGGACGCGCTAGTGTCCCTAGGGCCTCTTTTTGCTGCGGGCGCTCATTTCAATACAGAATCGCGCGCACAGGCCACTCTTCTGTGCGCGCGGAGCTCTCCCGCAACTTTTACTGTATCGGCCCGTTTGAGAGAACAGCATGGAGGATTCCTTGCTAACTCGTATTAGGAATCGTGAACGGAGTTTAAATATCAGAGCTAGGGATGTCATGCATTGGGGATGCCCCCGAGGTTCCCGCCATGATGCACGTAAAGGACGGGGCTGCGCATGCGCGCGCGCGTGCCCTAGGTGACTCCGGGAGAAAGATGGCAAACGCAATCGCCCATGCCGGTCCAGGGACACCGGAGAGGTCGGCATGGAGAAGCGGAGGCAGCCATCTTCCCAAAAGGAACCAAGTCAGGCAGGAAAAAGGTGAGCAATAGAGGGCGCAGCCATCTGCGACCGACGGGCATAACAATTAGGCAGGGTGAGGCAGCTGCCTCAGGTGGCAAAATTTTAGGCCAATAAGTGCCCCCCCCCCCCCCGAACATTCCTGCCACAGCTGCCGCACCCTGCATCAAGACCCAGCACTAGCAGTGCAGTTTTAATGACATGACCCCCAGCAGGCAGAAGAAAAGAACCATTGTGGGTCAATTTTGATAATGTGTGTGTGTGTGTGTGTGTGTGTGTGTGTGGGTTCCCACTGCTCATGAGAAGGAATAAATTAACCATTGTGGTGACAAAAATGATATGCCTGTGGGGTTTCCACTCCCTGTGGGCAGGAAGAAGAGCTCAGTGAAGAGGAGAGGCAAGGTGAGGCAGTAAAAGGGAAGGGGGTCAATGAACTTCTCACTCACTCCTTCTCAGGCCCGGCGTGACCAGGTATGCACACCATGCATTTGCATGGGGTGGCATATCTGGGAGCAACAGCAGCAGGAAAGGCCATGGGGCCTGCAGCGGAGCTCAACTCGCCGGCAGTCAAAACGAGAAAAGCTTGTGGAGAGGCGGGATGCTGGTAGAGCTCAACCTGCCAGCGGCCATAAATGAGGAAAGGTAGTGTCAGTTTCCCTTTTAAGCTATGCAGGTGCACTCATGCTTTCTGGCTTCCACCCTCCCCACCCTTATCAGAAAGGCTGGTGGGGCCAAAGGAAAGAGTAGCCCATGGGGTCGAGGTGGAGCTCATCTCACCATGGCCCGAAGTGAAGAGGAGGATGGCTTCCTTTCTTCAGCCCATCCCATCATGGCATGGAGAAAGGAAGCCATGTGTGTGTGTGTTTGACAACCTGTGTGCATGAGTCTGTGTGAGAGGTTGAGTTTGTGTCTCTATCAGAGCTTGTGTTCATGTGTGTGTGTGTGTGAGTCTGTGAGTGAGAGCTTGAGTATGTATCTGTGTCAATAACAGCAAAAGATGGCTAAAATACGTCTGCTGCCGCGACGATTCCGGGCAGCAGATCGCTCCCAGACCCCCAGGGACTTTTGGCCATCTTGGGGAGGGGGCTCCTGACCCCCACAAGACTTGCCAAAAGTCCAGCGGGGGTCCGGAACGACCTCCTGCAGTCGATCTCCTGCCGGCGCCATTTTCCGTACGGAAAAATGATTCGCGGCAGGAGATCGCTCCCGGACCCCCGCTGGACCCCCAAGGACTTTTGGCCAGCTTGGGGGGGCCTCCTGACCCCCACAAGACTTTCCAAAAGTCCAGCGGGTGTCCGGAATGACCTCCTGCAGTCGAATCGTGTTGGTCTATGGCCGGCGCCATTTTGCGCCGCCATTTTGCAAAATGGCGCCGGCTGAAGACAACACGATTCGATTTCAGGAGACCGTTCTGGACCCCCGCTGGACCCCCAGGTAATTTAAGGCATTTTGGGGGGGTTCAGGAGGTTGGGGGATTTAATTTAAAGGGTCGGGGGTGGGTTTTAGGGTGTTTTAGTGTGCCGGTTTTCCCGCCCTCCCCCTTCCCCTCCCCCTTCCCCCGATTTATGATTTTTTGACGATAAATCGGAGGAATTGTTATTGTATCGTGGCCCTAACGATTTTTGACGATTTAAAATATATCGGACGATATTTTAAATCGTCAAAAAATGATTCACATCCCTAATATTAAAGAGGTGTCCCATTAATGATGCAGGCTGCCTCATTCAGTACCAATTGCATAGTGTGAATAGTGGAATTTGTCAAACCTAAATAAAATGAATTACAATAATCAAAAGAAGAAACTGTATGCGTTACAGTTTTTAGGTTTACCTCATTTAAAGAAGGACACAATCTTAGAAGACGACGTATCTTATAAAATGCACCTCTGACCATTCTTGCAATTTGAGGCTTCATTGTTAGATTTGTATCCAATAAGATCCCCAAATTATGGGCCTTTGAAACAATTGTAATAATGATGTCACCCACAAACACATGACTGGGAACCTCTTCAGAAGGAATTCTCGAAAGATATAGTACCTCCATTTGTTTCAAATTTAAAAGTAATTTATTGTCTACTAGCCAATATCTCTTTTTTTTTTTAGATAGAGAGTCTGAGTCACTTCAGAACAAGAGTTCTTAATCGGGATAAAGAACTGGATGTCATCCGTATATAGTCTAAAACTGACAGGATTATATGAGAACAGCCTGGCTTGTTCTGTTTTCTTAATAGGAGATGTATTGGTGTTTTAGGGCCTGTTGTAAAATTTGCAGTATGGCTTTTCATAGATAGGGTTGTTACTGTTTGAGTGCTGGCAGTTAGTCCTGTTTTTGTATGGGAGGTTTACTATATTGAAATCTGTAATTCAGTTCATGCATGGCTATCTGAGGGCCAAGTTTACCCTTACCCTTTACAATAAGGCTAATACCATATGGATTTTTTTTTGTTTTGTAAGGTTTTCTGATTGGCACAGTACATATAATATACATATTGTATATTAGTTGTATAAGTGATGTTTTTATCTCAGAAGACTACTTTTAATGTCCTTTTTCATGTAACCTCTGTTATTATAAATGCATATGTGGAGAATGCTATGGGTTCCTACTAAGAGAAATGCCCCATTGCTATAGGAGGAAAAGGAGTAGTATTATATGGGTTTTATTTATTTATTTATTTAAGGTCTCTTTTATACCGACATCCGTTGACACATCGCATCGGTTTACAAAAAACAAAAACTTTTGGGCGGAGCCCTTACATATAACAGCGGAAAAAGATTAACTTTTGGGCGGAGCCCTTACATATAACCAATAGAGTACATTAAACAGGGGGGTGAAAACTAGATATAAAATATAACTCAATATGAGTAAACCAACTATATACACAGATAAGCGAGTTCAAAGTACAAACTCAGCAGGCAAATTCTTAGTCATAAATCGAAAAGGCATTCATAGTCATAGCTCGAGGAGTAGATATTATAGGTTTTACCTTCCCCATGTCGAAGGTGGAAATGGTGGAGTCTTCAGAGTATAAAAACCAGTGCCACTACTTTAGGGTATGGATTTAGTGTTCGCCCTTTCAAGATGCAGGATGCCACTATGCCTGCTCCCATTTTTGATTATCTTGGGGATAGGAACCTTGGACTTCTATAGGGTTGAAGCCTGGGTATGGAATAGAGGAAAGGGTGGTTTTTTTTTCTTTTTGAAAAATGTAATTTTTGCTCTTTTGAGTTTGGGTAAAGAAATTTTTTCCACCCTTCCTTCCTCCCTTATGGGTTTTTTTTCTATTTTTCAAGACTTTTATTTTTGCAACCTCCCTGAGTCTCTTAGGATCTAGGGACTCAGGATACTAACATCCTGGGGAGTCTATCAGAGTGGAAGTCCTGAGGGTGAATGATTCTGTTATGGTTATTGGTGTTTGGGTGGATCCTTGGACACTGTGGCAGCTGACCATGCCCACGGGGGGCAGTCCCGTGAGGGACCACGGTGTCAGGCTAGACTCTGGACATACAAACACAGATTTCAATCTTTATTTAAACATAAGAACATAAGAAAATGCCATACTGGGTCAGACCAAGGGTCAATCAAGCCCAGCATCCTGCTTCCAACAGTGGCCAATCCAGGCCATAAGAACTTGGCAAGTACACAAAAACTAAGTCTATTCCATGTTACCATTGCTAATGGCAGTGACTATTCTCTAGGTGAACTTAATAGCAGGTAATGGACTTCTCCTCCAAGAACTTATCCAATCCTTTTTTAAACACAGCTATACTAACTGCACTAACCACATCCTCTGGCAACAAATTCCAGAGTTTAATTGTGCGTTGAGTAAAAAAGAACTTTCTCCGATTAGTTTTGGAAACCACCAGACTAGTTTTGGAAACCACCAGAGGTGGCAGTAGTGAGTAGTAGATGTTGAGCCCAGCTGGGCGAGTATCCCACAGGACACTGGAACAGCAAATCCTCTGCTTGGCTGTGCTGTAGTGGAAAGAGACTGAGAGTTATGAGTACACAGTGAGAAACATAGTCCCAGGTAGAATAGGAGAAGCTCTGAGACAGGTACCTGATCCCTTAGAGTAGAGAGACTCAGTAGTATTGTATTCACACAGCGATTCCACTAGATGAGAGATCTGGCACTGGAACAGAGGGCAGGCCCTCGAGGAGCGAGTACCAGTTTCCTGATAGCACCTGAAAGAAGCAGAAGAGGCCCCCGAGGAGCGGGTACCCCGTTAGCAATAAGAGTTCCAGATAACACTGAAGTGGCAGAGTAGCTTTGGTATGGAGAGCGAATTCCATCCGTAGTATTCCGGGGGTTGCTAACTCGATTAGCTAGCAAGTTGTAGGCTTAAAAATCCAGGCAGTGTGACGTCATCTCAGAGGGACGCCCCTGAGGTTCGCGCCAACGAGGAAATAAAGATGAGGGCAGCGTGCGAGCGCGCCCTATGGTACCTTGGAGGAGCATGGCGTGAGGCAGCACCAAAGCCGGTCCAGGGACGCTGGAGAGGATGGCAGACAGCAGTCGCGGCAGCCAGTAGTCCGAGGTGAGCGGGCGGAGCCGCAAGAAGTGTGAGGTAGGCGGGGCGAAGCCGTCGCAGACTGACGGTCACAACAGATTCTCCATTTGTTTCTGGAAAAAAGGAGAAATGAGAAGTACAGAGGAGACTAGTGGAACCCATCTGGTGTTGTTAATCATGAACATATCATCAGGATATTGAAGAAAGGAGTATGGAGGTACACTCTCCAGGTACCATCAGGGACGTAAGGAACAATAAGGAGGGGTAAGAACTTTATGCTGAACAACTGGACTAAAGGTATGAAATATAGGACTTTACTTTATGGTATTTAAATTGGGAATAATTATTAGGGATGTGAATCGTGTCCTCGATCGTCTTAACGATCGATTTCGGCTGGGAGGGGGAGGGAATCGTATTGTTGCCGTTTGGGGGGGTAAAATATCGTGAAAAATCGTGAAAAATCATGAAAAATGTAAAAATCTAAAAATCGCAAAACCGGCACATTAAAACCCCCTAAAACCCACCCCCGACCCTTTAAATTAAATCCCCCACCCTCCCGAACCCCCCCCCAAATGAGTTAAATAACCTGCGGGTCCAGCGGCGGTCCGGAACGGCAGCGGTCCGGAACGGGCTCCTGCTCCTGAATCTTGTTGTCTTCAGCCGGCGCCATTTTCCAAAATGGCGCCGAAAAATGGCGGCGGCCATAGACGAACACGATTGGACGGCAGGAGGTCCTTCCGGACCCCCGCTGGACTTTTGGCAAGTCTCGTGGGGGTCAGGAGGCCCCCCACAAGCTGGCCAAAAGTTCCTGGAGGTCCAGCGGGGGTCAGGGAGCGATTTCCCGCCGCGAATCGTTTTCGTACGGAAAATGGCGCCGGCAGGAGATCGACTGCAGGAGGTCGTTCAGCGAGGGTTCCGGCGCCTCGCTGAACGACCTCCTGCAGTCGATCTCCTGCCGGCGCCATTTTCCGTACGAAAACGATTCGCGGCGGGAAATCGCTCCCTGACCCCCGCTGGACCTCCAGGAACTTTTGGCCAGCTTGTGGGGGGCCTCCTGACCCCCACGAGACTTGCCAAAAGTCCAGCGGGGGTCCGGAAGGACCTCCTGCCGTCCAATCGTGTTCGTCTATGGCCGCCGCCATTTTTCGGCGCCATTTTGGAAAATGGCGCTGGCTGAAGACAACAAGATTCAGGAGCAGGAGCCCGTTCCGGACCGCTGCCGTTCCGGACCGCCGCTGGACCCGCAGGTTATTTAACTCATTTGGGGGGGGTTCGGGAGGGTGGGGGATTTAATTTAAAGGGTCGGGGGTGGGTTTTAGGGGGTTTTAGTGTGCCGGCTCACGATTCTAACGATTTATAACGATAAATCGTTAGAATCTCTATTGTATTGTGTTCCATAACGGTTTAAGACGATATTAAAATTATCGGACGATAATTTTAATCGTCCTAAAACGATTCACATCCCTAATAATTATCCAATCCACTAAATTCTGGGAAGAAGCTTCAAAACTACATCTTTAATTGGACAGGCCCAGGAGCATGAGAAATCATTTGACCTCAGTAACAGCATACATTAATTGGAAGTAAAAAGTCATGGATTTAGTAAAAGGGCTAAAGGTGTAAATGGGCAGCAGAGAGTAAGAACTCGTGTAACAAGATTGCTAGCTTCCTAGAAAAATCACTAGCACTCTATCTGCCACTCCTCTGGGACCCCTGACCTTACCTCCTCTCTTCCCCAGCATTTCAAATTACCAAAAAGGCTAGAATCCAAGGGGGACCCCCCACACACACGCATACCTTTATCCGCTTGCTGCTTTGACCTGCTCCGTGCCTTGGGGGGGGAGGGGCACCGTCTCTTTCCTCACCTCAGACTACAGATTGCCTTGAGCTGCACCTGATATGGAGTGAATTAATGCTGACTAATTAGCGCTATTGCAGAGAGATGAGCAATGATGAATCTTGCTTTTTTATTCTGTTTTAGCAGTTACTGTTGTATGAGATGTAATTTATGCTGTGTTATGTATTATTATTGTAAATCGCTTCTGCGATTTTTAATCAGTGAAGTGATTACAAAAATATTAAATAAATAAATATTACTCTTTAGTTTGGAATAAGTAAAACAGGCACCAATAACTTCTCCAGCTAACTCATTTCCTCCCCGTTATGCTCCTGTCTGCCCACTACTTGGTTGACTAAGTGCTTAGCTGGATAAGTAGTTATCTGGCTAAGTGGCATTGAATATCTACCTCATAAACTTAGATGTAATTACTGACCCTTGTATAGCCAAAAGTTATTACTGTGAAACAGAAGTTAAACAGCAAAGAGTAGCATATTTAGATACTGTTTGTTAGAACATCTGATTCTTGCTTTTTTGACCCTTTAAAATATTTCTTAAATTAGTACATGGCTGCATTGTGGTTGACATACCCTGGCAGTTTGAGCTTCCACTAGGCAAAAAGTGACTGAATATTGAGTTTTCCAAAACATCAACTTCCATAACAGGGAGATTATGCTGCTATGCATAGACTCTCCAGTCAGGCTCCATTCCATCTCTTGCTCTGTCCACAAAAGGTTATTCACCCATCTAGATACAAACCTTTTATTTGCCTTCCCAAGGCTTCTACCTCAAATAGATTTGCTCTCACTTTTAAAGAGATAGTACAATGATAGCTGCAGCAGGTATCTCAGTACTGGTCCAGGAGTTGAAGGAAGTGGGGGTTGTCACCTGGCCAATGAAAAGGCATCCTGTGCTCATTTCTCACAATTAACAGCCAATCTGAATAAATTATTCCTTTCCACTTCATCTAACTAAGATGCATATGCATTTGAAGTATACTTCAATGGCTAAAAGAGATGAACTTCTTGCAGCAGAACATTTCATTCCAGGGCCCATTTAGATAAGCAGACTGAGAAGGAGTATCCGAATAAATTCAGGCGTACTAGAGTTATTGTCTCCCTGTGAGAAGTTGTGCAGACATCCATTCTTTGATCTAGGTCAGCTTCACAGTTTGTCTGTTAATGCAGAGCTGTCATCTCTTTCACCTTATCTGGCATCTCCAAGGTGGTGGCAGGAGACAGCTGGCATCAGTCAATCCTCTGTCTCCAAATGTATTTACTCTTTTCTGAAGACAATGCTCGTCTACATTGCTGACTATATCCAGTATAAAGACTGAAGCGTGGGCAGACATTTTTGTCTTATCACCCTGAGTCCATGCTTTCCTCACAGCCCGTGCATGCTCAGTGCAGTTTGCCTGCCTTTATTGACTGGAAACCAATGTGATACAAGCAACTTTGTATGTCTGATAAAGGATAGTGAAATGAAGAGGTTAATGCTCAGAGCAGGGCATTCATCACTCAGTGTGTTATTATTTGGTCTTCCACATATTCTCTGCTCCAATTTTGAAAAGTTAATTTTTTATTTCACCAGATTTCCAGAACACCAATTCATGATGGCCTCCTTTCTGGCCTCAAATGGGGTGAATTATTCCCATAGTTGTTTAGATTGAAAGACCAGAAGCCCTTCAACTCCAAACAACTTCTGATTGCCTAACCACTCTCTGCATGAATATCTATGGAAAAGCAAAAAACAAACCCACTGTGCATCTATAGCTAATTCTGCAACAGTGGAAGACAGTCTTACTATCATTAGCTCAGAAATGCTGCATTATCTCTTCTCCATAGTATTTTGCTCTATCATTATACCCCTTACTATGTTTTTCTCTAAAAATTTCAACAACTTACTTTTGAATTGATTTAATTTTGTAGCCATAACTATTTCTGATTGCAAAAAGGTTTACCACCATTTGAGTAAAAAAAAAAAAAAAAATCCCTTCCTTTGAAGGCAGTGAAATCTATTACCCCTTAATGTCAGAAGTTGCTGCATGTTTTGTTTGGAGCTGCTTCAATAATTAAAAAAAATAGATCACCTGTAAGATTTTAGTAAGGTCCTTTGCAATGCTATCTTTCTGGAAAAAAGGGTGCACGTGGGTTTATCCTGTTTTGAGGGACCGCAGAACAAATCAAGCAGGTGGTGGAAAAAGATGCCAGTACCCAAGATTGGGAAGTAGCTCCTGAGAAAAGCCCTGGTCCTTTGACATATTTGTATAGTCTAAGTAGATCTTTTTTTTCTAATGGACCTAGTTTGTATACTATTTCTGCATATGTAATCCCTGTGTCCGCTTTACTAGTTTAGGGGTGTAAAGGGATCTAGCCATCTCTGAAGCTAGGTGGCTAGATCCCCAGGATTAATAACCTTCCCATCTCCCCTCCCCCTGCTGAACAGCTAATTTCAGGAGAGGAGTTGGAGTAGGGATAGGTGCAGCTATTGCAGACTTAATTCTAGCTGGCTAAATTTGGCCAGATTTATTAGAAGGGAGAAAGAGTGGCCTAGTGGTTAGAACAAATTTATTAGTTATTATTTATTTAAAAATATTTATTTTCCATCTACCATAGACCCCTGCTCACATAGGCAGATTTCAACAAAATAAAATACAATAAAATTCCACATCCCCACTATGTGACCTTGGGCAAATCACTTTAGCTACTGTTGCCTCCAATATTGTCAGGTCACACTGGTCAGTTATACGGTAACTCTCAGGACAGGAAGAGCACAGGACTCAGGAACAGGGCTGGCTAGGAATAGAATCTTCACCTGTCCCAGCCATCTCCCCCTCAGTTTGCGTTCTGGTGGCCGGTAGGACTTCAAGTGAAGGTGCACTTGGGGACAGGGGAACAGGAGGGCACCCACTACAACAGGACAGGCCCACAGAAACAAGAGGAGAACAGAAAGGTGCCCACAAACAAACAAGACAGGACACAGGAGTGTACTACAAAACAGAATACAAGAACAAGGCAAAAACAAACAGCATCAGAACAGAAGGCCATGCAAACTGGAGTTACACATAGAACAGAAAGCTAAACAACAGCTAAAGGTCTGAGGCAAGAGTCAGCATGGCCACAACATGGAATGAAAGAGTCTCCAAACTGAGGCAAAGTGCTTACCCGGAGGCTGGCTTATAAGGGGGTGGAACTGCTGCAAACATGGCTGCCAGCAGGACTTCCAAGCCATGGAAGCCTGGAGGACTGAGGCAGTATGAACATGACCCACTGAGGGCCCCTGCTGGCAGGAGGGCAGCATAATAGCCATGTTCCTTACAGGGATCCACTTAGATTATTGCAGTTGCGCTGTACTTCCTCTCTTTACTTGGTTTGATGCCCCCCCCCCCCCCCCCCCCCCCCATTACTGCAGTCCCTGTTATGATGTATTTTCTCAAACCTTCTGTTTAAATGTAAACCGGGATGATGTCCACACTAATACCGGTATAAAAAAGGCTTTAAATAAATAAAATAAATAGATTATAAACTCTTTAGAGCAGGTAGTTATTGCACATGACTTCTAATACTGCTCTAAGGTGACTTGTACATCCTTGGGAAAGATGGGCTAAATGTTAATTAATCCTATTGTGGTTCAAAATCAGCTCATGATAGCCAACTATCTCAAGTGTTCTGTTCTGGCTAAAATTGAGTCCACTGAGAGGACAATATTTATTGTACCTTGTAAATCCCTTTTAAGGATTAGATCCTAAAACAGAAGCTCTCTTCAAAAGTGGTCTGAAAAACCCCTCCTACAGTGGTAGAATGATATGCACGTTCTGCTTATATTTATTTATTTATAACTTTTTATATACCGAGGTTCAATTAACAAGATTAATTATCACTTCGGTTTACATTACAACCAGCAAAAAATAACAGAGACAAAGTCGTGTTTTACAATGAACAGGGTAGAAGTAACCTGGATTAAAACAATGAACAGGGTAGAAATAACCTGGATAAACATAAAATTGGTGAAGCAAGTATAGAGAATTGGGTCTGTATAACTTGGGCAAAAAGCAGGGAAATTAAATAGGGGAGGACTATGAAGGCCTCAAGATGGATAGTGTACTCATGATGCGGATAAGAACCAAGGCTGAAGTGAGTAGTTATGGGAAGGCTTGTTCGAATAACAAAGTCTTAAGTCTCTTCTTAAAGGTTATTGGACATCGTTCTAGCCTCAGTTCAGGAGGGAGCAGGTTCCATTGCTTGGGGCCCGAGGCGGATATAGCTCTCTTACTGAGGGAGGTCTTGATGGAGGGTGCTTGAAGAGTGCCTCTCTGGGCCAGTCTAATTGGATGGACCGAGGTGTGGAGTTGCAAAGGTATTGTAAGATCCAGAGGAGTAATGTTGTGTATGGCTTTGTGAGTGACTGTTAATAGTTTATGAAGGATTCTAAACTTAATTGGTAGCCAATGTAGATTCTTTAAAATTGGAGTTATATGGTCCCTCTTGTTGGATTTTGTGAGGATCCTGGCTGTAGCGTTCTCTAGTAGCTGGAGAGGTTTGAGTGAAATATCAGGCAGGCCATGAAGGAGTGAATTACAATAGTCAATTTTGGAGAATATGATGGCTTGTAAGACTGACCTAAAATCATGGAAATGGAGGAGGGGTCTTAGGCGTTTTAGAACTTGGAGTTTAAAATAACACTCCTTTACTGTGTTGTTGATGAAGCCTGTGAAGGTCATTTGGCTGTCTATGATTACCCCAAGGTTTCTTACCTTGGGTGAGAAAGTAGGGGACATTGACTGTTGAACGTTATTTAGTGGTACGCTGTCATCTTGTGTGATTAGGATGTATTCTGTTTTGTCGGTGTTGAGTAGCAAATTAAGCTTTGAGAGGAGGTTGTTGATGTGGATGAGACAAGCATTCCAATGGAGAAAGGTTTTTTGCAGCGAGTCGGTGATTGGTATCAGGATTTGGACATCGTCTGCATAAAGGTAATATGTAAGTTTCAGATCGGAGAGTAGATTGCAAAGGGGGAGAAGATAGATATTGAATAGTGTTGGGGATAAAGATGAACCTTGGGGAACTCCTAGGGAAGAGATGAAAGGGGAGGATTCTTTGCTGTTAATCTTGACTTTGTATTGCCTATTTTGAAGGAAGGACTTGAACCAGTTTAGTGCGGTATTTTTTATTCCGATCTCCGCTAGCCTGTCCATGAGACACTGATGATTCACTGTGTCGAATGCAGCCGATAAATCTAGGAGGATGAGAAGACAGGGCCGTTTCTTTTCCAGGTTCATGAGGATGATATCTGACAGAGAAATAAGGAGAGATTCTGTATTTTCTAGCTTTACGAAATCCTAGTTGGGCTGGGGAGAGGATATTGTTATTGTCCAGAAACTCGGAGAGTTGTTTGTTGACAATTCTTTCTAGGATCTTGGCGATGATAGGAAGGTTTGCAATAGGACGAAAGTTTGCTGGGTTGTCGGTGGAGAGGTTAGTTTTTTTTAGAAGGGGTTTTAAGATAGCCAGTTTAAGAGGGTCGGGGACATGACCTTGTGCTAAGGAGGCATTGATGATAAGCGAGATGGGCTTAGAAACTTCTGTGGCGCTTGAGATGAGAAGGTTGGCAGGAATCGCATCGAAAGGGTGGGAGGCTGGTTTTAGTTTCCTCAGTAGTGATTCTATTTCTAGTGAGGAAGTTGATTCGAATTCCTCCAGGAATGCTGTATGAGGCAATGAGGCTTTGAAAGGTTGATTAGTCCTAGAGATGAGAGGGGGTGCCGTGAGAAGAGGACATGATTGGCCTCATTCTCATTTAATGCATGCTAACCTGCATCAAGTTTGGTTACTGGTGCTGCTTGACTTTGGGCACTCATTGCCAGTTCGTTATCAACTAATAAATCCAGGATTTATTTTTTTTTCCTGGTTAGCATTGCCATTTATTTCCCCAGCCAAATTATATTGAGCCTTCTTATTCTTGTGGAGGAGTAAACTAGTGCCTAGAGCAGCAGATTAAGAACCACGAAAATCAGGGTTCAGATCCTGCTGATGATTGTTGTGACCTTGGGCAAGTCACTTCACTCTCCTTGCCTCAAGTACAAACTTAGGGCCTGATTTACTAAAACTTATCACCCATTCTATGTCTGGGGGGGGGGGGGGAGAAGTTTAGTAAATATGGCCCTTAGATTATAAACCCTCTTGGGACAGGAAATGCCTACAGTGGATGCCTGACTGTAATCCACTGTGAAGTAGCTGTCCAGTGACGAAAGGTAGAATATAAATAATAATATTTTTAAATTAATTAGAGTACAGTATACCTGCCCACATTAACTCACACTTGCCTGTTGTCTGCCCATTTGCTTACGTGTAGGGACCCCTTATATATCCTAGTAAATGTGACCCTTTTTAACAGGACATGTTTTTGGTAGTAGAGAGATGCGGTATGGTTCATTCGGTAGTTCCTCTCTTTGGAAGGTGGCCAGAGTGGATTGGGCCTGTAAGGGTATATAAAGAACCCAAAGGCTTCTAGAAAAAAAAGGAGTGTTCTCAGTTTTCTTCTGGAATTCATATAGACAGCACAGCAGCTGTTGTATGCAACAGTAGTTGCCATTGCCAAAACCCATTTTCTAGTGCTAACTAGGGGAAAGTTAGTATGCAGTTTTCTATTCTCATTTTTCTTCTCTAAGATCCTTTGGGCCTGATTTTCAAAGCATTTACTAGGGATGTGAATCGTTTTTCAACGATTAAAATTATCGTCCGATAATGTTTATATCGTCTTAAATCGTTATAGAACACGATACAATAGAAATTCTAACGATTTATCGTTAAAAATCGTTAAATCGTGTTAGTGCGCACTAACTCGAGTTAGTGCGCACTAACTCCCCGTTAGTGCGCACTAACTCGATTTAGTGCGCACTAACTGAAAATGATACAAATAAACACTTTCCAGGTCACTGAAGGTCAGTTAGGAATGAATATGTGTTCCTATTGGCTGGCTGCCCTCTTATCTATTGATGTTACCAAGGTTACCACTGAGGTGATGGTTGGGGGGGATGGGAAATGGAACTGGAAACTAACGAACACCAACAGAAAATGAAACAAAGTGTTCACACTTCCCAGGTCAGTAAAGGTCACTTAGGAATGAATATGTATGTATGTATTCCTATTGGCTGGCTGTGCTCTTATCTATTGATGTTACAAGGCTAATACTGAGGTAATGGTTGGGGGGATGTGAAATGGAAACAGTTGGAAGCTTGACAAAAAAAGTAATGTAATGATCAGCACTCACGTGACTAGAACTTGTTTGTTTATTATTTTTGTTAGCAGGCACCTGAAATGCTAGTGCATGTTGAATTTGCCAATCACTGTGCATTTTAGAAAGGTGGTCCTGGCTGGAACTGTACACAGTTCAAATATATGTAATTGATTGTTGGTAAGTGTATTTTTTAAGTAGCCACACTGGCACAAGTATGTTTACTTTTCCTCCTACTTAACTCACTAGCTCAGCTTTGTAAGAAGGGCTTCTCTGCTTGTGTGTTGTTTTTGTTTGGTGTGAGGAGAGCAGAAACATCAGATCTTTATTCAATCTACTACAGTCATCTCTTACAGTGCCCTATCCCTATTAATACCAGGAGTGTTGTGATCTTCCTGCACACAGTGCCCTAACCCTGATACCAGTCTGAGACAGCTCCCTCCCTGCATTACTAGTGAGAGGCTGGCTTCACAGACAGGGGGGAGCTGCCTGACCCTCACTCCTGACTTCCCCCATGTCCCAGCTAGTGAATGGTGTGTGGGTGAGGGGGGGGGGGGAGGATGGTGAAGTCTGAGACAGCTCCCTCCCTGCATTACTAGTGAGAGGCTGGCTTCACAGACAGGGGGGAGCTGCCTGACCCTCACTCCTGACTTCCCCCATGTCCCAGCTAGTGAATGGTGTGTGGGTGAGGGGGGGGGGGGAGGATGGTGAAGTCTGAGACAGCTCCCTCCCTGCATTACTAGTGAGAGGCTGGCTTCACAGACAGGGGGAAGCTGCCTGACCCTCACTCCTGACTTCCCCCATGTCCCAGCTAGTGAATGGTGTGTGGGTGAGGGGGGGGGGAGGATGGTGAAGTCTGAGACAGCTCCCTCCCTGCATTACTAGTGAGAGGCTGGCTTCACAGACAGGGGGGAGCTGCCTGACCCTCACTCCTGACTTCCCCCATGTCCCAGCTAGTGAATGGTGTGTGGGTGAGGGGGGGGGAGGATGGTGAAGTCTGAGACAGCTCCCTCCCTGCATTACTAGTGAGAGGCTGGCTTCACAGACAGGGGGGAGCTGCCTGACCCTCACTCCTCCGGGGTATTGTGATCTTCCTGCACACAGTGCCCTATCCCTGATACCAGGGGTGTTGTGATCTTCCTGCATGCAGTGCCCTATCCCTATTAATACCAGGAGTGTTGTGATCTTCCTGCATGCAGTGCCCTATCCCTGATACCGGGATGTGTGCAAGAAGATCACAACACCCCCGGTATCAGGAATAGGGCACTGTGTGCAGGAAGATCACAACACCCCCAGTATCAGGAATAGGGCACTGTGTGCAGGAAGATCACAACACCCCTGGTATTAGGGATAGGGCACTGTGTGCAGGAAGATCACAACACTCCTGGTATTAATAGGGATAGGGCACTGTGTGCAGGAAGATCACAATACCCCTGGTATCAGGGTTAGGGCACAAGTTCTAGTCACATTGACTGATCACATTACTTGTTTTGTCAAGCTACCAACTGTTTCCATTTCCCATCCCCCATATACTGTCAGTAGGAAGCTTGGTAACATGAATAAATAAGAGGGCAGCCAATAGGAATACATATTCATTCCTAAACTGACCTTAACTGACCTGAAAAGTGTCAAATTGTATCATTTTCAGTTAGTGCGCACTAACTCCCAGTTAGTGCGCACTAACTCCCGTTAGTGCGCACTAACTCGAGTTAGTGCGCACTAATCGGAAAAAACGATTTTTAACGATTTTTTAACTAAAAAATCGTGCCTAAGACGATTTTCTTGCCCTGCCACATGATTTCTATCGTTAAGACGATATGGAAAACGATTCACATCCCTAGCATTTACATGTGTAAAACCGGGCTTTACATATGTAAATGCACTTTACTTATGTAAATGGGCTTTTGAAAAGTGCTATGATTATATGCCATTGAATTGTCAATAGGTTTTACCCACATTAAGTGCGCTTAGGTGGGTAAATGGCTTTTGAAAACTGCTGCAATATTATGTTATATTTATATGCGTAAGTAACTCCTTTGAAATTTCATCTGTAAGGGTGCAGACAGTAAGGGTGTGCACAGGTATTTTTTTTGGTTGATTACTTTAGTTTTATTTCATTTTTTTGTTTCATTTCATTTCTTTTTAAACAAAATAAATAAAAATAGTCTGGTCCTTGCTGCAAAATAAATAAATAAATAGATAAATAAATAAATAAATAAAAGAAAGGAAAGGAAAGCACTTCCCAGGTCCTTCCCTGTTGCCCCCAGCCTCCTTCAAACCCTCTTCCCCATGAAATCTTTAAAATCAAAT
This sequence comes from Rhinatrema bivittatum, assembly GCF_901001135.1. Lineage (NCBI taxonomy): Eukaryota > Metazoa > Chordata > Amphibia > Gymnophiona > Rhinatrematidae > Rhinatrema > Rhinatrema bivittatum. Next base: position 198,041,041 of record NC_042621.1, read on the forward strand.
TTCATTCTTCATGGGGCAGAAGCAATCCATGATCGCTCCTGCTCCGCTACTGCCACTATTTCAAATGTTGCTAACAGATCAAGGCCAGCACCATTATTACTTTCTTCCATAAAAAATGGCATCAGCCTAGAAGTGAATCTGCCCGCACCCCGTGGCTCGGGAGTGGACCTTCACCCCGCAGCCTCCCTTTACATTGAAGACATGGGAGAGGGTTACATAAGGGGTCTGAATCCTTATTGAAAATGATTAAAGTCCATTTCTTACTGTTAAATTGAATATTGATAGGGGCACTATTTTTTTTTTCACTCATTTCCATGCTGAAGATTTGCATAGGACTTTCCTTCCATTTCCTCCTATAGCTATATAAATAAATCGTGTTTCCGTCATGGTTTTAAAGCAGAAGGATGAAGCATAAACATGCCAGTTACACCAAATTTTGAATGTCAAACATTTTTCAAGTTAGGTGTAACACTGGGCAGACTTAACATATGGAAATCGATACTTCCAGGGCTGATAACCCAGAGCTGACATTGACCTTGGCAGCTTTACGGAGAAATTGCTACGTGCAAATGAACTGTTTATTAACAATTTTTCCATTGTACTGTGCACGTTTTTTTTTTTTTCATAAATGTCAGACATACAAGTCTTTCCCTTCCAACCAGTTTTTTGCCTGAACAAACAAATGCATTGTGACTAGAGAAAAAAATTCTCATGGTTTCTTTGTCCTTATTTTCAAGTGCCCTTCTTTTGATATCACAGATCCTAGCAGAAAAATGGCTCTTATTCTGAAACTATGCCTATTTTTTTTTCTGTTTAGTACTCCATGTGCCATAAAAAACATTTATTATATCTTAATATGTATGTCTTAATATAAGATTAATTGTAGGCAGATAAGAACCTCTTAGTCCACACAATCTGCCTAGCTGGCTCTGCCTACAAGTGTGAATTCAAATATTAATCTCCAGTCATCTCCTTCTTTTGTCCACACCATTATCCTTAGTATTTATCGTATGCATCTTAAATTCTGTCCTCATTTTGGATTTTACCACCTCCAGCTGTTTTTGCTCCTGTCCATGGCTGTAAGCCCTGCCTACCTTTACAAATATAGGCCTGGATTTATCAAAATGCACTAAATATCGCATGTGATAGGAAAAGGGTGCGTTTTATGGTAATAGGCAGTTTATGCTAATACCCCTGTTCCCTCCCAGGCCGCTCCAATTTTGAAGCAGCCTCAGAGCGAACTTCCCAACCCCCTAACCTAACCTCCCTTCCCCTAACCCTCCCACCTCCTAGCCCTCACCTAGACCCCCCCCCCCCCCCCCGACCTGTGTTTTACCTGTTGCGCCTGCCTCTGGGCAGGCGCAGGTTGCGCATGCTGGCAGAACTGCCGGCACGCGATCCCTTAGCACAGCAGCAAATGACTGCTGTGCCGGGAGCCTCTGACCCCACCCCAGACCGCCCCACCCCCTCCTTGCCCCTATTTTGAAGCCGCAGGACATATGCGCGTCCAGGGGCTTTACGCGTGTCACCGGGCCTTTCTAAAATAGGCTGGTGCACGTAGGCTGTTTAAAATCTACCCATTTTGTGTCTATAGGAAAAAGGATTAGTAAATAGGGCCCTATGGGGGTCATTTATCAAAGTGCTATATGGTGTTTTTGCATGTGAAGATTTCTGGCCAAGTGGGCTCACAGTTTTGTGAAGCCATATTGCACAGCTTTAGTGTGTTGCATTTTAGTAGTTTTAAGCTCCTGGAGAGCCAGCCATCAGGGCCCTTATATAGCCACTTGGGGAGGGAGAGGGAGAGAGAGAGAGAGAGAGAGAGAGACTAGCCATAATGCCCTCATACTAGATAGGTATTTATATCTCTATAGGAGGCCCACCTAGTAACTCGAGGTGAGGTTTAGGTATTAGTGTAGGGGTTAGGGGCCACTGTCTTCTCGGTACTGACATCTGCCTGTTCTTGATTACGTTGATCGCCGCCTGGATTTGACCTTTGCCTGTTTCACCGACCACGTCTGCATGCTGCCTGGAACCAACCTCTGCCTGACCTCTGACCACGTCTGACTGCTGCCTGGAACCTGACCCCTGCTTTGGCTGACTTTCCACGGACTGACTACTGGTACTGACCCCTGCTTTGGCTGACTACGCTACCTTGATTCTGGCCTTGATCCTTGCCATACATTCAGAGACTCTCTTTTGGCCTTCTCTGGCACCCCGGACTTCTAGCTTGAACATTGACCGCACACCCTTGATCGTGGTGGGCACACCTCTGAACTTTCTCTCAAGGAGATCCTGCGAGGTCCACCTAAGACCAGGCGGCCCGGGTAACCAAGGGCTCAACCTGAGAGAACCCCGAGTTGCTAGTGGTGAAGCTCCAGCTAGCCTCTGTCTCCTCTTGTGCTCCACCTCCTGGTGGCAGGCGCTCTCTGGGTCCGACCAGGGAGCCTACCAATCCTGCACTAGGCCAAAGGTCCACCTCCCGGCGCAACAGTAGGAGAGGGTCAAAATACCCCAGTGACCATTTTCCTTTAAATATTTGAATAGTTGGAGGGAGAGAAAAAAGGAGACTATAATGGGTTTGCGTGGAGAAGGAATGTATTCCATCCAGGGAGGGTGGCAGGCCTTTTTTTGTTCTCTTTTTTTAAAAGAGGACTTAGCCAATTAGTGCATTATTTTTAGCACCAATCGACTAAGTTTAGCCATGGAAAACAGCCGCAGTAAATCTAGCCAATCAAATTTTGACCTGCTAAATTGAGTCCCTTAACATTAAGGGATAATAATTTAAATACCATGGTTGCACAAGAATGAATATTGCATTACAAGGAGATGAGAAAACCTTAGAGAATCCACGTTCAAAGAAAAAATGGGAACACAAAGCACAAAAAATAAGGAGAGTGTATCACAAACAATGAGAAGAATGGAACTCCGATCCTTGAAAAATTCCCAAGCAATATCTGATCTGCCTATGCAGTCAGCAAATCTTTCCCCTGGAGGCTTCCCCGCAGACCAGGGAGAACTCCCATCCAACACCCCCCCCCCCCCCCCCCCCCATTGATAATCACTATAGGAAGCAATAGTAACCAGCAATCCCATCATACTACATCATAAAAAGGTGAAACACAAGAAACACAGAAAACAGGAAAAAACCTGTAATGCACGGAAACCCCTCTCTTCCAGGAGACTATCAAGATATAATGACCACCTGAAAGATCTCTCTGCTAGACAGAAATATGAAGACTGAGTAAGAGTCAAAGGATGTCTCTATATCCTCAGCCTTGATCTAACAGGATGGAGTGAGACTCTGCTGAATGGCGTCACAGGCGTTTTCCTCCCTGGCTTGCTCGATGCCAACTAGAGTGCGTGTCCAGATCTGCAGAAACTGAGGTCAAGCGGGGGAAAGAGAAGGCCACAGACAGGCCTGCTTGCTGGAAAGCCGTTGTTGCTTCAGAGAGGGATTTAGGCTGGTAGGTGGTTCCCTTATGCAGAAATTGTAGAGCAAACAGGAATGCCCAGCAGTACCGGATTCCTTCACGGCGGAGAGCACTAGTGACTTCTCAAAGCTCAAAGTGCCAACATAGCATAGCTGGGGCCAGGTCATTAAAGTGGGAGATCTCATGGGCGTCCCAGCTCCAAGCGGCCTTTCTTCATGCGATCATCATTATATCTTCTTTCTGGGGGAAACTATGTAAACAAAGGACAATGTCCCTGGAGCAGTTCTCATGCCTGGGGCCCGGGGCTCTATGGGCCCGCTCAATTATAATATGAAGGTCTGGGCCAGTGGAGTCGCTAGGGGAGCCGGATTTGTTAGCCAGGATAAAAGAGCATATCTTACAAGCAGTGGTAACACAGTCTGTGTAATTCTCCATCTCCGGTAGGCCCCGAATTTGAATGTTGCTCCACCTCGATCGATTCTCGAGGGCCTCCATTTTATCAGTTAGTGTAGCAATTTCTGCAACTAGGGACTTATTCTGTGCTCTGAGGGTATCAATAGCAGCAGCAGCATGGTTCTCAACCCGCATATCGATGTCATCCACATGGTGCCCCATTGCCATGAGGTCTTCCCTGATCTCTGTGATGGAAGCAAGGAAATCCGATTTGTGTTGACGCATGTCCACCCGCAATTCGAGGAACCATCCTCGTAACTCTGATTGGGATGGGAGCTCTGAGTAATCGCTTTCAAACGCCATCCCGGCAACTTCAGCCTCTGACTCTGTATCGCTGCAGTCTGCCACCCCCTTCGAATCCTGGTCAGAGGCCTCACCGCTTAACTCTGGGGTATGCTTACTGAACGAGAATTGTTTGAGGTCCATCGTTTTTTCCTGGTGGTCATTCTGGGATGAGATGCCACAACACAACGCAGTGAAAATATGTGCAAATTGGGGGTAGAAGGAGCAGGGGAAGCTGGATTAAACAGGGACGTCAGAGGAGCTCGTGAATCAAGCAAACTTCCCTGAGCACTCTAACATAGCACCCCCTACTGTAAGGTATTTTATTAATACCTATGGTGCTAACATGAGGCCAAAGAGCAGCATACAATACTGGAGGTGGTGTTTCCCTACTACAAATCTCAGATATCCTGTGACCTGGAAATATTTTTATGTAGGTGTAAGGATCCTTTATATAAAGAGAGCATAGTATCCTTTTTTTAGAAAGAGGATTAAGATGCTGAGTGAAAGCATTTCAAACTTATCCTTTACTAGGAATCTGTTCAAATCCATTAGGTCTAGGATGGGACGGAGCCCCTTGTCCTTTTCAGGACATACTTGAAGTAAAAACTCTCTCCTTTTCCCCCCTATTTAAATGAGTTTGACTGCATTGGCCTCCAAGATGGAAGAGAGCTTCTTTTGTGCTAGTTCTTCTTCATGCTGAGAAGCAGAACAAAAGCTTCATGGGTAATTTGGTGAGTTTCCCAATAGACATAATCTGTATTCATTCTCACTATGCTGAGAACTCATGTGTCCAAGGTTAAGTCAATGGTTTATGTAAAACCTCAGCCTCTCCCCAGCAGGAAGGTCTTCCTGCATGGATACTGGGATCCCAGCTATGCTCTTCTTGTTCCAATCAAAACCCCATCCCAGGTTTTGACTTGATTGTTGTCTGTAGCATTGGGGTCCTCTGTTGTCTGGGGCAAGAGCAAGATCCCTAATGTTGTTGATAGGGATGAGGGGGCAGAGGATAATATCTCTTTGGTGGATAGAAAAGACTCCTTGATACCCCATTTGAATACCTCCTGGATGAGGAGGGCAAATCTAGAGTGGTAGTAGATAGGGTATGAATCATTACATAATGATATTTCATTTGAGCCACTTCCTTAACCTTTTCTCCAAAGAAATTCTCTCCACTGTGAGGTATATCAGCGAGCCTCCAATGTTGATGTTGATGAGCCGGACTATATTCTCCCAAAGATCTTTTCCATTAGCTGAGAACAATACCTCTAGAAGTCCATGTTCTAGTCATGTTCTCCCTTGCATCCACTCTCTAACCTCCCATTCATTCTAGCATACACCACACACAGGTAATACTCACTGAGGGTAAATCATTCAATAGGTTCCCTATACCTATACAATGACATACACATTAGAGAACACACAATTCTTATAACACATCAAACATCAATCCGTGCAAACGTTTTTTATTGAGCCCACATAATTAAAAAATCCACACCACACACACACACACATATACCATACACATCCCTGATACCAGTCTCTTCTTTCTCACATGCACAAGCACTACATCCCTTCCCTCCATTTCTCTCTATCTCACACAAAGATACATGCTCCTCAGACAATCCCCTCTTATCTTCCAGCCCCTCCCCTCACTCCCAATGACACCATGTTCAGCTCTTCTTAACTTCCCCAAAATGATCCTCTACTTTGCAATGTTTGATCTAGGCCAACACTTCCCCTCCTGCTCCCTGTAGCTGAATCAGGATACAGATACTGTCCCCTGCTGAGTGAGGTTCAGCACAGCTGTAAGAAAGCAATTCTCCAGCCAGCCAGCCTGCTGTCCCTAGATTTTTGCCATCCTAGGCACAGGCTTCGTATGCTGATTGAGAAATCTAGGCCTGCACAAAGCAAGTTTTTCATTACAACTTTAATTTCATTTAAAAACAAATGCATACCCCTACTATATACCGTTAGATTTGTATATCCAATAAAGTCTGCAATAAATGTTGCTGTGTCCTTTAAGATGCACACAGCTTTTGAAATATAAATATAATTAAATTGCTAAGTATCAGTAAATCACTGTGGTAACTCAAGTATAGTGACTTGAGAACAGCCAGAGGAAAAAAGAGGCAGACTCTGGCTGTTCCTTAAGTGCAATTTATTTACAGTGGAAAAACAAACACAAAAACAGAAAGGGCAGCACAACTTAACTTCAAGTCTCAAAACATTTAACATAGATTTTAAAAGCCTTGCACCAGCAAAAATGGCCATTTACGCACATAAGTGGCCCGAGCGGAAGTTACACAAATTTTAAATATCCAGGAAGGGTGCGCGTAAATTGATGTACTCACACCCAGAAAAAGTGGGCAAGGCATGGGCATTCCAGAGGCAGAGTTAGCACTGACACACATAGCTTCTAATTTTCCTCAGCCAGTGCACGTATTAGGGATGTGCAGAGCAAAATTTTATGTTCATATTTTTTATGTCCGAAAGGGGGTCCCACTTGCGGCCAATATGGACATAAAAAAAATCCAATGAGTTGGGTATATGTACATATGTGCAAAAAAAAAATTTAAACCCCCTCACCCTCCTTAATCCCCCCCCCCAGACTTACCACAACTCCCTGGTGATCGAGCGAGGAGTGAGGACGTCATTTCTGCAATCCTTGGCGAGAAGCATGTGACGTTGGTGGCACGTCGAGTGACGCGGCGTCACGTGATTCCCGGCGAGTTCGCGCTGGACGGCTCGTTCGGCCCAAAAAGAACTTTTGGCCAGCTTGGGGGGGCCTCCTGACCCCCTCAAGCTGGCCAAAAGTTCTTTTTGGGCCGAACGAGCCGTCCGGCGCGAACGAGCCGGGAATCACGTGACGCCGGCGTCACTCGACGTGCCGCCGACGTCACATGCTTCTCGCCAAGGATTGCAGAAATGGCGTCCTCACTCCTCGCTCGATCACCAGGGAGTTGTGGTAAGTCTGGGGGGGGGGGGATTAAGGAGGGTGAGGGGGTTTAAATTTTTATTTTGGCTCAACAATCGCGATTTCCCACATATCGAACATATCTATGTTCGATATGTGGGAAATCCGATCGTTTATGTCGAATCAATTTTTTAAGTAAAAAAAAAATATGAGTTGCGTTTTACTAATGCGGTCAATCCGAATGCACACCCCTAGCACGTATGCTACATGCACCACATTGCTATTGCTCCTTGTTAGGCATAGGAGTCTGGAGAACATTGGGTGGGAGAGGGAGAGAGGGGGGGAGAGAGAGAGAGAGAGAGACACTTTATAGGGCTCAGTCTAATACTCTATATATGGACCCAGTGGCGTACCGAGGGAGGGCAATGCCCCCGGGCACATGGCCATAGAGGGGCAGCTGAGCAGGGAACTACTGCTGTGCAGAAGATTGATGGGGCCGTGGTAGAGCTCATCTCACCACGGCCTGAAGAAAAAGATCATGTCCAAACCTGCAGGTGCTCCTCCTCCTTCCTGCCTGTGCAGCCCCGAAAGTAAAACGATGCCGGAGCCATGCAGGCAGGAAGGAGGAGGAGCATCGGCCACATACAGAAGAGGAGTATTGTTTATGGACCACCTCTGATCCCACGTCGCAGCGACCCAAAAAGAAGAGGAGGCCTGGTAGCAGGGCCACCGTGGATCCCATGTCGCAGTGGCCTGAGAAGAAGAGGCCCGGCAGCAGGGCCGCTGCAGATCCCACATTACGGTGGCCTGAGAAGATCAGGGCTGCCGCAGAGCCCATCCCCCAGTGACCCACGAAGAGGAGACCCAGAGACGAGAAAGAGGCTGAGGGCCTGTGGGTATGATAGTGAGTTGAGAGATTGTGTGTGTATGTGAGTTGAGAGACTATATGTGTATGTGTCTGTGTCTGTGTAATAGAGTGGGTTGAGATATTTTGTGTATGTGTGAGAGTGAGTTGAGAGACTGTGTGTGGAAGTGAGAGCCTAAGTGTTTGGAGAAACAGCATGTGAGAGCCTCTGTGTGTGTGAGAGAAACAGCATGTGACAGTGACAGCCTGTGCATGAGCAAGACAGCATGTGGGAATGAGAGCCTGTGTGTGTGAGAGTGAGACAGCATGTGCAAGAGAGACAGTGTGTATGTATGAGACAGCGCATGTGAGAGTGAGAGCAGTGTATGCGTGAGACAGCCTTTGAGTTTGAGAGTCTGTGTGTGTGTGTGTATGTGTGAGAGAGACAGCGTGAGAGAATGAGAACCTGAGCATGTGTGTGTGAGAGAGAAAGCATGTGAGAATGAGAACCGGACTGTGTGTTTGAAGGAAGAAAATAGATGGAGAGAAAAGAAATAGAAAAAAAAGACCCGGTAAATTGAATTGACAAAAAAAAAGAAAGGGAAGGTGGAGAAAAAGTCTGTGACCAACCGATTAGAAAACTAAGATCAGACAACAAAGGTAAAAAAAATAATAATTTTCAGTGATTGGCATATGTTATCTTTGGGAATGTGCAAGAGTAACACTTTCTCTATGCCGATCTCGCAATGTACGAGATCTTCTTGGAGGAACTGGAAGCCCGCAAATGTTTAATACCGCGGGGCCTGTAAAGAGGAGGCAGCAGAATGGGCTTCAGTGCCAGTAGCAGCAATTGGCGTATCCCCAATAGCCATGCAGTAGCAGTGACTCTGGCAGCTGAGGAATGAGAGAGGCTCTGAGGTTTCTGGCAAAAGAAAGAGAAGGAGTCTGCCTTCAGTGTGTGCATGTGTATGAATGAGAAACTGCCTGGGTGTGTGTGTGTGTGTGTGTGAATGCATGGGTGTCTGCCTCAGGGTGTGAATGTGTATGAGAATAAATGGGTGTTTTCCTGGGATCTGTCTGCGTGAGAATAGGTGCCTGCCTGTGTATGTGTGTGTGAGAATGAATATGTGCATGCCTGGGGGTCTCTGTGTGTGTGTGTGTGTGTGTGTGTGTGTGTGTGTGTGTGTGTGTGTATGTGTATGTGATGTGTGAGCTTAACTGGGTGTGTGTGTTTGTGTATATGTGAGGGAGCAAGTGAGAGTGAGAGCAAGTGTGTGTATGAGAGAATCCAGGGAAGTAAGAGCTTGTGTGTGTGTGTGGGGGGGGGGGAGCCTAAGAGTGTGTCTGTGAGAGAGAGAGAGAGGTTATAGTGGGTATAACAGCTTGTGTGTGTGTGTATGTGACAGTATATGTGTGAGAGAGAAAGGACATGTAAGTATGTGTGAGAGAGAGGATAAAGTTTGTGCGCTACTCTTACCTACTAATCCTTGATGATCTCAGGGCGACTGGAAATCAAGAGTTCCCAGGTCTGGACAGCAGGGGCTTTTCTTAATCCTTATTAGTTTTAATTATTGGGTGTTATTTGATATATGTGCTGTTTTGAAATATTTTATTGGTGCTTGGGAAATTGTAAAAGATGTATATGATTTTAATTATAGAATTTATTCTATTTATCAGTAGTTTTAAAATATTCTTTTATTAGTATGGTTTTGCTATTATAATTGATTCTTTATGTTTCTTGATTTTATTTGTTTTATGAGGAGTGGTGGTTCTGTTTCTCCATTATTACACACAGAGTCTGGCTTCTTGGGATTTCCATTCCAATTTTTGTCTAATTTGTGATCCTTTATTCTGTATTTGATGAGGATTTGTCTCTGCTCTGTGAGTGTTACCATGATGAGCAATTCTGCTAGCGTGTAGTATCTGTGTAGGGATCTATAGCAATTGGGTTTGTTCTGTTTCCTCAGTAGGTGGTGTATTGGTATTCTGGGACCCAGTGTAATATTTACAGTGCTGCTTTCTCACAGGTCAGGTTATTGTTGTTTGAGTCTTTGGTGTTACTACTGTTACGTTACGATAGGTTTGCTGTATAGATTTTGAATGTCTTTTTTGCGGGGTTCGTGTTAGTTCACAATGGGGTAGATTTTACAAATCTACGCGCGCGCGTAGATTTGTAAAATCCGGGGTCGGCGTGCGCAAGGGGGTGCACATTTGTGCACCTTGCGCGCACCGAGCCCTGCGCCGAGCCCTGGAGGCAGTAGTAACTTTTAAGATAAAGGTAGGGAGGGGGTTTAGATAGGGCCGGGGGTGGGTGGGTTAGGTAGGGGAAGGGAGGGGAAGGTGTGGGGGGGATGAATGGAAAGTTCCCTCCGAGGCTGCTCCGATTTCGGAGCAGCCTCGGAGGGAACACAGGGCTCGGCGCAGGGCTCGGTGCGCGCAAGGTGCACAAATGTGCACCCCCTTGCGCGCGCCGACCCTGGATTTTACAAATCTACGCGCGCGCGTAGATTTGTAAAATCTACCCCATTGTGAACTAACACGAACCCCGCAAAAAAGACATTCAAAATCTATACAGCAAAGATAAAGCCCCCGATTGAAAACCGCACCCCCTGGCCAATCCCCCGTCCGCCCCTTTTTGAAAGCCCGGGGACTTACGCTCGTCCCGGGGCTTGCGCGCACCGCCGAGCCTATGCAAAATAGGCTCGGCGCGTGCAGGGGGGATTTAAAAGGGTTACGCGCGTACCTTATGCGCGTAATCCTTTTAAAATCCGGCCCAATGTGTCTGGCAGTGGAAGGTGTTTGTGCTGCTGTCACTGTGAGATGACACCAGAATATGTTTGAGCCGTAAGAGAAACATCCAAGCTCCATTGTTGGGGGAATGTCTGTGGATGCACAGAGTTACAGAACTGGAGGCACAGATTTATATTAACAAATGTCTTCCTTCCTGTATACATTCCAGACTTCACTCTCACAGCCTTATAGAATTAGTTGAATGAAGCTATCAAATAATTTTAATAGTAGTTTTACTAGAAGTGTGAAACTAGCCAGATTTTTTAAATTACTCAGAAGACCTTTTGAACTTTCTTATTAATACCAGGGCTTTCGCGCCCCCGTGTGCGAAAGCCCCGCCCCTAACGGTGATGCTGCTGGGTTGGGGCACGCTCATCCCCTCCCTCCGCGCGCAGGATATCCCCGGGCCGCCGAGTGTGCGCGCCTCCGGAGTGCATACGCCTTCCCGATGTCAAGCGATGCCATCAGCCTGCAACGCGCGCTTGATGCGCATCGCCGATAAAAAGGAGCCCCGTCACCGCCATTCCCCCTTTTCCTCAGCGGCGATGGCACGAGACACAGGACCGGACCCGGACCGCAAGTAGAAAAAGTCATTCGTGGCGTGGGGGGGGGGGGGGGCAGAACGCCACGCAACTTCCACAATTTGAGGCGGAGGGGCAAGGGCCTCAAAGCAAGGCCCAGTATAATTAATTTCCCCAAAAGAAATGCTGGCAGCCTGCCCATCGCAAGCGAAACTGCTCAGCACCCAGCTGCCTACGGCAGCCAAACATGTGCAATACATGTGTGGGCACCCCCCCGTTTGTGTTTTGTTTTTTCTTTTGTTGTTTTTTTGTTTGCTTTTTTTTTTTGTTTCGCTCCCTCTTGCTTTGAACTGGCAGACTAAGCCCAAGTTAACAAAAAAAAAAAAAGAGGGAGAGGTCCTCCCATAAAGAAGAGGACCTGAGTACTGCGGCTGGGTCAGTAGGGGATTGGTGCGCTGAGCACCACAGCCTGCAATATTGCAGAGCCTTCTCCGTTTCACCACCAGTCCATATTCAAGATAGCCAAGTAGACATTTGGCGGAATGGCAAACGCACAGGAAAAAACCAGGGCACCTACAGCTAAGACTAACAAGGCATCAGCTGGAAGACTACGGTCATGGCCACCTTCGAACCGACAAAAGCACCAGAGAACCGACTGCGATTGCTGCGCATTCGCCATTCACAGCACTACAGGAGCTGCAAACACCAATTCACAGCTCCAACCAGACACAGGGGCGAGTCCAGCATGAACCCGTAACCCCGGCCCATACCAGGCAGGAACTGCAGGTGCCCCAGATACAGGGGCAAGCACAAACGGTGATAGGGGCAGGACAGCCAGCGACACAGAATGAAACAGCGCCCCAAGGTCAGGGGCAAGCACAAGGCACAGCAGGGGTCAGCCACATCCCCGACAGCAGCGGAAATGCGGCACCTGACCAAGTCATGAGCTCGAACGGGGGACTGCCGTCGACTGTGTCCATGAATGGACAAGTGCAGAACAGTACACAGCTGGGCGTGCCCTCCATGGCACTGTTTAATTATGCCTGGCCAGGCGCGAACCCATTCTCCCTCTGGTACCCAGGAGGACCTTTCCCAGGGCTCTCTGGTGTGCCGGGGCTCACGGCTACACCCGGGAATCACCCCCCCATCATGCGGTTGGTGGGGGCGGCCAGGACAACCCGGTGCCAGATCTGCGGCTGAAGGAGCGCCTATCAGGCCAGTGGGGAGCAGCAGAACGCAAGCAGACAAGTTGATGCCGGTGCCACCTGCAACAGCCTCGGCAGTCGGCAGAGCATCGGCCGGGATGACATCAGAGGAGAACAACCTCAAAGGAAGCAAAAGAGGTGTTCAAGCAACCGACCCAATGCCAGAGCCCATGAGAAGTGGAGCAGGAGAGTCAGCAGGTGACACAAGAGGTGAGTCTGAGGGTTTACAGAAGGCGAGTCGCTGCAATAAAAAAGGCACAAGAAATAAAAAGTCGCAAAAAAGTAAAAAATCCAGAACTGAATCCAAATCAGATTTCTAGTGGATCCAACTCTTCGGCATCTTCTGACACGGACTCTTCATCCGAGGATGACCAAGTAAGGCCGGATGCAAGAGACGATGATGCATCCCGGGCTCCTCCGGCATTGACGGCGTTATCACAATTATGGAAGAGTGTCCCCAAAGACCTGAGGAAAAAGATTAAGAAATGATCCTACATCAATATTTTCAGAATTCTCAAAGGTAGAAGGAATCTAGGTGACAGGAAAGGAGGCAGGAAACGCGAGCACGCAACAGGATCAGATAAACCGATCACAAGAAACATTATAATTTGGACAAGAGCATCCTTGAACATGACAAGTGTCATGTGACATGAAGACCCATCCCAGTACGGTCCTATGCTTAGCTATGCGGACACCATCTTAGAGGCGTACAGAGAATATGAAGGATGAGCATGGATTAATTATGATGAACACTTCAGAGACAAAATGGAGGAGAACCGATTCATGTCTTGGGGAACACAGGGCATTGGCTTATGGCTCAGACACATGAAAAGCAAAGCACTGGACACAGCAAACAGCATGCGGCCATCCGTCAGGTCAGGTCAATCGAACACACACGCAGGACAAACAGCTAATAATACCAGCAACAATGGATCGTGCTGGAGGTACAACAAATTGTCATGTTTGTTCCAGGATTGCAAATTTAAACACCTATGCTCAATTTGTTCAGCACAGCATCCAGCCATTAAGTGCAATAAGAAGACAAGCATGGGGAGTAATCCCAAGACAAAGTGACTACACCGTATTCACCAAAATGCCATCGCCAGTTAATATCTAAGCCATGCTCAACTGGATGAATCGTTACCTGTACAAGAAACTAGGGGTGTGCATTCGTTTTCGCCGTATTGGCGATCCGCAACGTATACTGCACTATTCGTAGTATTCGTGGGGAAGCGAAACGTATAGCGATTCCCCACGAATACACGAATATTCGCCGAATTATACGGCCACCTAAATAAAATTTTAAACAACCCCCCCCCCACCCTCCTGAACCCCCCAAGACTTACCAAAACTCCCTGGTGGTCCAGCGGGGGGTCCGGCAGCCATCCCCTGCACTCACACCCTTGGTGCCGGGTTCAACATGGCACCGATAGCCTTTGTCACAGGGGCTACCGGTGCCATTGGTCAGCCCCGTCACATGGCCATTGGCACCATCTTGTGCTCCTACCATGTGACAGGGGCTGACCAATGGCACCGGTAGCCCCTGTGACATAGTATGGGCAAAGGCTATCGGCACCATTTTGAGTCCTGGCATCGGACAGCCGGAGTGCAGGAGGTCACTCCGGGACCCCCAGGGACTTTTGGCCAGCTTGGGGGGGCCTCCTGACCCCCACAAGACTTGCCAAAAGTCCAGCGGGGTTCCTTGAAATACCATTTCAAGGAACCATTGGGGAAACACGTGCAAATAATGTGACCTCAGCGACAAAACATGAAGCGCTCATTCAAAAGAAAATTGACAAGGAATTGTTAAGAGGCAGAATAGTCGGGCCTTTCCAGTCTCTGCCCTTCAGTAGAATGATGTCATTCCCAAAAAAGAGCCCGGAAAATACAGGCTGATTCAGAATTTATCATATCCATATGGCGCCTCGGTCAATGATCATTTGCTAGATGAGGAATGCGTTTCCTTCAACAGCATAATAGACATTCTGCATAGATGTAGAAGAGATGCGCTCATGGCAAAACCAGACATCGAATCAGCATTCCGGCTCCTTCCAGTGCATCCCACAAATTTCCCCTTGTTGGGAGTTTGTTTCAAGGGAGAGTAGTACTTCGACAAGTGCATGCCGATGGGGTGTGCGGTGTCATGCGCAATCTTCGAAACATTCAGTTCATTTCTCCATTGGACAACAGCGCAACAAGCAGGGCTGGACAGCTTGGTGCATTACCTTGATGATTTTCTCTTCATCGGCCCAAGAACTCCGCTGCCTGGTCTGGATTATTGTCTACATTCCACACAATAGCATCTGAGTTTGGAGTCCCCATAGCGCATGAAAAAACAGAAGGGCCCAGCACTTCAATCAAATTCTTGGGTATCGAACTCGATTCCAACAAGATAGAATTCAGATTACCGCAAGACAAACTTCGCGACATTCAGAGCAAGTTGAAGCAGGCAATGGCAGCAAAAAAGATGACGTTGATCGATATTCAGTTGCTAATAGGCATCCTGAACTTTGCGTGTCGAGTGATACCCATGGGTAGAGCCTTCTTGAGGAGGTTAACTGCAAGCACAATCGGTGTCTCCCACCCAAAACATCGCATCAGGGTCACACAGGCGGTGAAGGAGGACTTGGAACTATGGTCATCCTTCCTCATGGATTTCAACAGAACATCTGTGTGGCAGGATCCCCCAACCTCAAATCTGGACCTTGGTATCTACTCAGATGCATCCAGAGGCTGGGGTTTTGGGTTATACTGGCAGGGCTCCTGGGCTGCAGAACAGTGGCCCCAGGAGTGGGTACAAGCTGGCTTAACGTGCAATATCACGTTCCTTGAGCTCTTTCCCATTCTGGTTATGCTCGTCATCTAGGGAAATAAGTTGCATAATAAACACATAATCTTTTGGTGCGACAACATGTCGGTGGTACAAGTAATCAACAATAATCGGCCAAATGTCAAAGGGTGGCCAAGTTACTAAGGGAAGTGATATTAGCCAGTCTGACGTTAAATATGACCATACGGGCTCGCCATGTCCCGGGTGTACACAATAGCATTGCCGATGCCTTGTCAAGAGCTAAATGGGATTTGTTTCGAAAACAGGTCCCTGGAGCTGACAAGGAAGGCACAGCAGTACCCAAGAGATTGTGGAACATTGGGATGATGCCACAAGGGATCTGCTGAAGCAATCTGTTGCCCTTTCCACATGGAAGGCCTACAGCAGAGCGTTCGACAGTGTATCCGAATTTCTAAAGAAGAGAGGTTGGAACACAGGACCAATTCCCCAAGATCTAATTATCAAATGTATTGTTGGTGTTAAAGAGAGCGGTAAATCAAGGGGAGTCTTGATGAACCAACTGGCAGGATTTGCCTTTTTCTCGAAAGCACGGGGATGGCGCAACCCAACCAGGAGTTTCCTCATTAGAAAATCCTGGCAGGGTGGGCCAGAAAACAGGACATGTCATGGATGCACGTAAGCAAATCACACACGAGCTGCTCACACAGCTGTGGTTGGTATTATCAACCATATGTAAATCCCAATTTGAAGTCAAATTATTTAGGTCCGCATTTTCACTGGCCTTTTTCGGAGCTCTGCAAACCAGCAAAATGGTGGCTGTGTCTAAATGGAAAGTGGGCTATAGGGGCATACTATTACAGAACATTACAGTATCGGAGCAGGTAGCCCAAATCACCATACAGAGGTTGAAAACTGACCAAGCCGCTAGAGGTGCCAAATTATATTTGAAGCAAACCGATACCCTGATGACATGCCCCATTCAAAATTTGAAGACGTACCTGTCTGTACACCTGCCAGGCGGTAGACTTTTGCAATTCCACGATGACCATACCCCACTCACCAAATATCAGTTTTCAGCCGTTCCCAACTTGGCAATCAAAAGGTGCACCACTACATTAGGTCTCTACCACCTGAATCCCTTCAACCAACTGTTTTTCACTCCCTGGACACCTTATTTATGTTTGAGAAGCCGCTACCTCTCTCTCTGTCCTCTTATTATAAGGGTCTCAAAAAGCTCTCAAGCACTGATACTTGCTCTGTACTAGTGGACAGATGGAATAATGATGGTGTGTTTACAGTTACTGCTTATACCCTCCAGTCTTGTTTTAGGCACGTGTCCAAGACCTTTTTGAACATGTATTATAGGGAAATTAATGTTTAATGTAACTTTGTTTTTCCTTCTGATCATAAATTGTTGTTCCGTTTTGTTACAGTTCTCTATCCCCGTTCGATGTAAACCGACCTGATATGGTATTTAACCATGAAGGTCGGTATAGAAAAAATGCTAAATAATAAATAAATAAATAAATAAAAATGCAGTACAAATTCCTTCGGAGAGCCTAGGTGTCAACCCCAATAGCATTTCACTCGAAAACTTCCTCCTCTGCTACTTCCAAGAAGTGTCAGAGAAATATTGGTACGTTATCCCATTCCTTTTGGGCATGCCCCCCAGTAAAACGTTTTTGGGGTCGTATCGTCAGTTATGTTGCGGACTTGCTGGGAGTTCCGATTCCCATATCTCTGATGATCTTGCTATTTGGCTGCATTCCTCCTTTACAGATTAGGGGGTCTGGACCTCGCTTATTTCTCTAGAAAGTGAGTTTGGTGGGGGAAAAAGGTGATACTTTTGGGATGGAAAGGTTCATCACCCCCATCTTTCTGGGTATGGCGAAGTCATAAGAACATAAGAAATTGCTATGCTGGGTCAGACCAAGGGTCCATCAAGCCCAGCATCCTGTTTCGAACAGAGGCCAAACCAGGCCACAAGAACCTGGCAATTACCCAAACATTAAAAAGATCCCATGCTACTGATGCAATTAATAGCAGTGGCTATTCCCTAAGTAAACTTAATTAATAGCCATTAATGGACTTCTCTTCCAAGAACTTATCCAAACCTTTTTTGAACCCAGCTACACTAACTGCACTAACCACATCCTCTGGCAACAAATTCCAGAGCTGTATTGTGCATTGAGTGAAAAGGAATTTTCTCTGATTAGTCTTAAATGTGGTACATGTTAACTTCATGGACTGCCCCTAGTCCTTCTATTATTCGAAAGTGTAAATAACTGAGTCACATCTACTCATTCAAAACTTCTCATGATCATAAACACCTCTATCATATCCCCCCTCAGCCATCTCTTCTCCAAGCTGAACAGCCCTAATCTCTTCAGCCTTTCCTCATAGGGGAGCTGTTCCATCCCCTTTATCATTTTGGTTGCCCTTCTCTGTACCTTCTCTATCGCAACTATATCTTTTTTGAGATGCGGCGACCAGAATTGTACACAGTATTCAAGGTGCGGTCTCACCATGGAGCGATATAGAGGCATTATGATATTTTCCCTTCTATTAACCATTCCCTTCCTAATAATTCCTAACATTCTGTTTGCTTTTTTGACTGCTGCAGCACACTGAGCTGACAATTTTAAAGTATTATCCACTATGATGCCTAGATCTTTTTCCTGAGTGGTAGCTCCTAATATGGAACCTAACATCATGTAACTACAGCAAAGGTTATTTTTCCCTATATGCAACACCTTGCACTTGTCCACATTAAATTTCATCTGCCATTTGGATGTCCAATCTTCCAGTCTTGCAAGGTCCTCCTTCACCACATAATGCGGATGGATGACATGGCCTCCCAATGTTCTCCTCTCCATCAAAGGACATTTCTGTCAATATGGGACCTGTACGTCCAAGCACTCCCGCACAGATCCAGGAGTCTAATCTTGAATGACTAAAAAGTTTTTTATTTTTCAAATTTTCCACATTCTCCATGGACCTTTTGACACTGTCTACTTTGTTTTTGGTCAACATAGTATGGTATTTAGTTTCCTGCTTTAGGGTTGGGGGGAAAGGGAGGACTTGGGGGGTGGGGCGGAAGGGGACGAGGTCCATTATGTACACTTCTATGGTTACAATGAACATAGACACCATACAAAAAATTGGAAGATGGAAGTCAAACGCTGTCTACACTTATATCAGGCCAATTGCTGAGTGAAAACATAACCTCACTTATCGACCTCTTTTTCAGAGACATCACAATGGCAAAGGTTTGTCTGCATTATCGGACACTTCTTTGTTCACAGGGCAGCTAGGAGGGCGCAGTCTCGCTCCTACGGGATCCACTTGGGCTTAGCTACGAAATAAGTTCACATCATATGGATGGGTCATAAAGGGATGACCTAGGACCAGCTTCTCCTGATAATGCAGCACAAGAAGGATACCTTGGCAGATGCGGATGCTGTCATGATTTACCTCGGTGGCAACGACCTGGGAGCTATGTTGTGTGTACAACTGTTAAGACGAATGAAGCACGATTGGAGTGAACTGGTTTCCAGGTTCCCCAACTCGTGCCTTGTCTGGTCAGACATCATACATAGGTTATAATGGTGAGATAATAAGTTATATAAAAGAGGTCGCAAAAAAGTGAATCAGCAAGTCGGGCAGTGGTCCACCAGGTTAGGGGGGGCGGCACATACACCAAGTGCGAAGGATTATAAAGGCCTGCTCGAATACACTTATCTGACATTGGTAACAACCTTTTCGATAATTCCATTCAGGAGGCCATTGAATCCATATTTGGTTGAGGAGGCCGTAGCTGTTGGGGGGTCATGAAGCAAGTGCTACTACCTCTTGCTCGTGGCGGGTTCACGAGCCGGGGCCAGATTTGGTAGGCCTGCGGTATGGGCCCCCTTACTAGCAAGAGCAAGGTGGGGGGGCCGGATGAGGGAGACGCCTTGCTAGGAGACATTGCCGGTGGCACCCGGTACTATTACTTATATATACAATTATCGGCTCATGCATCTCATATACTAGTTCCAGTTTGGTCAATTGTTAATAGTTCAATGAAGCTTTGGCCTCTTCCACCACAAAACGTCTGCACCTCATATTTGAAGCCTTACATGATTTTAATGACCACATATTAAATATTCGGGATAAGAGGGCAGAGGGGGTGGGGGCAGGCCATGCAACAGCGATCTCAACGTTAATAACAGGACTTGCGCCCCCGTGCGCGAAAACCCCAACTCTAACGGCGATGCCGCTGGGTCGTGGCGCGCTCACCCCCTCCCTCCACGCACAGAATATCCCTGCGCCGCCGAGCGTGTGCTCCTCTGGTGTGCGTGCGCCAGGCCCAACATCGAACAATGTCATTGGCCTGGCACATGTGCTTAATAAGTGTCGCAGCGCCAATAAAAGGGAACCCTGTTGCCGCCATTCCCCATTTTCCTCGGCGGCGATGGCACGAGACCCCATCCACCCATCCTTTGCAACCAAATACAAATGTATGAAAAATAGCAATAACAATTAGCCTGTGCTTATTACTGTAACTATTTGTAGGTAGGAGGCTTATGTTAGTTGGTCATGATTTTACTTCAGCATTTATGCTTTTTACTCTGTTTTTATTAACCTGTTGCAGTGTGCAAGTGTTTTACTATATGTCGCAGCTTTAGACAGGTGCACGAGCCGGGGCCGGATTTGGTAGGCCTGCGGTATGGGCCCCCTTGCTAGCAAGAGCAAGGCGGGGGGCTGGATGAGGGGGACACCTTGATAGGAAACAAGATGGGTGGCATCCAGTACTATTACTTATATATACAATTATCGGCTCATGCATCTCATATACTAGTTCTAGTTTGGTCAATTGTTAATAGTTCAGTAAAGCTGCGGCCTCTTCCACCACAAAAAGTCTGCACCTCATATTTGTAGCTTTACATGATTTTATGACCACATGTTAAATATTCGGGATAAGAGAGGAGAAGGGGTGGGGGCGGGCCATGATTCAGCAATCTCGACATTAAGACTTATTTTGTAACTAATTTTAAAGCTTTGGAGGTGCGTGTGATATGAGGAAATGTCATTTTGGCTCCTTCCCCCCATTCTTCTGTCTAGAGACGCCACAGATTTTTTGTGGCCTTAAGCATTAGTACAAGAAGGATTGGGGGGGACGCTGGAGAGGAACACACATGCATTGGCCCCTGGGCGCCGGAGATCCTTGGTACACCACTGTATACACCATTGTAAGGGGGCACTTTGATTCAGGGTGAGTTTTCGGGAGGTGGGTTGGGTTAGGGGGGTGTTGTTACAGATAAATTCAGAGGTACCCATTGTAAAATTGACCTCATTAAAGAATTTTTGACCTTATAAGTGATGAAAAGGAGTTGATTTGTCTCTGCACTGAATAACACCCCCAAACTCCAACCCACCTCCTGAAAACTCACCCTGAATCAAAGTTCCCCCTTACAATAGTCCTGGCCTCCCGTGCCTAACAAGGAGCAGTAGCAAAGTGGTGCACATACAGCTCCAGACATGCATGCATAGGTTATGAGATATGGGTGTGCATGCAGCCCTTTTAAAATCTACCTTTTAGTGCAATTCACCTTAACTTCAGGTCTCAAAAACATTTAGTGCAGTTCACCTTTAGACATAACAGGGTTTATGTCTCTCCCTGCTTCCCAGGGCCTGTCTAAGCCTTCCAAGCCTGAGTTCTTAACCTTTGGTGTGGGGCTCCTCCTTTCACCCAGGATTCCGTTTGTGTCTCTGTCTTAAGGAGGACTGGGTGAGATTGGTATACCTGGTCCGTTAAGATGGTCTGAAGGAGTTTTCTGTATGCTCCCTCACAATCAAATTCTTTGAAATAATGGATATTTATTCCATGAAGCCTTGATATAAAATAATAAAAAAATCTTTATATGAGCAGTCTGCATGCTTTTTGTTTTTTTTTACTTTGTTAAAAGAGTACCAGATTTCTCAATATGTGAATAATACTGAAAACAGGCATATTTTAGTACCATTAATTATGATTCTCAAGATAGTAGAAACATAACACAAAAACAGAACATGCTATTTTTCATGATGTTTTCTCTGGATAATAATAATAATTCATTCCAATTACAAGATACCGCTCTCTGGAAGGTTATTTTTAACCTTGGTTCTTTGTAAACCTCTTCAGAATGTGCAGACCTTTGGTGTGGAATTCTAAGTCAAATATACTAGAACAGACTGTTCCTGGCTTTAACTTGCTGAATACCAGAAGCTGGTTTTGAAAACTTGCCTCATAGTCCAATGAGGTCATGTAACTACATAATTTTCTATTGTTGTATTAATCACAGTCCCTAATCACTACTCCTGCACTGCCATATTCTATGGGAATGGTGGTCTTACTGGTGCAATGGCTTTCATGACATCTTCCAGCTCTGGATAATGCATGCCAAGATTAATTTTTGCTTTTTTGACAAGATGACCATAGGGTCATGTGGCAACTGGAAGGAAAAAATATTAGTTTATTATGGAATACAGAAACATAGAATAACATCTGAAAAAATAGCCAACCATAAACAAATAAAATAAACATCATAAAAAAAACCATAAAAAATAGTTTAAATATAGTAAAAGATGGCAGATAAAAACCAAATAGTCCATCCAGTCTGCCCAGCCCCATCTTCTTGTTTAGTTTTTCATACTGTAGGTTTATAGATATATATGAGATTCCTAAGTGAGTCCTATGCACCAATCGGCAGCAATAAATCTCTGCATTTTAAGATTTTAATACTGTAATTCCTTGTGATTTATTTAGAGGCCAATTTTCAAAGCAATTTCCACAATGAGAAAGTATTTTTTCCCTCGTAAACTGGCTATTTGAAAATTGCCCATCCTCAAAGTAGCTAAAAGTCCATATTTAGAGGAGCCATTCCCAGGGGAATATATAGGTCAGGGAAGGAAAATCATGCATGTAATTGCATTTTCAGATCAGTGATGGTAACTTTTAAACAGGTGTAAGGGCACACATGTGCGCGTGTTCATTGGCCCGTGCCCAAGAACGCAGCCATTTTATAACATATGCACATATATGCGTGCATGTTTTAAAATAGCCCAAATGCACACATATGTGTGTGCAATTTTAAGTGGATGTGCGCCTATGCATGCAAATGCCATTTCTACCTGTGATCACACTTCAAGATAGTATCTTGTAGACCTACATAGATGGCATTACAATAGTCAAGCACAGGTAAAATGGAAGTCTTAACAACAGTCCAAAAATCTTCATTTTCTAAAAGATGTTTTAGGCCAATAAGTGTACATAGCTTAAAGAACCCATATCGACTTACTGTTTTAATATGTTGTTTAAACGTCAGACTAGAATCAATACAGTCACCTAGACTTTCAAGGTGTGGAAGCAGAGGGTACGTAGTCTTATCAATGCTAAAACTGGAGGCTGACCATTTAGAATGTAGGTTCTGAATCAGAATAAACTCAGATTTTGACTGATTCAAAGCGAATTTATTGTGATGCAGCCATTGTTTGACAGATGACAGACATATACCAATTATCTCTCAGGAGTCCGACCAAGTTGTAGGTTCACAAACAACTTTAAAAATTATCCTTACTGTGGGTTGCAAATGATGGAATGCATTTTCTTATTTATGTAAAGGGGTTTATGGACCCTTCACTAAGTATATGCTCCTCCAAGAAGATAACATATTAAGGAGGTCAGAATAATGTCTTGGACTAAACCATATGCAATGGCTCTCCACGTTGGGACTGACCACTGTGGTACACTCTTTGGTTGGTTTAGAGCAGCCAAAGGATTCTCTATTCAAAAAAATAAGAGCAAAGGAAGAGAAAAGTTCAATCATTCAGTTTTCTGTAGTAGCGTAGTCTGGATTGCATTGAATCCTGTCTTTATCATGATTGCTCCATATTATTTGGCAGGGAAAGAAGGCCACAGAGATAGTTCCCAGATACCTTTCCAAAGTAAGTCTTTCTGTTGCTCTCATCAGTGCAGAGGAGAGTATCCCCACTTAGAGAGAGTAACCCTCTCATCCTGAGACTATCTTCCTTTGGAGGAAAGAAGACCTTGATCTGAGCTCATGGCAAACGAGAGGAGAGAAGGAATATGCCACCCATCCTGTGCTCTGCTGTATTTCCAATGATCCGGGAGTCCAGGAGGAGGAAGGGAGAAGAGATACAAGAGAAAGTCAAGCATTGAAACAATTGGGTACAACAGGACCCCCTAGGAGGAAAGGAGCCCACTAATTGACATGGAAATTCTTAAACAAGAAATAAAGGCGTGAGGGAAACCCTGGAGTGCAAAACAGAAAAGATCAGAATCCCCCCATATATTTCTGTACCTGTATATGGACTTGCCAGGCAAAACCTATTCAAACTGCCATTTTTCCATTTTCAAGCATGTTCAGAAAAGGCCGTACCTTTGTCCAATGTCTCTTTTTGATATTTTACCAGCAACATGCACTGGTCTTGGAAGTAAATCCCATGCTCCTCCCCCATGCCCACCCCCTTTTGGAGAATTCATGCCAGGATTGAAAGAGCGAGTCAGAGACTAATACTGATACTGTGTGCCCCCCAATTATCCCTTGCTTAAGAAGGGGGGCTACATATAATTAAACCACATATGCACAGAAAGTGCTATATCACAGTAGTACATCATTAAGAGCATCCTTACTTAGTAAAAATATAGAATGAAAAAGAGATTGAAGATTACAGAGACTTGGCAGTGATCAGGGAGGAATATGCTCAATATATATTGAGATTTCAGTATCTGGATACTTCACCTACAATGCTTTGTTTTTTGCTTTAGGGAAGGTGAAAAGAATCTTCATGGTTTGCTTCCTGCTGCTAATACTGCTGTGAGAATTAGATTGCACTTGCTGAATTAGGAAAAAGTGGAAGATCAGTCAAAGCATGAGGATCCTTCCTGTGATTCAGAAGCCCTAACTGAAGCACAATTAGAAAAAAGTAGGCATCACCTGAGTCAACATTTTGTTTTCCATTTACTATGAGGTTGCATTACCTCAACTAAGTAAATGATGATTGGACTCCCATTATACTAATGCACCACACTCTAAATGCATGGATTCCTTGGGAGGGCTAGAAGGATTAGGTCAACTGGGACATGGAAGAGATATTGGACACCCAGAGAAAGAATGGGAAATGGAGAAAGAATAGTGACAAACTGGTCTGTCTCTGCTCTACTCAGAACGTCTGGAGTCTCTACCAGAGCTCCATGAAGCACACTTAAAAGTCTGTGGGTCGAGGGACAAAAATTGGCACAGTAGAAGAAATGGTGCTGAAGAGGAGATTCTCACAGAGCTGAAGAGTCCTACAGAAAGAAGGGTCCACCAAATACATTCCTCCAAAGCCCACAAATTCAGTCAGACTGATCAAGGCAAGGACAGTAAGCATAACCAAACTGGCACAGACAGCTCTTCTGCCGACCCTTCATATTCTCCATGAATTTTATACAAGCAGCATGCTGTTCCACATTGTCTACAGCTGTGCACTACGTGAAACTTGATGGTCCTGGGACTGTTTTGGCCAAATGGCAGCACATTTCATCCCAGTGGTTCTGACACTGCTTGTTGCATTCATTATGGCTGTTCTCGAAGTTTGAAGCAGAGAATTTAGTGGTAAAAAGGAATACCAAAATATAAACAAATCAAATACTAATAGGAATGTGCATGGAAAATCTTTAACTTCATGTTGTTGTTTTGTTTTGTTTGCTGTTTTGTGTCATTTTGTTTGTATCATTGACCAAATAATGTTGCTTATTTTGTTATCATTCAAATCAAAAATAGTCCTTGTCATTTATTTAATTTCCATTAAAGTCAATGACTCTAACATTCAGGTTTTCCATCCAAATTTTATGAAACATACAGACAGGCAGGCATCATCAGCAGCAGCCCAAGGCACCAAGTGTGGGACAAAGTGGCCTAACAGTGGCATGAACACCTTAAGGCACCATGGGGCTGATGTAATAAGCCCTGTACACACAAAGAGAGTGGCTATTTACATCTTCTACGTTATCAGATGAGGTCACCCATAACTGCATTCTCCCTTTTTCCATTGTTGGCAGGGCCATAGCTAAGATGGTCAAACGACATTGGTCATCTTTGTCTTTGAACACTATAATGCAGGGTCCCCCGCGCTTTACTTTTAAACGAGCAACCAATCTTAGAGACCGTTTAGTGCACACAGCACCAGTGACACATTTTCCTGATACAACAAACGGACAACACACTCCGTGCGGTCACTGCACTATGTGCAGGCACACACAACTGGCCACCACATTTACACACCCTGTGACAGGACGTGTGTTCAAACTATATTCTCAATCAAATTGCTGCACAAAAGGAGTGATCTATGTGATAAGATGCCCCTGCTCATTGTTATACGTGGGGAAAACATCCCGAATGATAAAGACACGGGTCATTGAACATTGTTCGAATATAAGATCCTCTAGAATCGATGAACCTCTGGTGTCCCACTGGCTCCAAGCTGAACACTCCATTGACTCTCTCTCTTTCTCCGTATTGGAGGTGGTCTCGCCCCCTCCACGGGGAGGAGATTTCTCCGGTGCGCTGGGTCGGAGGGAGCAGCGATGGATCCACACTTTAAACACAGTAGCCCCTTCTGGCCTCAACAAAGATATTGAATGGCACCTATTCTACTAATTTCCTTTGGTAGTCTCTATTGACAGGTGCCCGCTGATTGTTGTATCTCGCGAGAGTCTGTTTCCGCGCCTTTTCTTTAAATGGCTGTCAGATCACAGGGTGAGCGCGCTCCTGAGAAGAATGGAATGGGTACGTGTACTTTAATGATATTACTTGCTCGGCAGTGTGTGTTCCGTTTCTCATACTATGTTATATCACATTTTAGATATGAATGATTCCTTTGGGTCCCTCCCGATGCAGCCTCCGCGAAACACGGGACCGTGTCGGGGGACATAGAAAACTACATGCTTGTTACCACTGATATGGAGTTGCCGAATTAAATAAGATATGAACTTTATTCATGGTCAATAAATTGTTATATTAAGTGAATGGGACTTTGATCTCTTTACTTGCACTCGTGACTTTGCTGATGTAATAAGACCCACGGCAAAACAGGCACTAGCTGTGAGCTCAGGTTTCAATCACCGCGCTTGGCTGAAGCTGGCGTCTCCATGGGATGCAAAAAAAATTTTTTGCAAGTGATTTTTTGCAGAAAAATCCATGCATTCATGAAGAAATGTACATATAGATGCACAGTAAGGCGCTATGTAACAAGTGGCTGCATCCGTGCCGATAATCCACACACAAACCCGCGCATAAAAGCAAATGCGGTGAGCGACCTGGTCTCCCTTTTTAGCAAAATTATGATCCTGGAATAAGAATGTATATATTTCTAATAATTTTTGGCTGCAGAAAACATGGCAAATTTACTAATGGGTGATAATTCATATCACAAGCCATGACTTCTGTCACCTGCGAAATCTTCTGCTGCTGTCATCCTTTGGGGAAGCCGCAGGATATACCACAGCATCAGGAACAGCTGGACACAATCAGAAGTTTCCATAGTAATACACCAGAGCTGCACGGACACACAGCCACACCACACCAATACAAGCAATGGAATAAAACGGCCCCCGAGTTGGCATTGTCACTTAACTCGTGCCCTGACTGTGGTGCTAAAAACTGCATTAAAAAACCCACACTAGCATTTCTGTTTTCTAGCGCAGCTCCCTGTATGGCCTGTGAATAGATAACCATAGAAACATAGAAATGACAGCAGAAAAAGACAAACAGTCCATCCAGTCTGCCCAACAACCCACCGCAGCACCTGCTGCACCTTTTAGGACACCCCAATACTTATCAGTTTCTCAGGTGCCAATGCAATATAGTGCGCTCACACGAGCGCACTGTTTAACCCGCTGTCGGACACGGATTAAATAGGCGCCAATCCACCCCCTAATGCAATAAGGGGATTAGCGCCTATTTAACCCACGTCTAACGCGGAGTGAATGAGATAGCGCTCATCCATGGGCGGATTGGCCTATCGGGGGATCGGGTATCCCCCGGTGGGCTGGTCGCTCTGGTCACGTGGTCTGCCGAGCACGGCCACGACAAAGCCGCGCTCAGCAGACCACGGAGTATCTCCTGGGCCGGCCTGGGTAGAAAATCCCCGAACCGATCTTTACCCGGAATCCGTCCCTGCGCTCATCACATTCAAATGCACGTGAATGAGGCTATTACTCATTCACTCCGCATTCAAAAAAATAAATTGTGCGTCTCAGACGCACATTTATCACTCAGATATTAACGCCTGCCTGGAGCAGGTGTTAATAGCTGAGCGCATGTAAAAAAAGTACAGAAAAGCAGAAAAAACTGCTTTTCTGTACTTCTTCAGTAAAAAAACAAAAAATACCTTGGCAGACCGCCAAGTTATGAAGACCGACTCCGGTAAACTTATCAGCATCTGTTTTCATTACTGGTAGACGGTCTGCCGAGTTTACCAGCGTCGGTCTTCATAACTGGCAGCTACCGCGGGGTCACGTTAGCAAGCAGGCGTTAAAGTTGCACAAGCGACCTTAGCGCCTCCTTGCTTGCGTGAGCCCCTAACTTGCCTATTACATGGAGCCCCCTTCAGGGCGCCATGCATGCATTAAGAAAGCGGGCACTGAAAGGTCAGCGCCCGCTTTCCGCGAAAATTATTGCATCGGCCCCTCAGACTGTAAAAGTCAGGGTCCTTGTTTATTGCTGTCTGAATCCAATTCCCCATTATCTCTTTGCATGCCATTAGCATGCACTCGCGCAGAAAAAAAATGCGGGTCAATAAGCGCATTTGTACGGGCTTTTCTCCCGTACACAAAACCCAAAACGTGTCATCGGCTCCACGAGAAGGGTCAAAGCACCAGCAAAGGGCCGGAGCACTCATCTATAACTCTCCATCTGCTGGTAGGACTTACCTTTTCATCCTCCGAGGCCCGGATTACCGCTGTTTTTTAAAATTTTGTTTCTCCTTGCTTCAGCGCCCGGCACCAGGAAGACTCACAGTGCTCCTCCCCCCTTCTCTGCCGATGATGCCGGAGGTGCCATGCACCGAAGGAGCATGACTAGGGGCCTGCCCCTTGGTTTTGCCCCTTGTTTTTCCCTGAAGTTTTTCCTACATCCAAACTATATGTGATCAGCTTCCCAATTACAGAGACTGCTTTGATTAACTGAACTTATTATCAAAATGGAAACCGCGTACATACCCACAATAATTTCTCTTACCAGAGTAAAAAAGACTGTGAGCAAACCAAAACTCCCTTTTATTTCAAGACAGATAATTTCTGTCCCTCTAGTTTCTAATTCATCTATATTAGGTTTATCCATTTTATCTTTAATTCTAGTTAATGCTCAATCTCTTGTCAAAAAACGCCAATCTACTTTCAGAGCATAATCCTGATTTTTGTGGAGTAACTGAAACCTGGTTCAAAAATACTGACATTGTCCTCTTAAATCAATTGCGATGCTTTTGGACCTGCCTGCTAGTACTACAAGACCTTTGCAATTACTTCAGAATTCCGTAGCCAGACTTTTAACTGGTACTAGAAAATCCAAGCACATTACCCCTATATTGAAGGATCTCCACTGGTTGCCTATCAAATATCGAACCCAACACAAAGTTTTAACTTTAATCCATAAAACATTGTATAATGAAAAGATAGAATGGCTAACCTCTGTCCTACATAAGAACATAAGAACATGCCATACTGGGTCAGACCAAGGGTCCATCAAGCCCAGCATCCTGTTTCCAACAGTGGCCAATCCAGGCCATAAGAACCTGGCAAGTACCCAAAAACTAAGTCTATTCCATGTTACCATTGCTAATGGCAGTGGCTATTCTCTAAGTGAACTTAATAGCAGGTAATGGACTTCTCCATACTCCCTCAAGAACAACAAGATCAACAGGTACTGGGATGTTGCCTATACCATCCCCCAAAATTGCACATCTGAATAATGTCCGTGAAAGAGCGATTTCTATTGCCAGGCCCCAATTATGGAACTCCCTGCCACAAGGTTTACGGATGGAATCAGACATTCAAATATTTAAAAAGGGCGTAAAAACATGGCTATTCCAACAGGCCTTCCAATAATTTACTGATTTTAAGCCCTTTTAATATTTAATATTTATTATTTTAACTACTTCTTTTAATCTTTTGAAACTTTAATTTTAAATTTTAAATTCTGTTTTATTTTTACTTAATATTTTATTATTTTATAACAAAACTATGTATTTATATCTTTTCCTTTACTTTTGAAATGCAAATGTTTTTAAATGAATATTTGCCCTTAAGTGTAAACCTATGTGATACGTTTACATGAACTTCGGTATATAAAAACCAATAAATAAAATAAATAAAACATCCCCGTATGGAGCTTTATGTGGGAAAATGCACGTATATGTGCATACAAACCCATGGTAGCTTCAGTGCGCCTTATTATATCAGTCCCCATGAAAGGAGAAAAGGAGCACAAACAATAGCATCAACACACCAAGGCACTGAGTGAGGGATAAGGCAGCAAGCTCAGTAGCATCAACACCTATAGGCATAGGGCCTGATTTTAAAAAGCATTTACACGCTTGAAACTGGGTTTTGCATGGGTAAATGCACTTTACTTGAGTAAGAGATCTTTTGAAAATTGCTACAATATTATTCGCATAAGTGCATTTTACATGGGTAAATGGCTTTTAAAAATTGCTATGATAGTAGTTACATTTACACATGTAAATCCTTTTGAAAATTACCCTCATTATGTATAGAGCAAGACTGCAAATAGAGCAAGGTGCTAAAACAAGAGAGCAGCAAGGCAAAAGGAGCAAGCTAGAAGAAGCAGCATCAATAGCAACAAGATCCCAAGGCATCAAAAGAGGGGTAGGGGATGAGTAAGGGTTTTTTCGAGAGGGGGGGGGGGACACCGAAACAGCCAGTGGAATAAAGGAAGTGGCAGGGAATCAGGAACAGGCTAGTTAGCAGCAGAATGAGTAGCAACAACCCAGCAAGATGCTGAACTAAGGGAGTGGCATGGCTGCAGGAGCAGGTCGGGCAGCAGCAGAAAAACTAGCATACAGCAGTGTGCTGAGGGCGAAAAGTATGGGCACTGGTTCAGTGGGGATGAGCCCCCAAAGGTTAGACTATCAGTGAGTGCTCAGTCTTTCTGCCACTCACATGGAAAGTTGGAGAAACCAAGTGGAGAGAAGGTTATCTTAAGGAAGACCAACTTTTCCACCTGCCATGATGCTCGACATGAATAATGTGGATTAACAATGTCCCTTGCCATTGAGAATATCCATTCACTAACTCCTCTGGTTGGTGGGCAGTGAAGAAAATGCTGGCTGGCCTTAGCAAGCTCTGACCAAACTACGGTCTTGTGTGCTCACTATGCTATGACTTTGATGGACTCTGTAACTGTAAGCTACAGTGTGACTGAGGTTAGTACAAGAGTCTCCTTCAGTGGGGTGGGATAGTGCTTTCTGCTGCGAACTACTGAAGCTATGGTCATCCCATCCTGCAGTGGCCACACCAGTGTGGTAGATAAAGATGAGGGAGGGAGCATTAGCTGATAGACTGCCGCAGATGCTGCAAGGGAAGCCCACATTTTCCTCTGCAGTATCCCCACTACCCCACTGCCTCTTGCACTCACATTCCTTTACCCTAGCCACAGGTTTCTCTTTCCAAAAAGCCAAAGTGATGAACTGCAGGGTGATAATCCCTTTCACTCAAGGGTCATACAGGGTGGCCAGCATGTAAGAATCCTGGTGGGTGAGGAATTTGAGTCACTTTTGCAGTTGCACTTGCAAGTTCTCCAGAAGCACCAACACTTCCAGTGCCATTCCCTGCTGCTGCTTCTGCTGCTGCTGGAAGCCTTCTAACTTTTCCTCCATGAGATTGATTAAGGAGAGAACGTCAGCTGGATGGCTATGGCTCCACTCAGGCTGTGTAATATCTGAAAGGCTTCAGGACATGCACTACCTATGTCATGTGTAATCAATCCTGACACCCCAGTAGGCAATCCCAACCTATTTTGACATTCATAGACAACTCATGAAGGGGTGCTTGCTGCTCAGCTAACCTGTGCATCATTAGGTAGATGGAATTCCACCTGGTGCCCATATGCTGAATAAAGTAGTTCAGAGGCATACCATCTGCTTCTTGCTTCCACTGTTGACCACCCTTCACATGCCAATTAAAATACCCAGCTATTTTCCTGCACCTATCTTTCAGATCCCTCAGTACAAAGCTGCCACTCTCTTTCCCCCACCCAGTCCAAATGATTGCTTTACTGCCAGGTGCAGCATATGTGCAAAGCATTGGGTCCCCTCATAGCCTCCATCAACCATTGCCCTGATCATGTCGCTGCCATCATCTGTAACAAAAGAAGCATGAATAATCTTGTCTCTCCAGCCTAGCCAGCCCTCTGTCATCCCCCTGATGGCCTCTGAAATATGGGCTGAAATATGGATGTGGTTCATCACCTGGGTATTCGGCATAGCCCAGCTTTACCTTGTTGGTCCACCCCCACTAGAGCTGCTGCCTGCTCCTGTCTTTTCCTGCTGCCACCATTGGCCATCAAGGAGAAGTTGACATGGACAGGATTCTGGTTGGTCCAGATGTCACTGATGAAATGGATACGTTTACATGTTTGGGTTCTTCTCCCTTTCCTGTCCCTGAGGCTATGGGTTTGGTAACGTTGTAAGAGAGGGTTCATGCAGGAAGGGTACAATACACTCATTTTGTATGCACACTTTAACAACAGTAATGTTGCAGACAGAGTCTGCTTACTCATAGTTTCTGGATCTCTCTGTTGCCCGGACAAGATATGCTTTAGTTCTGAGTGCTGCAGTGCTGCAGCCCTGGGGATGCTGGCTCAGCCCAGACAACACTGGCTGTTCCACAGCACACTGACTGAGTTCTAGCAGTCAGGCATGGGAACTGGCAGGCACGGTCAGATTCCACCGGCCCTTCCTGTGTACAGCTGCCACTGCTGGTCCTGTTACTGGCTGGGCTTCCCAGCCTCTTCACCTGGGTATCCCTCCCCCCCCCCCCCACACACACACACAGCATGTGTTTCCTTATCTAGATGCACAGTCCTGTTCTCTAAAAATTCCCAAACACCTTCCTACAGAGCTTCAGACATTCCTGCCTCTAACTAACATTAACAGTTCCTAACTGTCTCTAAATACGCATGTATCCCTTTCTTGATGGATGGCACATATCCTGAAGGCCATAAAGAATTTATAAATGAGGCTGTCCTCACACTTCTCATTCCCCTTTCCTGAGTCCTCAAGGCATTGGTCCTTTCTGTGGGGGTGAAGGATAACCTTCCTGGCCCAGGCAGTAGTGCTCTCCCACATGTTTGTGTGACCATAGCTCTTCAGGCAGATACACCTACAATTCAGGCAGGACTCCCTGGATGGGTGTTCAAATTAAAGTTTACTTGGATTGAGTTAAAAATAATCAAGCGGTGCAACAAATGAAATGTCCAGTTACATCCAGGGTCCTTAGATTTACATGAGTCAGGATTTAATTGATCTCTAACTCTGTGGATGAGACCTTCCAGGCAGGAGCTTGAAACTAGAATATCCACCATGACCGGGAATGATAAGTGTCCCAAGTGGGCTGGAAGTAAACTAACAATGATGAATACTAGGGATGTGAATCGTTTTAGGACGATTAAAATTATCGTCCGATAATTTTAATATCGTCTTAAACCGTTATGGAACACAATACAATAGAGATTCTAACGATTTATCGTTATAAATCGTTAGAATCGTGAGCCGGCACACTAAAACCCCCTAAAACCCACCCCCGACCCTTTAAATTAAATCCCCCACCCTCCCGAACCCCCCCCCAAATGAGTTAAATAACCTGC
The DNA here is from genome assembly GCF_901001135.1 of Rhinatrema bivittatum. Lineage (NCBI taxonomy): Eukaryota > Metazoa > Chordata > Amphibia > Gymnophiona > Rhinatrematidae > Rhinatrema > Rhinatrema bivittatum. The sequence continues at coordinate 198,074,184 of NC_042621.1, forward strand.
GGGTCCAGCGGCGGTCCGGAACGGCAGCGGTCCGGAACGGGCTCCTGCTCCTGAATCTTGTTGTCTTCAGCCGGCGCCATTTTCCAAAATGGCGCCGAAAAATGGCGGCGGCCATAGACGAACACGATTGGACGGCAGGAGGTCCTTCCGGACCCCCGCTGGACTTTTGGCAAGTCTCGTGGGGGTCAGGAGGCCCCCCACAAGCTGGCCAAAAGTTCCTGGAGGTCCAGCGGGGGTCAGGGAGCGATTTCCCGCCGCGAATCGTTTTCGTACGGAAAATGGCGCCGGCAGGAGATCGACTGCAGGAGGTCGTTCAGCGAGGGTTCCGGCGCCTCGCTGAACGACCTCCTGCAGTCGATCTCCTGCCGGCGCCATTTTCCGTACGAAAACGATTCGCGGCGGGAAATCGCTCCCTGACCCCCGCTGGACCTCCAGGAACTTTTGGCCAGCTTGTGGGGGGCCTCCTGACCCCCACGAGACTTGCCAAAAGTCCAGCGGGGGTCCGGAAGGACCTCCTGCCGTCCAATCTTTTTCGTCTATGGCCGCCGCCATTTTTCGGCGCCATTTTGGAAAATGGCGCCGGCTGAAGACGACAAGATTCAGGAGCAGGAGCCCGTTCCGGACCGCTGCCGTTCCGGACCGCCGCTGGACCCGCAGGTTATTTAAGTTATTTGGGGGGGGTTCGGGAGGGTGGGGGATTTAATTTAAAGGGTCGGGGGTGGGTTTTAGGGGGTTTTAATGTGCCGGTTTTTCGATTTTTCGATTTTTAACGACCCGCAGGTTATTTAAGTTATTTGGGGGGGGTTCGGGAGGGTGGGGGATTTAATTTAAAGGGTCGGGGGTGGGTTTTAGGGGGTTTTAATGTGCCGGTTTTTCGATTTTTCGATTTTTCGATTTTTAACGATTTTTAACGATTTTTCACGATATTTTACCCCCCCAAACGGCAACAATACGATTCCCTCCCCCTCCCAGCCGAAATCGATCGTTAAGACGATCGAGGACACGATTCACATCCCTACTCTATAGCAGCCTGACTTGGTCCGTTTTCCTAATAGGAGATGTATTGGTGTCTTAAGGCCTGGTGTAATATTTTCAGAGACTTATTGTACTTTAAAAGTGTGATCTTACATAAAATGCACACATTTACTTATATTTAGTTTTAAACATATTGTATGGCTCTCATGGAATTACATTTTAAAATATGTGGCGTTTATGGCTCTCTCAGCCAAAAAGGTTCCTGACCCCTGCTCTAACTAGTGCTACCCCCCCTCCCCCCCTTGTGAACTAGGAGATCATCACTCATAGGCAAGCCTCTGGGGGGCTTATGCAGGAATGCTGTCTCTACCTAAGCTGATATAAATCCTAAGGGCCGAGAGCTAGGGCCAATTAGTGGCTTACTAGTGGGTCTACTACATTCTCCGCCCCCCCCCCCCCCCCCCCCCCCCCACCACCACCAAAGAAACTGTGGGGATGGGATATGTCTAGAGATTTGCAAACAGACAACAATGAAAATTGATACACTACCAAGTGTGACCACCCAGGGTGCTCTAACCCAGGGGAAACTATGACCAGCGTAGACTGTAGACATGGGATCTTACAGTAAACACATAACATTAAATACAGTACTTTACAATATTTACAAACCTCCAATTGCTCTCCACTGGGAAGAACTTCACTCCATGGGTCATCATCCATGCAACCAAATAACATTTTAACATGGCAGTGGGAGCCACCCTAATTTACTGCAATGTCCAAAACATCATCATTCTTTGAGTTTCCAGAGGGAACACTCAGAAGACACACAGCCTCTTCCAATCAAAACAGGAGTGATGTTACAGAGAGGGCGGCCTTGAGCGTGGGAAAGCTCAGAGACCTTCGCAATCTATTGCGCTCCAGTGGCTGGGAGCGCTAGGGGTGAGATGTGTGCCCCTTGCAGTAAGACGGACCTCGTCTAGGGTTGAAGCTGACCAGGCCCCTGCCGACCTGCATGCCTGGATGAGGCCAATCACACAAGGTTGGTCTCTGAGTGGTCCTCCGACAACTCCCAGCCCTTTTGGACCTGCTGCAGGGAGCAGCACAGGCGGCAGGCCGGAGAAGAGACAAGGGCGGACAAGGGCTGAAGCTTGAAGGCTGAGACGAAGGCTTCAGGACTCAGGAGAAGGGCTCAAGGTATCGACATCTAGAAAGGCGAGCAGATGGAAGCTCCAGTCATAGAAGGCATCTGAGGCTAGAGTAGATGAAGTCTTAAGGCAAGAGAAATGTCCGAGGCAAGGATAATTCTTACAGACCTTGGGAAATCCAGACAAGATGAAAAGGACTTGGAATACTTAGATGAAGACAGGTGAGCACTGTTCCTCAGGGCGCCCTACACAGCCCACTACACAGGGCGGACCCAATGGGCTGGTCATGGACCACCCTGTCCTCTACGCGCCCTACACAGCCTAAGGAGGCTGGTCACGGACCACGTGGGAGCGGGGCAGGCTCAGGAACGGAATTCAACTGACAGAGGTTCCAATGACCGGAAACAGGAACAGGACGGAATGGATTTACCCTCAGAGTGGCCATCTGGAGGACTCGGGGAGCTGGAACATTGCAGGAACAGACATCAGGAAGATCAGGTACATAAGGACCTCTAGCCATCGAGGACGTCAGGCCTTCAGAAACATCCGGAGGGCAGAGACGAAGGAACGTCAGGAACATCAGGACATCAGAGACCGGAATCAGGAACAGCAGAGACTAGGGATGTGAATCGTTTTTTGACGATTTAAAATATCGTCCGATATATTTTAAATCGTCAAAAATCGTTAGGGCCACGATACAATACCAATTCCCCCGATTTATTGTAAAAAAAATCGTAAATCGGGGGAAGGGGGAGGGCAGGAAAACCAGCACACTAAAACCCCCTAAAACCCACCCCCAACCCTTTAAATTAAATCCCCCACCCTCCCGAACCCCCCCCACAAATGCCTTAAATTACCTGGGGGTCCAGCGGCGGTCCGGAACGGCAGCGGTCCGGAACGGCCTCCTGCAATTGAATCGTGTTGTCTTCAGCCGGCGCCATTTTTCAAAATGGCGGCGCAAAATGGCGGTGGCCATAGACCAACACGATTTGACTGCAGGAGGTCGTTCCGGACCCCCGCTGGACTTTTGGCAAGTCTTGTGGGGGTCAGGAGGGCCCCCAAGCTGGCCAAAAGTCCCTGGAGGTCCAGTGGGGGTCCGGAAAACGATCTCCTGCCGCGAATCGTTTTCCGTACGGAAAATGGCGCCGGCAGGAGATCGACTGCAGGAGGTCGTTCAGCGGGGGTTCCGAACCGCCGCTGAACGACCTCCTGCAGTCGATCTCCTGCCGGCGCCATTTTCCGTACGGAAAACGATTCGCGGCAGGAGATCGTTTTCCGGACCCCCGCTGGACCCCCAGGGACTTTTGGCCAGCTTGGGGGGGCCTCCTGACCCCCACAAGACTTGCCAAAAGTCCAGCGGGGGTCCGGAACGACCTCCTGCAGTCGAATCGTGTTGGTCTATGGCCGCCGCCATTTTGCGCCGCCATTTTGAAAAATGGCGCCGGCTGAAGACAACACAATTCAATTGCAGGAGGCCATTCCGGACCGCTGCCGTTCCGGACCGCCGCTGGACCCCCAGGAAATTTAAGGCATTTGGGGGGGGGGGGGTTCGGGAGGGTGGGGGATTTAATTTAAAGGGTTGGGGGTGGGTTTTAGGGGGTTTTAGTGTGCCGGCTCACGATTTTCACGATTTTCACGATACTTTAAACACCCAAACGGCAACAATACGATTCCCTCCCCCTCCCAGCCGAAATCGATCGTTAAGACGATCGAGGACACGATTCACATCTCTAGCAGAGACTAAACAAAGCGGGATCCCTTGGAATACTGGAACACCAAGCAAGAACAGGAACATGGAGTCCAAAAGGAGGGAAAAGCTCCTCAGACGACTGGCTCATTGCGAAGGCCAAGCTGACTGGAAGTTGAAGTCCTTTTATAGGGCTGCAGACAGGTGACTCCCTGAGAGGAGTCTGGATGGGCCACACCTAGCTGGCCCTATAACTGAGGAAAAGTGCTGTGGGCCGGCCCCTAGGGAGAAGGGCATGGCCCAAACCAGGAAGTCCATGCAGACCCAAGCAAGCCTCAGGCAAGCCCCAAGGACATTGAGGCCTCCCTGGCCCTGGAGCAAATCCTGGATAGTTTGTAGGTGAGACCCCAGCTTCGGAGCGGCCTCCAGGAAGAGGTGAGGAGCCTCCCTTAGCACCACTACAGGAGGATTAATAACAAGTGGGGAAACAACGGGCGTTACCACTCCTTCCAGCTTGACACAAGGAGCACGAAGGATTAAGACGAGATTGTCCCATCCAAGACCACCACCCCATGCAATCCAGCAGGGAACTATTACAGAAAATTTCTAAACTTCCACAGTGCATTCCTGGGAGAATACTGGATACCGATACAGTTTATATCACATTTTCATCTTTGTGGACACTAGAGGGCATCCAAAAACAGCAATGGGAACACTAGCTTGACCCCATGCCCTTACACATTGCACTAACATTCTCTTCTTTACCTTACTTCTTCTAATAGCACTGCACACACACTAAGCAGCAGACAGCAGTGCACTGAAGCACTGCAACATAGCTATACTTCCTCATTCCTCACAATTTATAATCTTTCTTCTAACTTTCAACTCTCAGAAATAAGGAGCTTCTGATCCTGTGTGTGTCTCTCTCTGAAATTACACACAGAAGTGACTGAAATTGTGCCTGTTCAAGTTTTGCTTTTTCACTTTCAGGGAAGCTGGGATAGGCTGGTTGAAAAACTACTTGCAAGCGATTGGTCCTGTTCTTTGTCTCCCACTGGCTCCAGGTTGTCTAACTTAAAAAAATGCATTGCTTTCCCTTAGGCTTTAAAGGGCAACATAACATATAAACAAAAATGAAACAAATTTTTGTTTACAAATTAATGTCTTTTGTTGCAAATGAAACAAAATGAAATAAACTCTTTTGTTGCATTTTTCATTTCATTTTGAAATGAATGAACATCCCTAAATACTAATATACAATCAAATATAGTATGTACAGTATGAGCAATAGAAAGGTCCATATGGAGTAGGCTAGCAAACAGCAGTTATTCTGATAATTTTAGCTGAATATTCAGCAAGAAATGTCTCCCACTGAATATATCAATTTTAATTAGTAAGTGATACAAACATAAATACTATAAAATAAAACCAGCATAGGTCAGAGTCAATAAAAGATCATTCATAAAAATCAAACACGGCCATGTTTCAGCATATTTTCCTGCATCAGGAAACACCCTTGTTTTAATTTATAAAGGAAAAAAGAACTAATTAAACAATGAACACTGAAACTCATATAAATTTATTATAAATAATAACACAAACTTCATGGCTTGAGACCTACTCTTTCAAAATTATTTTCAATCCCAAATGACTTAAATGTGTTCACATGCCTGTCCTATGTGTCAAAAACAAGTAAGTGAAAAAGTTTGCTGCCAAATAAATATCCAGATATAATGCTGAAATGCTGTGAATAATGCTTCTGTATTATATTCCTGGCAACTTATCTTGTTGGATGTTCTGAATCTTATCTGAATGCCATATAATGGTGATCAGACCATTTGGAGAGCAATTTCAATGGCATACATCTAGGACATGAAGCCAATCTTTTACGGTTCTTTATGGTACACGATTACAAATGCACTCCCATCAATTAAATTATTGAAACAACTGCTTTACAAGAAAGGGATTACATGAAGCCCAGATGTTGGAGGGCATGTTTATTAGATGAGTTCTGTAAGAGGTTGGTATGGTTATAGAAGGCTTAAGTGTGAAAGTGGAGAAACTATGTAGCTGTATTTGGGTGCTCTAGCAGCATTAACGAGAAAAGAGTCAAGGCAGTAAGAAGGGAAATTATGCAAACCTTAGGCAAAAGCAAATGCACAGATATAAATTATCCATATGGTCTATGTTCCACTTCAGTACCAAAAGAAATAGATTTATGTGGTTGCCCTGTTCTACAAGAATGAAGGGTTAAGAAAGTATCCAACTAATAACCTATATCCCTTCTGTGATGATCTAAAACCTGCAGCTGCTCCGATTACTTTGCTTCTCTTAAGCATCAAATTACTGAAGTAAAGGTTAGTCATTTTCACATCACTAGCTTAAGCATTTCAATTATGATAAGAGAGACATTTTTCATTTCAAGCTACAAAAACATATTTTGTTCTTAGTCACATTTGTTTTAAAGGTAAGTACTCCCTAATTATGAATAGGGTCAAATTACTTTCTGTCTTTCATAATAACATCAAACAATATTAAATCTTTTATGTAATATTGCAGCATTAAACCATAGCATAGCATGGTAGTGATAAAATTCAGGTGGGTGTGCTTTCAGAAAATTATGCAACAAACATCTGGCCTAGTAAGTGACAATTCCCTACTGAACTAATAAAATACTCTGTACGAAACCATGCACCATGGCAGTTCACTACAAATCGTCATAGATTATACTCTTCTGCAGGTGGCAAACCTAATCATTATTAGAAACATAAAACATGATAGCTGATACATATGGCCTGTCTAGTCTGCCCATCCACATCTGCTCACTTTATCGTCCATTCCTCTTCCTCTGAGATCTACTGTCCTCTTGAATTTGATTATTGTCCTTGCTTCCACCACTTCCACTGAAAGGCTGTTCCATGAATAAACCACCCTCTCTGTAAAGAAATAATTTATTAGATTATTCCTGATTCTACGCTCTTTCACCCCTCATCCTGTGACCTCTTGTTCTAGAGCTTTCATTTCATCAAAAGAAGCCTGCCTCTTGCGCAGTTATTCCCTGCAGGTATTTAATGTCTATCATATCCCTCCTTTCTCTCCTTTCTGTCAGGGTGTAGTGTACATGTTTAGTCTGTCCCCAAATACTTTATGGTGCCCTCTGGACTGACTCTATTCAGTCTATATCTTTCTCAATGTATGGTATCCTAAATTGTAGACAGTACTCCAAATGAAGTGTCACCAGATACATAAGCAATATCCCTTCCTTTTTCCTGTTGGCTCTTCCTCTCCCTATGCAGCCAATGTATCCTTCTGACTTTTGCCATCATCTTAACTATTTTTTTTAAATTTATGTTCCACCTTTTGTAACACTTCAAAGCAAATAACATTCAGGTACTGTAGGTATTTCCCTATCCCTAGAAAGCTCACAAGCTAAAGGGGTCATTAACAAAGTTGTGATATTTTATTACAGGAGGTATTCCTGTGATAATTTGCCCCTCCCTGACAAAATATGGTGCCGGTCTCAATGCCTGATTTTTTTCATCACAGGAGAAATGCATGACAAAAAATTGAGTAGTGAAAGGAGGCCTATGAGGATAATGGTGGCATATCTCAGCAGGGGTCGCCATTGCTTTAAAGGGGTCTGAGGCCCCACACACACAATGGCAAAGTAGGCAAAGGTCGGTCGGCGATATTTTGGAAAATGGCATTGACCAGGCCTGGAACTAGGGGATGATTCGGATTCACTATGGACCACTAACAATTCTTTTTCGGGTATGGAGTGGTTAGGGGGTGGGGGAGGGAGAGGGAGAGGGAGAAGGAGAGGGGGAAAGGTTCCAGGGGGCCCTCGACCACCAGTGAGCTAATGTTTTAGAAAGGGGGGTCTGGGGAAAGAGGAGGTTGTGGGGGCACCAGGGGGAGGTTCTATCATGGGGCGATCTTTGGTTGGGCCAGGAAGTGTTACTGCAAAGGGGAGGGGTTTGGGTAGGGCTGGGGCATCACCATACCATTTAAAATTTTTTATGTGAAATATCTTTATTGAGGAAGAAACCAACAAGCATACAGAAATGCTCAAAAACATTTTTTACAATATTCCTCTCCACCCGCATCCATAACAGAACAATAAACAAAACGGTTAAATGACAGGACCGACATCTGGCTCGGGTACGTCAGTCCTCTAAGAGGACATAGATGTACTTCACCTATTCCTCCCCAGCCCAATCCCGTCCCACCTTTTGCGTCCATCAGTCTCAGATGGCTTCGACATCTGTGCCTCATCTTTCTTCCTTCTCTTTCCTCAAGCCTTGGGAAGATGGCTGCTGCCGCGTCTTCATGCCGTTCTCTCCGGCATCCCTGGAACGGCAATGGCGATGGTGTTCGCCATGGATTTCCTGAGGGCCTCCTAGAGTGCGCGCATGTAAGCCACCCACGTCTTTATCCACGTCAAAGCGGGAACCTCAGGGGCGTCCCCTCCGAGTGACGTCACGACATCCGGATATTTAGCCTGCCCTTCGTTTGCTAACAAACCGAGTTAGCAAGGATTGGATTTGCTTCGGTCTAACCTTCAGCTTCAGCACTGCGAGTCTGCATCTGGGACTTCTCTACTATCTTGTGTAGCCTTCCAACTACCTGAGCGAGGGACTGGTCTCCTCTGCTGAGGACCCCTGGACTACTTCGACTGGGTTAGCTCACTGCTGCCGTCCCTGGGCAGTACCACCAAGCTGTATAATAAATACAAATTCTCTGTGTTTGCGTGTATAGAGTCTAGCTTAGTACTGCGGTTCCTCACGGGGCTCCTCCCCATGGGAGTGGCCAACACCGCAGTACCCAAGAATCCACTCCAACACCTCAAAACCATGACTCCATCCCCTTCCACACACTAACCTACACAAGGCAATAGGCAAATCCAGGCCCAGAGAACTTGTCTCTATAAAGTATTTAAGATGAGACTTCTAGCTCTAGAGAAAATGCTGGTAAGATATAAGTCCCAAACCTTTAGAAATCTAGACTTAGATGGCACAGAGAAACGAGCAGCAAGAGATTCCATGAACATCATGTTATGAATTGCATTCCTTCCCTGCCACAAGGAAGGAGGAGATTTTTCCCTCCAAACCAATAAAATAAAGCAGTTACCTGAGCTAATAGTTTCTGGAACAACTACTGCTCCCCCTCCCTCTGAATACAGTTGGACAAATCTATATTGAACAATAATAACTCCAGCACCAATGGAATATTACTACTTAGAAAATTGTTAACGTATTTTAACACCTTGCCCCAAAACTGCAATTTGACCAGACACTTCCAAAAAGCACGAGTAAAAGAGCCCCTAGGAAATGAACATTTTAGACAGGCAGACATGGGGATAAGTTGGGCCCTGAACGCTAGTATCTGGGAAACAAATGCACGGTGAATGAATTTAAATTGCATTTCACATAATTAACCATTAGAAGACACACAATTCAACATCTTAAAGAAAACGAAAATGTTCTGATCAGTCAAGTGCACCCCCCCCCCCCCCCCATCCAAACGCCAGCAATCCAAAATGGAGGTAACCCCAACATTGCATGCCAATGTTTGCAGCTTCTTCTTAATCTGGGCCAATGAAAAAACTTTCCCTGATCAATTTGAAAAAAGTCATCTAGTTTTTGTGTCACTGTTAAGGTAAAGTTTGTAACAGGTAAAGAATTATCATTGTGATGTAATTGTACATAAGAGAAAAAATCTTGAACCCTCAATCCAAATTGCATTTGTAGAGTTTGAAAGGATAGGACAGACACATCGTTGAACAACACTTGCTGAATCAGTGTAATACCCTAGGCCTTCCAAAACAAAAAACCTCTGGAGTTGGATCCCGGCTAAAAATCTAATTCCCCTGCAAGGGCCAAAATGGTATACATGATGCTGATAACCATAACTTCTTCATCAGAATCCTCCACGCCCAGCACAAACAAAACAGCAACCAATGTTTAGCAAGCCCATAAGGAAGGCTATGCAGGGATGCATGCAATAAATAATGAAGATCTAAATTATGCAAAACTGCCCTATTGCATTCAAGGCAGATAAAAATAGAGCAATCATACAACCAATCTCGATCTATATCTAAAAGACCAGCCAGGTTGTAACCAGAAGACCCAATCCACCTTGTAACCAAGGTCATTTTTGCCAGGACAGGGCAATTTGGGGCTTCTTACATGCCCAAATAAAATGTACAAGCAACTTATCCAGAACTTGAATATCCAGACTCCTTAACAGAAGGGGTACGGTATGCAGTACATAAAGCCACTTGGGAAACAAAATCATTTTGAAGAGATTTACTCTCCCTCCTCCCCCCCCCCCCCCCCCCCATAGCCAAAGTAAAATGCTATATCACAAAAATGGAAACCAATGTGTCCAACTCAAAAAATGCTCTCGCATAGGCTAGCAATTTCAGGAATAAAGGTGTCAAAACCAATTCATATGAAAAATATATGCTAACTAAAAGACTTTTGGATTGTGGCTACCCAGCTTGGTGCGTTAAACGAGCCTATTCATGTGCAAAGAACACACACCACGATTGGCTTTTTTTACCCCGCTCGGACAATTCAGGTGATAACGATATCTTAACATTTGTGTTACCTTTTTCACCGATGGCTTCTACGATGTGAAATCTTATTTCTCAAAATTGGCACATTTTACAAACATATGATGAGTTTTCTCAATTACCACGTTGTACTTACACCTACGGCATGTTCAATTAGTCTGGTTCTTAGAGAGCGTTTAGTTTTCCCCACATAAAATTTGTCACAGGGACATTTGATTATGTAAACTACCCCAGATGTAGTGCAGGTTGTTGAAGCATGTAATAGGATGGTCTCATTGGATGTAGGGAAGAAAATTGAGGAAACAGTCATCATAATTTGGCAAACAGAACAGTTCCCACACGATCTGTGGGATCCAATTTCAGTGGATGAAGTTCGCAGGGTAGAATCAGTGAAAACCAATTGATTGGTTTTACATCTGGGGTAGTCTACATAATCAAATGTCCCTGTGACAAAGTTTATGTGGGGAAAACTAAATGCTCTCTAAGAACCAGACTAATTGAACATCACTCCTGTCTTGTCAACAATCATATCACCGCTCCATTGGTAAATCACTGTAATGATTTTTCACATGTTTTTGATGATTTGCGTGCATGTATCCTAGAATGCATACGTCCCTGCTGGCAAGGAGGAGATTTAAATTTTCAACTACTCCGTTCTGAACAATGTTGGATACACCGTTTGCAAACTATATACCCCTTTGGTTTAAATGCCAGTTTAGATCTACAGGTGTTTCTCTGAAGATTTTGAAATCATCGCAAGATGACGTCACTTCTGTAGTGGATCGTTTTCATTGGTTCATGTGATTTAGTGGTCCGCTTTATTAAATCGAGGCTACTTCTTGTATCGGTCTCTGTTCGGCATTGAAAACAAGCGGGAGATATCTTGATCCCCAGTAAGGATTCGACACTTGCGTTCACTGAGAAAGCTAAGTATCATAATATACCTCTCATCTTATGTTTTTCTTTTTACATAAGGCTGGCATTTAAATACAATGGAGACTAATCGTCCCTTGTAGAAGATTTGAACAATAGGCTCCTGATGAAGCTTTTACAGCAAAACCTCTGCCGTTGTTGAGTCTTTTTGAAGTTTGCCATTATACAGCCTTTTTGAAGGTTTACCATCACATTCAGGTCAATACAGTAAAGTTTGGCCGCGGTTACCCTGTTTCTAACCCGCCTTTTATTCACAATTTGGCCGCGTTAGTCCAACCCATGATTCGCTATCCCCTTTAACCCATTCTTACCACCTCTTTAAATCAATGAGTAACCCCTTCCGCCCGCGGCATGTATATGAGATGTAAATGAACGGATTAGCTATTCCCCCCATTCAGTAACGTGTGCCCCGACTATCGCCTTTTTAACCTGCAGTTTAGCCGTGCGTTTAACCTGCTAATTTACCACCTACCCCTTCCCCTGCGTTAGAGGCAGGGGTAAGGGTAGACGGCAAACTTTCCCCCAAAAGAAAACCTAAAAACCCCTCCTCCCGAAGCGACTGGACATGTAAAATATTGAAAACCTAAAATCCCCTCCTCCCGAAGCAACTCGACATGTACCAACTTACTTTTTGTTTCTTTTTCAGCCCTTTCAGCCTTCTCTGCCATCCTCCAGAGGGGGCAGCCGGCGGCGAAAGCGGCTTTCAGCGGCCCCCGCCGGCCCCCGCACGCTCGTAGTGCACGAGCGCTCAAGCCAATGAAAGCACATGGATGGGCATGCGTGACGTACGCCGTGATGTCACGCACGCGCGTTCATGTGCTTTCATTGGCTTGAGCGCCTGTCAATTTGGGTGCTCTAGCCAGCGAAGCATACGCCGTGACGTCATGCGCTTCGCTGGCTCTAGCCATTGGCTTGAGCGCCCAAATTGATGGACGCTCAAGCCATTGACAGCACATGAACGCGCGTGCGTGACGTCATGGCGTACGTCACGCACGCCCGTCCATGTGCTTTTATTGGCTTGAGCGCCCGTGCACTACGGGCATGCAGGGGCCGCGGGGGCCGGCGGGGGCCGCTGGAAGCCGCTTTCGCCACCGGCTGCCCCTCCGGAGGACGGCAGAGAAGGCTGAAAGGGCTGACAAAGAAACAAAAAGTAAGTTACTTACACTTATTCACATATTTTACATGTCGAGTCGCTTTGGAAGGAGGGGGTTTTAGGTTTTTAGGTTTTACATGTCGAGTCGCTTCGGGAGGAGGGGATTTTAGGTTTTCAATATTTTACATGTCCAGTCGCTTCGGGAGGAGGGGATTTTAGGTTTTTTAAGTTTTCTTTGGTTAAAGTTGGGATCCACTTCCTGGTGGAAATGACAGGTACCAGCACACCCAGGATACTGTATAGGCACTGTATAAAGCACCTATACAGTAAAATGGGTTGCACGGGCCTAACGCTTCACGGACGCTTCTTGGATGCGGCTTGCATTTGCAAGCTATTTAAATACAGTATCAAGCGGTAGGTGAGCCGGACTGTGCGTGTGGCAAACGCGGGTGCGCCCGGCACTAACGCAGCTCTTCCTACTGCTCCTTACTGTATCGGCCCGTCTATTTGAAAAACTGATGATTTAGTCCTACTCTCTTTTCCTGTCTTTTAACAAGTTACTAATTCATAGAAGAACCCTGCTTCTGACCCCATGACATTTTAATTTCCTGAGGATTCTCTCATGGGGGATTTTGTCAAATAAGAACATAAGAACATGCCACACTGGGTCAAACCAAGGGTCCATCAAGCCCAGCATCCTGTTTCCAACAGTGGCCAATCCAGCCCATAAGAACCTGGCAAGTACCCAAAAACTAAGTCTATTCCATGTTACCGTTGCTAGTAATAGCAGTGGCTAATTTCTAATTAATAGCAGGTAATGGACTTCTCCTCCAAGAACTTAGCCAATCCTTTTTTAAACACAGCTATACTAACTGCACTAACCACATCTTTTGGCAACAAATTCCAGAGTTTATTTGTGCGTTGAGTAAAAAAGAACTTTCTCTGATTAGTTTTAAATGTGCACATGCTAACTTCATGGAGTGCCCCCTAGTCTTTCTATTATCCGAACGAGTAAAAAAACGATTCACATCTACCCGTTCTAGACCTCTCACGATTTTAAACACCTCTATCATATCCCCCCTCAGCCGTCTCTTCTCCAAGCTGAAAAGTCCTAACCTCTTTAGTCTTTCCTCATAGGGGAGCTGTTCCATTCCCTTTATCATTTTGGTAGCCCTTCTCTGTACCTTCTCCATCGTAATTATATCTTTTTTGAGATGCAGCAACCAGAATTGTACACACAATATTCAAGGTGCAGTCTCACCATGGAGCGATACAGAGGCATTATGACATTTTCCGTTTTATTCACCATTCCCTTTCTAATAATTCCCAACATTCTGTTTGCTTTTTTGACTGCTGCAGCATACTGAACCGATGATTTCAATGTGTTATCCACTATGACGCCTAGATCTCTTTCTTGGGTAGTAGCACCTAATATGGAACCTAACATTGTGTAACTATAGCATGGGTTATTTTTCCCTATATGCATCACCTTGCACTTGTTCACATTAAATTGCATCTGTCATTTAGTTGCCCAATTTTCCAGCCTCACAAGGTCTTCCTGCAATTTATCACAATCTGCTTGTGATTTAACTACTCTGAACAATTTTGTATCATCTGCAAATTTGATTACCTCACTCGTCGTATTTCTTTCCAGATCATTTATAAATATATTGAAAAGTAAGGGTCCCAGTACAGATCCCTGAGGCACTCCACTGCCCACTCCCTTCCACTGAGAAAATTGTCCATTTAATCCTACTCTCTGTTTCCTATCTTTTAGCCAGTTTGTAATCCACGAAAGGACATCACCACCTATCCCATGACTTTTTACTTTTCCTAGAAGCCTCTCATGAGGAACTTTGTCAAATGCCTTCTGAAAATCCAAGTACACTACATCTACCGGTTCACCTTTATTCACATGTTTATTAACTCCTTCAAAAAAGTGAAGCAGATTTGTAAGGCAAGACTTGCCATGGGTAAAGCCATGTTGATTTTGTTCCATTAAACCATGTCTTTCTATATGTTCTTTGATTTTGATATTTAGAACACTTTTCACTATTTTTCCTGGCACTGACGTCAGGCTAACCGGTCTGTAATTTCCCGGGTCTCCCCTGGAGCCCTTTTTAAATATGGGGGTTGCATTAGCTATCCTCCAGTCTTCAGGTACAATGGATGATTTTAATGATAGGTTACAAATTTTTACTAATAGGTCTGTAATTTCATTTTTTAGTTCCTTCAGAACTCTGGGGTGTATACCATCCGGTCCAGGTGATTTACTACTCTTCAGTTTATCAATCAGGTCTACCACATCTTCTAGGTTCACCGTGATTTGGTTCAGTCCATCTGAATCATTACCCATAAAATCTTTCTCCAGTACGGGTACCTCCGCAACATCCTCTTCAGTAAACATGTCTTCTGAAAATTTTAATACACTATGGGGCAGATTTTTTAAAAATACGCGAGCGCGTACTTTTGTTTGCGCACCAGGCGTGAACAAAAGTATGCTGGATTTTATAAGATACGCGCGTAGCCGCACGTATCTTATAAAATCCGGGGTCGACGCGCACAAGGGGGTGCACATTTGTGCAACCTGCGCACGCCGAGCCCAGCGCGAGCTGCATGTTCCCTCCGAGGCCGCTCCGATTTCGAAGCGGCCTCGGAGGGAACTTTTCTTCGCCCTCCCTTCCCTACCTAACCTACCCCCCCCCTCGGCCATATCTAAACCCCCCCCTTACCTTTGTCGGCAAAGTTACGCCTCCTTTCTGCAGGCGTAATTTTGCGCGCGTCGCCGGCAGCCCCGCTCCATCCTCCGGTCCCGGGGGCTGGTCTGGAGGCCTCGGCCACACGCCTGGGCCGGTGCCACGTCCCCGGGCCCGCCCCTGAAACACTGGGGCACGCCCCCAAAACACCATGTCGTTTCGGGAACGCCCCCGGACATGCCCCCTCCCTCCCCTTTTCGAAAGCCCCGGGACTTACGCGCATCCCAGGGCTTTACGCGCGTCCCGGGGCTTTACACGTGCCAGCAGCCTATGCAAAATTTGCGCGCCAGCGCGCGAGGGCCCTGCGCACCTAAATCCGGAAGGATTTACGCACGCGGGCCTTTTAAAATCTGCCTCTATATTAACTGGCTCATCTTTATTTATATGTTTATTTATACCTTAAAATAATCTATTTGATTTGTAAGGTAAGACTTCCCTTTGCTAAAAACAAGTTGACTCTTCCCCATTAAGCCTATTTATATGACCAGCAATTTTTTTTTTTTTTAAAAAGCATCTACCATTTCTGCTAGCACAGGCATTAGGCTCACCATTCT
This sequence comes from Rhinatrema bivittatum, assembly GCF_901001135.1. Classification (NCBI taxonomy): domain Eukaryota; kingdom Metazoa; phylum Chordata; class Amphibia; order Gymnophiona; family Rhinatrematidae; genus Rhinatrema; species Rhinatrema bivittatum. The sequence continues at coordinate 198,089,904 of NC_042621.1, forward strand.
ATAGTTTTGTGGATCACCCATAGATCCCTTTTTAAAAGTCAGCATTACATTGGCCATCCTCCAGACTTCAGATATTGTCACTGTTTTAAATGATAGGTTACAGATGACTAGTAACAGATTTCCAATTTCATAATTAAGTACTTTCAGAATTCTAGGGTGGATGTCATCTGGTCCTGGTGATTTGTTACTCTTTAGTTTGTCAATTTATCTATTACATCCTCCACTATCACAGAGGGATATTTGTTTTAGTTTTTCAGAATCACCATCTACTCCTTGATACTCTCTTCACTTAAATTTCAGGACTCTTTTGTATCTTGATTCTTCTCTTATCTCTCCCATCATAGGATGGTATATCTTTGGGTTTATCCTCTTCTGCTGCTATCCTTTTATCACCTAGAGTGCTGCAAGGCTCTGTTCCAGGCCCTCTAGACAAGGCTTAATTTGTGGGGGAATGGTCTGGAATGCAGTTCTGGCACTTCTTTTCAGACAAAAGGCAAAGCAACAGGGGTGTTCTGTTCTAGCCCCTTCCATTCAGGCATTCTGCACACATGAGGAGAGTGGAGGGTGAGCCTAGAGCAGAAAGAGCATAGAACAGCCATTCTGCTCCCTAACCCAACCCCTTCCTTCCTGCAAGGAACAGGAGGAGAAGGGGTGATACTGAAGAAGATGTTGCAGGGCAAAAAGCAAACACAAAAAGGGGTTGCATTAACACAAGTTTGAAACTTATGAACAATAGTGCCAGTTCTCAATACTTGATAAGCACTTCAGTTCAAAAGTTTCAGATTTCTGATAATTCAATCCCTTTTTGTGTCTGTTATCCAGGGCTTAATTTCTGGTGGAGAAACCAAGAATGGCGCTCTGCCACCTTTTTTTCTGGAAGTAAATCAGTTCTGGATCCCACAAGATGGTGTAAATCAGTTCCAGCTCCCTGCAGAAATGGACTCAAGCCAGTAGTGGCAGGATCATTTTGGGGCCCCAGAGAAAGCCCTGGCAAAAAAGCAGAACAAAGACGAGAGCAGCCACATGGTCTTGATTTTTGTGCAGTTTTCTGGCACAACTGAAAGACCATAAGAGAGAATAGGAAGGGGGAGAAGAGGCATGAGATGAATGCCTTTCAGCCCTATTGCTTCTTTTGCTGCTGATGGTGTTCACATACATATGTGTGTGTGTGTGTAAAAGAATTCACACCTATCCTTAGCCCCATTCCCTTCCACTCTGTCTCCCTTTCCCTCACTCCTCCACCCACAGTTTCCCTTCCTTTATGTCTACAAATTAAGCCCTGCTTCTAGGGATAGGGAAAATACTTACTGCACTGAATGGAACTTGCCTTGAGCTAGCAATGAAAAGGCATGAGCTCAATACACAAAAATAAATAAGATAACAGAAACAACAAGGCAGTGCAGTTTGTCTACATACCTCTGATACTTACTTAAACTGCAAATAAAATCATTCTACCACTGCTGTACTTAGTCTTTAACTAACTGATCTGCTGTACGGCTTAAATTAATTTCCTATATCTCACACTGAAAAGGCAGTTGAAACAAGTGAGTTTTGAATAGTTTTTTTTTATGTCTTGCTGAGTAGTTGTGCACAATTGCTTGGATAAGCTATTCCATCAGATTGATTCTGCTACAGACCAGATCTGTTTGTTTATCTAACATATTTCACTGCATGTCCCACTGGCAGCTTAAAGTTAACACGACCAAGAATTAACTTCTTATCTTTCCTCCCAAACCTACATTCCACCTTCTACATTTTTGGTAGATAACACTCTCATCTTTTTGTCCCTTCTTCCTTCAACTTTGTATCGTCTTCAAATTCTCTCTCTTTCACTCTCTCTCTCTCTCTCTTTCTGCACACATCCAAAACATTTGTTACAGGAGCCGGTCACGGAGGCCCGCGACCGGACCACGAGTTTTGCCAACTGACAAGACCCACGCCCGTACATCGGACTACGGGTTTCGCAGCCTGCCAAGACCCATGCCTGTATCTCGGATCACGAGTCTTGCCACCTGCCAAGACCCAAGCCTGTACTATGGACCCCTATCTTCACCACCGGCCTCAGCCATACCAGAGTCCCCACCTGAGGGGAACGAGGGCTGGGAGTGGTGAAGCTCCAGCGGGGTCTCTGCTCCTTTCTGGCCTCGCCAGCTGATGGAGGGGGCCTGTGGGGCTCCTCCCCATAGGCAGCGCCAACGTCCCCTCGGCCCAGGGCAAACATGTGTCATTTCTTTCTTTATAACAGTCTCAAAATTCACTCCTTCTTTTCTGAACAAACTGCCAAGACCCTTTTCTATGTTTTCATCGTCTCCTACTTGTACCACTGCAACCTCTCCCTCAAATACAACATGAAAACACATTCATGAATTAAAAATTACAATTCAAGTATCAGTCTTAAGAGGTACGATCAGGATAAATGAAATACCAGTAAATGAGCAGTAAAGTCCAAATGACCACATGACACAAGTTAACAATCTAATCAATTATTTCTGAAGGTGCCATCAAGATGAGTGAGATGCCACTGGATGAACAGCTAGACCCAACCTGACACATTTCGTGTTTTAACAATAGTCTATATCAAGAGTCAGTAAAGCTAGTGTCTAAAAATCTACAAGCTGTTATACTGACTTTCTGGTGGCCAAATGGCCTATGGTCAAAAGACAATGTATAAAAATACATAAAAAATAGCTACAATAAAATTTGTAACATACAATTTATGATGACCACATCCTAAAATGGGATGTGAAATTGCCATGTAAGCTTTTCAACTTTATGAGTTCATACAACTTTTAGGTTGAGGACACATCATGCACAATCATCAAGCAACCACTGTAATTATGCTAAGTCACCTGTGGTGAAGATGAATACATTTGACCACATTCTCTTTACCAAACAAAAATACAACCAATACACACTATTTTCTGGAATTCTTACATACATACACATTTACAACAAAAATATATCTCAATCAAATTACTCAAACATATCACAGAATTTCTTCAAACTCCTCAAAACGTTGTGCAAGGCACAGTGGTGTGTAAACAGAGAGAGGTCAATATTCAAAGCCATTTAGATAGATAACTCACAAGTTATCCATCTAACTCCAAGTTAGCCATCTAACTCCAACTTATTCATTTAAATGTTTCATTTTCAATATTGTCCTCAATATCTCTAAAGTACTGGCATGATTATCAGGATCATTGCTGTCATTGCTGTGACTACATAATTGCACAGAACATAATAGCACTCTGACCAATGAGTACTGCAGGCATTGAGAAGTTGGACCACAAATGGCAGTTTTTGTGGAGGGCCAAGCCCCATCCCTTAACTAGTAACAAAAGGAAGGAACTTCCTTCCAGAGGGTTCCCCTCAGAGGAGAGTAACTATCCAGTATCTCTCCATCCTTCACCTCTGGCATAGAAAAAAAAGTTTTCACTGGACAGGGGAGACATGGAGGAAAGGGAGAAAATGACAAAGAAGGTGACAAAGAAGACACACCGATATATACTTGAGCACTTCAAAAATAAATTAGGCTTTGTTTTCACTTTGCCAAACGGAGGACAAAGGTTCTTGTTATTATTGACACTGTTAAGGTGACCAAAGATCACTGTAAGCATTCAATGAGCTCACCAATTGCTTTAGTTTGAGTGCAGAGCTCACTCAGTGAGCTTTGAGGTGCTAGCAGACTGCGTGGTACAACCATTGCCGTGCCTACATTATAGGCTGATCATAGAAGGAAATGGTCAGGGGCAAGTGCTTTCTGAGTTAATCAGATTCCTCCTTGCATCATCCTTTGTCATGATCTGTTCCCTCCCAAAGCACATCCTCTCATACAACTCTATGAAGACACAGGTGTTTCTAAACACTCACTTATGTCTATTTTCTGCTGGCATGGAACTCTGCTCTCTTTTCATCTCCTCTCCTGGAATCTAGTAGCTCTTCCATTTTTACCCTCAGCACTGAAAGACAACCCTCCCATTTGTGAAATGAAGGATCAAACAACAAGTTGTAGGTGATACCTTTTTATTGGATCAACTTAATAAATCTATGACATGCTTTTGAAAGCTATCCTCACTTTATCATGTCAGTGAAAAAGCAGTGCAGTTATAGGTATTCTGCTGCCTGCCAATGCCATTATAGCTCAGTAAAGAGTAAGGAGGGAGATGCAAGAGATGATGAGAGTAAAACTTTGCAGTCAAGGCTTTTCTCAGTATTTATTTACAGTGTTTCAGTTCTCGGCATTCACAACAGTATTCTCAAATACAAAATATTAAACAATCCCATTGTCAAGTGCTGTCTCCCCTCTCTACTCATAGGAGAGTTATGTTTAAAGAGCTGCTTTCTCCTGAAGTTCCCTGGCTTCTCTCCTGCTCCCTTGTGAGCATACGTTATATGCTGCTTTGGGAGTCGCCCAGTATCCGTAATGATCTGTCTTAAGGTGGACTTGGACTAGAAAGCTGGAACTGGTCCTTTACAGAATTCTGAGGACTTCTCAGGTATGCTCCTTCCCAGGGCCTGCTAGTCTGATACCGTAATAGGTGAGAAAGCCAATATCCTTATTGAGTTGTTTTGCACCTGTTTCAAAGTATTTGATCATCCTAATTTCAAATATTTTCCATTTTTGTGTGCTCCTACAGTTCCCTTTGCATGTCCTGATAGTAAGGTCATTAAGAGAATGATCTTACCTTGAGAAGTGTTCACCAAACCTCCTAAGACCACCAGGCACTGCCAGAAACTCAAGAAAGATCGGTATTTCATTTGAGTCACCTTATTCAAACTAGGAAAAACCATGACCTTGCCATCATAAAACTTGCAATCCTTGTTGCAAAAGAAAGATCTCAATAGCCCATTCCTTATCTGAATCCAAAGTAAATGTTACAAGTAAAATAGCTCTTGAGACCTGCTTTTGAAGAGGATTCTTATACTGCAGTTAAGTCCATTCTAAACTCCCAATTCAGAAACCTTATATGGAGGCACATAGGAAAACATAGGGATTATTGGAAATGCTTTTATAGGATACTTCAGTATTATCAAAATACTTTTTTAATACATCTAATGGTAGTGCAATTGGAGATTTAGGGAAATGAATAAAACACAATATGTTTTCTTTGTAGCATTCTTCAAGATCTCCACTTTGTTCTGAATTGGCATATTGTCATTAATGAAAGTAACATTAACCGCTAGTAGGAAAACTATATTTTGTTCACACCTAAGCAAATGCTCATCCTGCTTCTAATGTCTATATCTTGTGAGGAAAGGTTTTGAGTAGATCCCACAGTATAATTACACAAGGAATATATACCCAGTAAAAAATGACTCCATTCTTGCTTCCAATGCCCACACCTGCCCCAACAAAACATCAGGCAGTGCACTGGGCAAAGGTAAAAGAGAAAAACTGACTGGGGTGGAAATCAGGAAAGCATTCAAGTCAGCAATTACTGAAAGTTTTCTTGAAGTCTCCCTAAAGCTTGAGAGCCCTACGTCTAATGGAGTATGTCCCTCATTATTCCCCACTGTGATCTGTGGGATCAGCCAAAGGATATCTTGGGCACCAGCTCCTTCTGACTCAGGAGAGGTCTCACTCAACATAGCTTGCAATGAAACAAGGGGAGATGAACCACTGGCAGGGCTTCCATTCCTCGACAAAGTCCATGTTGTTTTAGCCACATCATCTCCAGACATCTCAGAAGTGTTATTCCTTGCTGTCAGATCAACCATCACTTGCCGGTGGAGGGAGAGGGAAAGAAGAGGAGTTTCCTCCTTGAACTTAAAAAAAAAAGTCTCAAGGTCCATTACTAATTCATCTCCTCTGCCACAAGTGTATCCCTGAAGCTTCAACCCAACCCAGCCACTGCATGAACAGATTGATGGGGGTCAGATGAAGAGGCAGGTAAGGAGAGTTTGGAACAAGGTCCACCCTTCCTTTTCTTGCCCATGGTGACTTGAAGACCTTAATGATGCAGAGCTCCTCCAGACCTCCAGCCTTCCAAATTCATTGTTTCTACCTGTTAACAAATGTTCTCAGCTTAGTAAATCTAAATAGACCCTTGAGTTTATATCTTAGAATCAAACTTGAGCAGTTCTCATCTCTCTCCTTCCATTTTGCTCTCCTGCCTGTATGTCTTTTCTACCACTTACTAAATCAAGTCTTTCATTTGAAATTCATTTTTTTATATTTTCTTCTCTCTGATGTTTTTAGACATTTTTTTGTTTCATAGCTTAGAAGAGAGAGACTTCACTTCATTGTTTAATTGAAATAATTATTGATGAAACAGGTGGTAGGAGATGGCTGCAATATTAGTAGTCACTTAACTCCAGAAGCAGCAGAATAAACATTTTTATTCATGTGACCTTATCTGAATCATTTACAAGTCTCACTTTCAAAGGCCCAGTAAAAGATATGATACAAACAGTGCTTGGTTAAAATACTATAAGATGAATGTTCAAAAATTGCGTGCATAAAATATAGCACTTATACGTGTAAGTAGGCTTTACTCATGTGTTCCGTATTTTACAAAAGTAAAAAATATGCGCATATGTTCACTTTCATGCATACATATATGCATGTAAAAAAAGGGGATGTCTGGGGCCTTTCAGGGTAAGGCTAACAGTTATGATTGTAAGTTGCTATTTTAAAAGACACTTACATGCGTACATTTCTCAACTTACTTACATATTTTTACACCTGCTAATTATCTGGTGTAAGTGGTATTAAACATGTTTATTGTGTAGTATTTATTTATTTAAAAGCATTTGTGGCCCATGCCCTCCAAAGTTTGGGTCAGGTTACAAGTGCTGATAGGGTGAGAGGTCTGGGTGAACTGGGAGACGTTCAGGCTGAAGAACCAGAAGGACCTCATTGGACCTGGAGAAGGACTGGGTCTACTGGTGGACTAACTGGTAAACTGGTTACTTTCCTCAATGCAAGAATTTTTTTAAATTGTCTGACTTACACATGTAAATTGGGACTTATAAGAGTAAGTCCTAGTTTACTTTCACACGTAAACTATATGTTTGTATATATTTAAAACAGGTGGGTAAAATATGCGCATTCAAGCCACTGATATACATTGTTTCAATGCATTGCATGTATTCCCGCATAAGCCTATATGTTGTGTGGTAGAATTACAGGTATTTTATAAAATGGGCACATATCATATGCACGTATTATAAAATATTATAGCTAATAGGAATAGAGCCACATACATGCATATATGCCATCGTGCACAATGATTTGAAAGTTATGCTCCCTATATATACGGTATTCAAACATAAGGCAGTCACACGAAAGAGCATAGCAATAAATCCTCCTTTCAAGGCAAGTAATGTTACCACAGTGGTCAGTTAGTGGTTGAGATGCACAAGATGGTCCAGAATAATGCTACTGTAAGCTTTTTTTTAATTGACAAAATGGTTTAAAGTATTTGCGGTGACAAAGATTTGCTGCCAGCAACATAGAGTGCCATAGGGATCCCTGTTTACAGTACTGGCTCATTTCCTATGCCTGCTACTCTGGTCATTCAAGAAATTCCGTGACTCCCTTAACTGTCTATCACGTTTTCAGTATTCAGCACACTGCTCCAAATGGTTTCCTTTTGTTTTAGATACAGTAAAGAAACAAATCCCCATTCTCAATATAAAATGAACCTAAGGCACCTGAGGACTATTAAATATGTCTAAACCTATCCGTGTGTCTCCCAGAGATGCAAGCCGGATGACTCATGAGCTAAGTGAAACCTTTTACAAACACTGCTTGAAAGTCACACCTGCTTTTTTGATAACCATGAAAATGTGTTTTTAACCATGTCAGTATATAGCCATCTCATACTGTTCTTGCTAATACTTCATAACAATTAGGACATATACTTAAAATCAGCCAGCTGAGACTCCCCTCTGTTTAGCATTCTAAACTTCCTGAATAACTATGAAAGCCTAAGCTATAGGATTGATAAATGCACAGAAGCAGGTAAAAACATTACTTTTTCCCTTATAGTTTGATGTCAGAGTGGAGCTCCTGTGTCATTTGTTTTAAAATTATCACATGCTAATGACGCGTCCAAGAACAAAAAGAATCATGTAATTGTAAGTATAATTTTACATTTTAACTTCTCTCCCCTCATGCAAAATTCCACCATGCACATTCTCTGACCAGGTAAATGAAATGAAAAACAATCAAAAGAAACAGAAGGATGTGGTTTATGTTAAGGCTTTACTTCTATGCCATATAATACTCTTGCCATGTATCTGAATCTTACCATCAGAGATAAGTGATACTCTTATACAGATTTCTCATCTAGATGGTAATTTTCAAAGCGGTGCGCATGTGTGCACGTTTATCGGCCCGCACCCAAGGACACGGCTGTTTTATAACACATGCACATGTATGCATGCAGGTTATAAAATAGCTTGACTGTACGCACATATGCACCCAGTTTTAAGTGGGTGCATGTCTACCGCATAAGAGGGGGAATTTTAAAAGGCTCGAGCACCGACTCCACTGCCAGGTTTCCCAATTCATTCCCAGCTCAGGGACGGGACTTCCAAGCCCCCTAGTTTCATAGCCTTCCTTCCCCCTGTTAGTCCCGACCTTTAAAACCCCGCTGATCTGCCTGGACGTTTTTGTTTTATAAGTTACACGTCATCCATAGCAGACGTAAAGTTATGTGGCAGGGGACTCCTGCGCATGCCTGTGCGTGTAAGATTTACTCCTAAATTTCATGTAAAAATCCCGGAATGCCCATTCCCCAGCCCTTTTTGGAAACTTTTCAGTTGTACGTGCAGTGGCATATACGTGTGTATCCCAGAGGATTTTAAAATCCACTCGGCAGCTGCCGGTCCAACATTTTTGTCCATCCACTAATTGATTCGTGTATCGGGCTTTTAAAATTTACCTTATGCTGTTTACAATTCTGCCTGCTGAAGTGGTAGCAACCTATGGATGTTTCCACTGAAAATCTTTCCACTGGTTCCATGTATTGCAGCTCCATGATACTTTTGAGAAATGGCAGTGTACTCTGTGCTTGCTAACAGCAACTACATCTTGTAATTAAACATGAGCCATAAAATGCATATTGTTCTTCTAACTCATTTGGAGGCTGATCTACTAAGTTTTTTTCCCATAGACACAGAATGAGAAAAAAGCCTTAGTAAGTCAGATCCTTGGTAAGTACCTATGCCCACATGGAACAGAGAATCCTAAAATCTGAAGGTATTGCTGAAGGCATTTTAAATCTTTATTTTTTCTCTATTTCATAAAACTTTGTGTCATGGGGTGCCATGCTGCATACTGGCTGTATTCCCACCGTACAGTGTGGGACTGCAAGGCAGGGTAAAGGCCAGTCTTCTGCCAGTATGCAAGTTTAGGGGTGCAGGGATCTGTCTGCTACAAGACACTGCCAGCTGCCCTCCCACCTTACTTGCGATCCTAAGTCAGGAAAAGACAATGTATATTCTCCTTAGAAATAGACTTTTATTTGTCAGATTTGGCAGGATATAGGATTTAGAAAATAAGAATTCCTATCTCTAACATCTTGGTTACTAAGCATCAGTTTTCCCTAAAGAAAGTTCAGTATCATGGTTGGGGACAGACATGCCATAAACCTTAGCCTGCGTTAATATATTAACACTTATGGCTAACTTATTTACCCCTGGATGGCCGGCGCCATCTTTAAAAATGGCGCGGGCCATCCAGTGCTCCTACCATGTGACAGGGGCCGGCCAATGGCACGGATACCTTTCACATGGTAAGGGCAAAGGCCATCGGTGCCATTTTGATTAGTGGCAGCCGACGGCCCGGGAGCGGGAGATCGCTCCCGGGACCCCCACTGGACCACCAGTTACCTGTAAAATGTTTTTGGGGGGGTCGGGAGGTGGGGGAAGCAAAGGGATTAGTTTTAAAGGGTCGGGGTGGGTTTTTTGTTTATCGGCTCGGGCGCAGCAGATAAACAAAACCGCGATTGGGCCCAATGAAAAAAAAAAACACATGTGAATTGGAACCGGAATCCAAACCGATTCCAGTTCCGATTCACATCTCTACTACTGAAGAGGCACTAAGGTTCTAGCAAGGCAGGTTTAAATGGGACAGGAGCTTGTTTGTGCTGTGAAGAGCGAGGACGAGCTTGGCAAGGCTGGTGGTGGGATTTGCTGAGGATCGCTGGTAGAGGAAATGCTGCACAACAGCCTGTTTCACAGAGAGCCTGTGAAACAGGCAAAAACCATGATACGTTGGTTAAGATTGCCTGTTGTCTGTGATGGGCTTCTATAAACAGGAGATGAAAAGTTAAATATTTGTAGGTAGCAAATAGATTAAGTTTTGCTTTTGAGGAGAAAAGTCTTGCACATTTCTTTGTACTATAAACAAATACATACAAGATTTGGAAACATGAGACTGGTACACTGAAATTTCTACAGTCTTATTTTCCTAAGAATTTGGCCACTGACACAGGTAGAAAATTCCCCACCAAGAATTTAATTCAAAGTTTTAACCTCAAACAATAAGGTTTCCTTTGGAGGAGGAAAAGGCCTCAGATCAAGGTTGCGGGCAAACAGCCCATGCATCAATTCTACAGACAAAGAAACCACTTGGATTTTGTCTAACTGTTTGGGGTTTTTTTGCTGTAGAATTGATGTATTGAATCACTTAAGATGCCCTGAAACAGCATTTGCAAAACATGGGCCACTTAAGTTTGGCTTTCTTCTATATTGCAGAGCAGTGACAGCCTGTTTATGAAACGTGGAATATTTTTTCGGAGTCCCAATTACACACGATTGCTTTTGCACTACATATATGTACTTTTATTGACTTTTTCTTCATGGACTTTTTTGTTACAAGTTCTTTGGACTGGGCATTGTTACAACATCAGAAGATTTTACTACTGTGAATTAATATATATCGTATTATATCTAAGTATGGACATCTTGGAAATGTGTTCATTCCTGTATTGAAGACCCAATAATTACTCCTACAAATAACTGATTCTGCATTAGAACTGAGCAAGCAGTTTTGATAATTAACATTTACTGAAAATTTACAATGTCACATTGGCTTTAATTACATGATACAATCCTGTTTGAACTCCAATAAGGGCAACTAAATTCTAAAAAGAGGGAAGTTTTTTAGACTAATGATTGATAATGGGCTGTTTACCTTCAGTATGACAACCTTGCTCTTAAGTCTTTTCCTTCTTGAAAGGAAACCTTATTTTCTGACATCATCATGGGCGCCGAGGGGGCCAAAAGCATCAACACTGGGCCGATAAAAAAAGGCACTGCTCCATCCGCCTCATTCTCTCCACTCTCCTGCCTCAGTTGACACCGGAAGCCCTGCAAAAGAAACAGCCTTGACAGCCCGGGACCACCGCGCCATGCCGCTTCCCCCCTCGGCTGCTGACTCCACCCAGTGACATCATCAAGGGTGCCAAGGGGGCATACTCCTTTGTGCAGCCCTTCGTGCGACTCCTGAGTAATCTAAACCAACGGGTTTTTACCAATGCTTAACAATCTCCCCTCTTTAATTCCAGTTAATCTGAATCAAGGAAAATATCACAAGAAACAGAACGACAAGGGGTACCAGCACTCCACAAAGGAAGTAAGAACGATGGAAAGCAGTAACCTAATTAAAATTGCCACTAATGATCATTCATTCATTAATAACTGGTTCATATTGTCATTTTTCCTTATAAATGCGCAGTCACTATAAAAAAAAACTTTTCTAATAGCAGATCAACTGCAGGATCAAAATCCGGATTTCATAGCAATAACGGTAACTTGGCTGAAAAACTCTGACTCAGTTTTAATATAGCAAATAGCAAATAACAAATATGACACTTTCTCGGTTCCTTGTCCTAAACGCAGAGATGGTGGACTTATGTTGATAGTAAAAAAAATACATGCATTGAAATTATGTTCAAAATGCATACCACTGAATCATGAAATTGCTTTATTCAAAGCGCCAAATTTGCAAATATGCTTAATTTACTGTCCACCTGGACTTTTAGAACACAACATATCACCCTTAATAGAATTTGTTGTTCTTAACGTAAATCCGAATAAGCCTACAATTATTTTTGGGGACTTTAATCTTCACATGAATACCATGCCACTATCTACAACATGTAGTACCCTTATAGAATCATTTGCAACACTTGGTTTTAATTTAATGCCCTCAGGCCCGACTCACAAAGCTGGCCACTGTTTGGACTTAATTTTCACAAATACCTTAGAAACCCCAGCTAGGAATAAAGAATGTACCCCTGTACCATGGTCGGATCATTATTTAATAAATACTTGTTTAAAATTTAAGACAAATCAGAATGCAAATAGTACTCCGTTTTCCTTTAGCTTTCGCCCTCTATTTAATACTGAAGAGCTTAATAAGGAGTTTAAAAATAACATAGATATCTTCGATCTTTCCAATACAACCAATGTTACAACGTCCTGGTTTGATAAAACATCTATTATGGCTAACAAACTAAGGGCCTCATTTTCTAAAGTATCGCAGGCCTGCAATACTTTAGGTAATGAGGGGCGGGGAGCCAAAACAGGGGGCGGTCCTGTGCTAGCTGGCAGCGATCGCACCACCGTGGTGCGATCGCTGCCGGTTTCGCACCCAATAGCGCCACCATAGAAGGTGTAGCTATTGGGCGCCTCCTCTTCCGGGGCCGACTCCGCCCCCATCTTGGTATCGCACGCGATAAGGGACTTTTCGTATGTGAAATGTCCCTTATCGCGTGCGATCCGTCTGGTAAATGACCCCCTAAATACTATAAAAACAAAAACTTTTAAAAAACCAAAAACTCAAAATCCCTGGTATAATAAATCATGGAAGCTAAAAAGAAGCTGAGAGGTAGATTTTCAAAAAGGGCGCCCTCGCGTACTTTTGTTGGCGCATCAGGCGCAAACAAAAGTACGCTGGATTTTAGCAGATACGCGCGTATCTGCTAAAATCCTGGATCGGCGCGCGCAAGGCTACCGATTTCGTGTAGCCGGCGTGCGCCGAGCCGCGCAGCCTATCTCCGTTCCCTCCAAGGCCGCTCCGAAATCGGAGCGGCCTCGGAGGGAATTCGCTAACGCCCTCCCCTCACCTTCCCCTCCCTTCCTCTACCTAACCCACCCCCCCGGCCCTGTCTAAACCCCCCCACTACCTTTGTTGGGGGATTTACGCCTCCCAGAGGGAGAAGTAAATCCCCGCGCGCCAGCGGGCCGCTGGCACGCCTAGACGCAACCCGGGGGCGGTTCCGGAGGGCGCGGCCAAGCCCCCGGACCGCCCCGGGCCAAAACCACGCCCCCGGGCCCGCCCCCAAAATGCCGCGTCCCGCCCCGAAAACGGCATGCCGCTCGGCCCCGCCCCCGACACGCCCCCAACACGCCCCCCTCGGAAAACCCCGGGACTTACGCGAGTCCCGGGGCTCTGCGCACGCTGGCAGGCCTATGTAAAATAGGCGCACCGACGCGCAAGCCCTGCTCGCGTAAATCCGGGCGGATTTACGCGAGCAGGGCTCTTAAAATCCGCCCCTAAGAAAAAAGGAAAGAAATTGGAGATCCAATAAATCGGACCAAACATTGGGAGATTACCATTCTTTTCTAGCATATTACAATAAACTTATAAATAATGCAAAAAAGGAATATTTCATTCCTAAAATTCAAAAGTTTACCCACTGTTACGATCCCCCCCCTCCCCCCATGGGTGGAACCGCGGGAGGTCTCTTAACTTCCTTCCCCTGCCGTGTTTGCTGCCGGAGGCCATCGCCGACTCCAGGGGCTTCTCTGCGGCAGGAGCTGCCTCCCCTCTCCTCTTCTTCGGCCAGGAGGCCGTCCCAGGGCTCCGCGTCCTGGCCTGGAGGCTGCCGTGGATATTTCTGGGTGGTTGAAGCCATCCCCAGCTCCTTGTTCGCGGCAGAAAGACGCCGTCACATCGAGGCCTGCTCCTGCGGCCTGCTCGGCGCCTGCATCATCAGCGGCAGGGACACTGCTCTCCACGGTCCTGCAGTCCACCTCCTTAGGCACGGGGCCGCACCTTCTCTCCACTTTTAAAGGGCCCAGGGCGGGAAACCCTGAGCTGGCCTACTGATGACGTCACCCAGGAAGGGCTATTTAAATCTCTTCCTGTGTTCTACTCCTTGAGTTAGCAAAGACTTCACTTCGCTACTCTGAATGCTCTAAGCTGCACACTTAGACGCCGCTTTCACTCTAGGGCCTCACTCCAGTAAGAAGCTCTAGACACCCGCTCCTCAGGGGTCTCTCACTTCCAACTTCCCTTCGAGGTTCCTCGCTAACTAAGACAACCGCTCCTCGGGAGTCTTTCTCTTTATTCTATATTACAGGATATTGGACCTTTGGGTACTCACTCCTCGAGGGCCTATCTACCTTTATATCTTGCACCACAGACCTTTGGTCCCACCATTCTACCACCAGGAAGACGCCTTCATTCTGACCTTCGGCGTTCCTAGGTACTCGCTCCTCGAGGACCTATCCAGCTCCGGGTATCCTGCATCACTTCTCTCGGAGGACTCTGCTTAGCTTCTCCTGTTCCTGGGTAGGGAACCACCGAACATGGTCCGTGACTAGCCCTGACTGTCTTAGTAGGGTGCGCCAACCGGCGTGGTCTGCGATCTGCCAGCATCGGCTGAGATGGTCACGTGAAGTTGAAGTACCGACTCAGTCTTCATCCTCTTCCTCATTCCAAGTCTTCATCCTCTTCATCATTCCAAGTCTTCATCTTTCGCATCTCCTCAAGGGGTCCTTAACATTGGCATCTCTCTTCCTTATATTTACTGAGCAGGGAACCACTAATCGTGGTCCACGACCAGCCAGATTGGCTGTGTAGGGCATGCCTACCAGCGTGGTCCATGACCAGCCCGCTTCGGCTGTGTAGGGCGCGTGACTGGAATTACCAACTCAGCTCTCGCCTCCAGCTTTGAGTAAGTATCCAATTCTCCGGATTGTTCTTGCTCCTTTGGACAGAGGTTCTTTATCGGCTTCTCGGAAGTTATCCATCACCTGCTGTTCAATAAAGATTGTTTTACTCTGTCTCTCTTTTTGCGGCAGCCAGCCTATTGTAACTAGTCCCCACAGGGACTAGTTACAATAGGCTGGCAATAGGATGACCTCTCCCTGCGGGAGAGGTCATCTCTAGTTACGACCAGGGGTCCACCACTCTATTCTTGATCCAACAGTCACAACACTCACAACCCTAGAATGTTGTTTAACATAGTTACAGACTTGACAAAAAAGCAATCTCATAATAATACTAATCTTTCAGAAAATAGATGTATTGATATAGCTTACTTTTTAAAGAACAAAATAAATAGCCTACCACAACTCAAGAAATAAATATGCAAACTAAAAAATTGAGAAATGGTCGAGCTTTGAGGAAATTTCAATAGAAGAAATAGAAAAACTCATAATGACACTAAATCCCGCCAACCATCCCTTAGACACAATCCCAATATTTTCATTAAAAGCAATTGTGAACACCATTGCTCCTGTCATAACCTTTCATTAAAAAAAAGTATAGTACCTGAGATACTAAAATGTGCTATTATCACTTATCAGACCCATACTAAAAAATCAAAATCTATACCCGACTATTTTAAATAATTTCAGACCAATATCTAATCTTTCATTCCTTTCCAAAATATTGGAGAAAGTGCTCCAAAAACAATTGACAGAGAATCTTGAAAGAAATACTATTCTTTTCCCTGCCCAATTTGGTTTCAGGAAAAATGTTAGTACTGAAACTTTATTATTGGCATTAACAGATATGGTATTAAGGGGATTTGACAGTGGACAAAGCTACCTTCTAATACAATTAGATCTCTCGGCTGCATTCAACACAGCATCATTATCTGACACCATCCTTCTCAATCTTGAAAGAAAACAACCATACCTTCTCGCTCTTCTCGACCTATCCGCCGCATTCGACACAGTCAATCATACCATCCTTCTTGAACGGCTATCCGATATAGGAATTCAAGGAGAAGCTCATAGCTGGTTTCAATTGTTCCTGGAGAATAGATTCTATAAAGTCAAGATCAATAACGAAGAATCACCTCCTATTAAATCAATCCGAGGAGTACCACAAGGATCATCTCTCTCCCCTACTCTTTTTAACATTTACCTGCTTCCACTCTGCCACCTACTCTCCAGCCTCAAGCTAAAGCATTATATTTTCGCTGATGACATTCAGATCCTCCTTCCTATCACAGAATCACTGCAAAAAACTTGGGCACATTGGAACAATTGCTTACAATCTATCAATACTCTGTTATCCAGCCTGAACCTCATACTCAATTCAAATAAAACAGAAATCCTCATCATCTCGCCAGACGAAAACCATACTCTCATCAACTCCCAAAGCGCAACACAATTCGCAAAATCATCCATTAACCACTCCCCTTCCGTCAGAGATTTAGGGGTGCATCTTGACAATCAATTCAACCTTAAATCCTTCGTTATCAACACAACTAAAGAATGTTATTTCAAACTTCAAGTGCTCAAAAATCTGAAACCACTCCTTCACTTCAGTGACTTCCGTCTAGTAGTTCAGTCTATAATTCTGTCTAAGTTAGACTACTGCAACTCGCTACTGCTAGGTCTTCCGGTCTTATCTACAAAACCCCTACAGATGGTGCAGAACGCCGCGGCGAGGTTACTCACCAACACAAACAAAAGAGCCCACATTACACCAATTCTTCACAGCCTTCACTGGCTACCTATAAAAGCCAGAATCACATTCAAGACATTATCAATGATCCACAAGGATATCATGGGCATCGCCCACCTAAATCTAAACTTGCAACTCCGCCCTCATACATCACAAAGACCTATCAGATACAACTACAAAGGTTCCTTATACGCTCCCCCGATCAAAACTTCACTAGCAAAATGAGCACTCTCCACAGCCGGGCCTACCCTCTGGAACTCATTACTGCCGGATCTACGCCAAGAAACATGTCACATAACTTTTAAGAAAAACCTAAAAACGTGGCTCTTCCGGCAAGCTTTTCCGGAATCGCAGGAATACTCCGACACGGGTCAAAGAACAAAATAGTCCACTATATGTTCCATGACCGCCCATATCCCCTCAAGGCCTGATTACGCCTTATCTGGACGGCACACTTGTTTTGAAAGACTCCCTTGTTGATGCATTAGTTCTTTAGCTCATGCATTACTCATATTTATGCCTATCAACATTGTTCACTGTCACTTGCCCATCCCAATTTAACTCAAAGTCTATTTTTAGCTATTTTCTACATTTACTCACGTTTTTTGACGAGTTATTGTTGTCTATTGAATATTTATGTTATTATGTTCAGAAAATCTGTTTATTGTAACATGTTTTTATTGTAACTTATGCTTATGTTCTTATGTTCAGAAAATCTGTTTATTGTAACGCCTTAACAGCGACAGTTTTGTTCTATGGAAACCGACCTGATTCGATATTTGTATCGAGAATGTCGGTATATAAAAATCCTAAATAAATAAATAAATCATACAATACTTCTCAACAGATTAGAAGAAATTGTAATAACAGAAACAACTTTACAATGGTTTACATCATTTCTGAAAAATCAATCATATCAAGTGCAAATTATAACATGAGGTCAGACAAAATTACCCTTGACACAGGGGTACCGCAGGGCTCGGCTTTATCAGCAACATTATTATTTAAAGTGTATCTGTTGCCACTGTGTCACCTGCTAGCTGGTTTAGGCCTAACATATTTTATTTGTGCAAACGACATTCAAATTCCAATCCCAGTAAATGATACACTTGAAAAAACATATAAATTGACAGCTATGTATTTAAGCATTTTTAAACAATGACTCACACATATGAGATTGGTTCTAAACATCAACAAAACTGAAATTATTTTATTAGATAGAAAAACAAGACATGTACCTCTTCCTAACATATCGTGCCAAGACAATATAACGATTAAACCATCAGACCAGGCTAGAGATCTTGGTATAATTATCGACACAGAGCTTAATTTCAAAAAACACATCTCTGCAAAACTAAAAAGTAGGATACAGTAAACTGATGACATTGAGACTATTAAAGCCATTACTACCTAAAGAAGATTTTAGAACAGTACTGTAGTAATTAATCTTTTCTAGCACCGATTATTATAACTCACTGTTATTAGGACTACCAGCTTCTACAATACGCCCATTACAAATACTACAAAATGCTGCTGCTGCTAGAGTACTAACTGGAACAAGAAAAAGTGATCACATAATGTCGATCCTGATGAAACTTCACTGGTTACCAATAAAATATCGTATCCACTATAAAGTACTCTGCATTCTACATAAAATTATTTATGGAGATCAAAAGGACTGGCTGAATGCAGCAATTCATTTACATAAACCATGGAGAAATCTGAAATCCGCTAATAAAGGCCTCTTGGCAATCCCATCGGTAAATTCAGCCCACCTAAGTCGTCAAATTGTAAGTTGTTATTGTCTTGTTCCCTGTAGTTATTGTTCCCTGTAAAAGCATTGCCAGAAAGTTTTAAGTTACTTGTACACCGATACGATGTGCAAACATTTGTCGGTATATCAAAAATTCTAAATAAGTAAATAAGTTAGAGATAGAAGTATTTCTTTGGCCGGCCCTAAACTGTGGAACGAGCTTCCTAGGGAGTTGAGGCTCCAGACTGATATTAAAACTTTTAAAAAGAATTTGAAAACTTGGCTTTTCGGAATTGCTGTTGTGTTTGTGGCATTGTGTGGACCCTTAGTCACAGTGGAGATGATGCCTCCCATGGGGGGAGGAGGGCCATGGGGAACCACAGCGATAGGCTAACCTCAGAGAGCAGACACTTGTCGGTGGAAAGTTTTATTGTTCTGCTGTAGATAGATGGTATGAGGCAGGAAGGAAAGGCACTGAAGTCTGCAAGGTGCCAATACATCTGGGAGAGACTTCTCAGATGTAGAAGTCTCATCCAGATGTTCAAGATAGCTAGAAACCCGAAGTTCGGGCAAGTCCAAGCCTGGTGGGTGGAGTTGGAGCACAGGATCGTAGAGGTACTCACAGGAGCGTAGTGTCGCGCCTTCCTAGAAATGATGATGCTGGGACCAAGGTCCATGGTGCAGGATACACAGACTAGTAGGCCCTCGAGGAGCGAGTACCCGATAGACTAGAAGATCCTGAAATAAATAGAGAGAGAGAGAGAGAGACCCCCGAGGAGCGGTTGTCTAGTTAGTAGAAACCCCAAAGGGTGGTTGGAAGTGAGAGACCCCCGAGGAGCGGGTACCTAGAGCTTCGTAAGGAGCAAGATCCCCGGAGTGTAGCAAGGCATCTAAGCGAGCAGCTTAGAGCGGTCAGAGTAGCTTAAACCGAAGTCCTTGCTAACTCAACGATGGTAGCGTAGTGAAGGCTTTAAATACCTGGAGGTATCGACGTCATGCGGTGGGGATGCCCCCGAGGTTCCCGCCATGACGTGTATTTGAGCGTAGGGAACGCACGCGCGCCCTAGGAGGCTACGGGAAGGAGCATGATGGACTGGGACGCCCATGCTGAGTTGGAGACGCTGAGGGTTTCGGCACTCAGCACCGGAGGCAGCCATCTTGCCCAAGGAGGAGGAAAAAGGAAGAAAAGAGGTAAGGCAGAGCGGTCGCAGCAGTCTGCGACCGACGGACGCAACAATTGCTTTTAAAGAGAGTGATTGAGAACTGTTTTAATTATCATATTTTATATTCTTACTAAACAGCTATCTTTTACAGCTGAGAGTATTAGACTCAAAACTTACTTAAGTACTGTGAATATTAGATCTCTTTGCACTGATTTTGTATGTGTTGTGATCTCTCCTGTGGCCGGAGTCACGGGAGGTCTCTTTCCTTCTTCAGGCCTGCCTTGCTTCTCCGATGCCCTGGTTCCTGCACCCTGGGCCGCCATCATGCCGGTGCAGTAGGAGCCGCACTGGGGTTTGCCTCCGTGGCTGAGGCTGCCATTTTGCCGGCACGGCAGGAGCCAAGCCGGGATCCCCTCTCACAGCACAGAGCCATGCCATCCTTTCTCTGCGGCCCAGAGGCTGCCATCTTCATGCAGGCTTGAGGTTTACTCTTCAGCGGTCAGACGCCGCCATCGCCGTTCCTATGAGGCTGGAGAGCCACTGATGTCATCCTCCTCTTCTGCAGCTATGGGCTGCTCCAGGGCTCCTTTTTGCGGCCCAGAGGCCGCCACCAATGTTTCCTGGTGGCTGGAGCCGCCTCCGGACCTATTCTCCGCAGCAGGAGGCCACCTCCCTCATCAAGGCTTGCGTGGCCCAGCTCCAGCTCCTCCTCGATGTCGGCATCTGCAGGGCCGCTGTCCAGGATCCTGAAGACTTCCTCTTCCTGCCTTCCCTAGGCGCCAGGCCGCTTCTCTCTGCCCTTCTTGTAGGGCCAGTGAGGGAGTGGGCTCTAGATGACATCACTTCCTGGACCCTCCTCTTCAGCCCTATAAAGAGGGCCTGGCTTCATTCCCAAGTGGTCTTTGCAAAGAGTAAATCCTCCTTAGGACTCCTCATCTATTTCTCCTCCTAGGCACTCTGTTCCATGTGGAATCCCGTGTCTTCGTCATTGTTCCATGTACTGGTCTCTGCCCGGATGTCTTCAATGTTCTTGATGTCTAGTTGTCCGCCTGTTCCTGATGTTCAGTTGTCCACCTGTTCCTGATGTTCAGTTGTCTATTTATCCTTGATGTCTTGATGTCCATTGGTTCCATTCTTCTTCTGACATCCACCACTTCCTGACGTCCTGTCATCCATCTGTTCCTAATGTTCTGACGTCTTTCCATTCCTGATGTCTTGACAGCTTGATGTCCATCTGTTTTTGATGTCCTGACGTATATCCATTCCTGGTGTCGTGACAGCCTGAAGTCCATCTGTTCCTGATGTTCTGACGTTTATCTGTTCCTGATGTCTTGACATCCTGACGTCTATCTGTTCCTGATATCCTGACATCTATCCATTCCTGATGTCCTGACATCCATCTGTTTCTGGTGTTCTGACGTCCTTCCATCTTTGATGTCCTGACATTCATCCATTCTCGATGTCTTGATATTCATCTGTTCCTGATGTCCTGACATCCTGACGTCTATCTGTTCTTGATGTCCTGACGTCTATCCGTTCCTGATGTCCTGACGTCCATCTGTTTCTGGTGTTCTGATGTCCTTCTATCTTTGATGTCCTGACATCCATCCATTCTCGATGTCTTGATATTCATCTGTTCCTGATGTCCTGATGTTCGTCCATTCCTGGTTCCTTGTCCAAATGTCCTCAGCTCCATTCGGACCCGTCCCCCATGGCATGACCACATGCGCTGGGGTGTGTGAGGCGTTGATGGGTCTTCCTTCTGATGGTACTATGGAGTCATCCCTTCCCTTGCCTGACTTACCTTGCTCCTGATGTCCGATATCTGCCTTGCATTTGATGTCCTAGCTTGATGCCTGCTCATGTGGCCTGTGCCACATGAGCACAGTCCCTCTAGCGCCATACTCTGCCCAGTGGGGCAGAGTATGGTGCTAGAGGGACTTTCCCGCTTGGAGGTTCCGGACTTTTTAACCATAGGTTTCTTAACCTTGCCCTATCTTGTTATACCTTGCCTTGGCCAGCATCCTTCTGTTCCAGGATCCTATTGTTCCAGCATCCTATTTCAATGACTGAGTCTTCGTCTACTTCAATGACTGAGTCTTCATCTACTTCAGCATCCAAGTCTTCATCTACTTCAATGCCCAAGTCTTCGTCTACTTCAATGACTAAGTGTTTGTCTACTTCAGTGTTCAAGTCTTCATCTACTTCAATGACTGAGCCTTCATCTACTTCAATGCCCAAGTCTTCGTCTACTTCAATGACTAAGTCTTAGTCTACTTCAATGACTGAGTCTTCATCTACTTCAGCATCCAAGTCTTCATCTACTTCAATGACTAAGTCTTCATCTACTTCAATGACTGAATCTTCATCTACTTCAATGCTCAAGTCTTCGTCTACTTCAATGACTAAATCTTCTTCTACTTCAATGAGTCTTCATCTACATCAATGCCCAAGTCTTCATCTACTTCAATGACTAAGTCTTCGTCTACTTCAGCATCCAAGTCTTTGTCTACTTCAATGACTGAGTCTTCGTCTACTTCAGTGTACAAATCTTCATCTGCTTCAGTGACTGAGTCTTCATCTATTTCAATGACTGAGTCTTTGTCTACTTCGATGCCCATGTCTTCGTCTGCCTTGCCATGCCTGATGTCTTCATTTGCCTTGCCATGTCTTGTTCTTTGCCTCCGTCCGGCATGACCCTGTCTGGCATGCCGCTTCAAGCCGCTACCCAGTGGCTAGTCCAAAAGGGCTTGGAATGGTCGGAGGACCATTCAGAGACCACCATTGCGTTGGTGGACTTACGGAAGCTTGCAGGTTTGGTAGAGGGTCAGGATCTCCAGTTTTGCCAGCAGGGATGTCTCACCGCTAGGGCACACATTCCTCGTCCCGCGCTCCCTTCCATCTGCAGCGCAACAATATCATGAACGCATTTTTATTCTGTTTTATTTTTATGTGATTAATTTAATCTTTTTCAGTGGGGTGATATTATTTTATTTTATTATTTTAATTTGTGATTATTTTTACTTTTATAAGTTATTAGATGTGTTTTATATGAATTTAAACTGTATTTGTATTACATTTTATGTTTGGAAACCAATGTGATGGCCTGTCTGAACGATGCTATATAAGAATTTTATAAATAAATAAATAAAAATAAGTTTTGAATTTAATTCTTGTGGGGTTTCTATCAATTTGTGCATTGATTGTCCTTGCGTTATTGCATAGATCAATTTTGAAAATCAGGCCTTTGGATTGTATGTTCAATAAATAATGTTTAATCTAAAAGAGCAAACTAATAGGGTCATTCATCAAAATGCGTTATGGCGTTAACGCATGCGTTGATAGTACCCTGTTATAGAGTCCATCAAGCTAGGGTGAGAGAACATTGCAGAAATCTCATCTTTGTGAGACTTTCCTCACTCCAAATGACGTCAAATCTTCACCGAGGTGTACTGTGCTGTTCATACGTTTCACTCTGCATGTAAAACTGGCCCCTAAACCCTAAACCACCACCAAAACCTCACCTCGAGCCTATAGCTAGCCCTCCTATAGTGATATAAATCATTGACTACTATGCAGACCTTATAAAAAATATCTCTCTCTCTCTCTCTCTCTCTCTCCAAATAGTAAAACACACCCTTTTTTCTTACTGTGGGCATTATCCATGCGATATTATAGCATTTTGATGAATCTAGGAGTCTATAAGATCAGACACTAGAAAGTGTATTCTCTTCTTTCTTTTTTCTTTTGAGTCAATAAACTGTTAATGTTATTATTATACTAGAAAACCCTATATTTCAAGACATTTGACATTTAGATGATAAGATCATCATATGTTACAGGCTAATTCAGTAAAATACAGCATACTCTGTCTTGGTCAATAATTGGATGTATATTTTTGTCTGTAAGAAGCTATGCATCTTTTGTTATTGCAATGCTGAATCATTTTCTATGTGAAAAAATGATATTACTTTTGATCAATGACGCATATAACAAAATGAGTGAAAACGTATTAGATATATAATCCCTAAGTACCTAACAGTTAATAATACTATTTAAATAACAAATTCCTCAAGAAATACTGTATTACCTTGAAAAAAAGTTACTTACCCTAGATGTGTTCAAACGTACATTAAATTCCTTGGTAAAGGAAACTTATAGCCATACAATGTATCTTATATAGTGCTGTGCACAATAATGTCATTATTAATATAATCAAGCATGCTTTACATTTCCATACATTCAATTAGGCTGTATGGTTCATTCTTTTCTTGTTTGTAAATGTCATATATGTGGGAGATATATACACGAGACCAGGACTAAAGTAAATCCAAACCTAACTCGTATTATTCTTCACATATACAACAAGCTGGCAACAGCCCATGGAAACTTTTCTGGTTGGTCAAAATTCTCACCTGTAATTCAGATAGTGAGTTATTGGATAACAACTCAATTTTGTTATTCTCTCATTGCAAAGATTTTTCACATTATTTTGTTGAAAAAAATTGAAAACATTTGTTCCAAATTTCCGATGAATAATAACTGGTCACTGTGTCTTTGGAAAACATCAAGATGAAATGGGACCAGTTTAGCTCAGTCTCTGGTCCTGAGATATCCCAGATTATAGTGTTGATGAACTTATCCTCATGCCCTTTAAATCCTTGCTTAACTGTTTTCATGAAGGCAGTCAGAGAAAACGGTCATTTTTTGTCAGACCTCATTAATCTTTCACTATCAGAAGATAGATTACCTTCCAGCCTAAAACAGGCCTCGGATTGTCCTTTGTTGAAGAAACCATAGTTAGATCCTGCCAGCTTCACTAATTATCTCACCTCTATCATTTCTAATAAAATAATTGAACTAGTAGTGTTAAGACAATTGTCCAATCTTGTACAGGAATATTCTATTTGATCAGTTCAAATTTAGATTTTGCACGTCTCTTAACACTGAAATACTTCAGGCATGGATTTGATGGGGGTCAGAATTTGATCCTGGTGATATTGGATATATCTTCAACTTTTGACACCATCAATCACCAGATTCTAATTTATGATTTAAGAGAATGTGGCATACCAAGGGAAGTGTTAAACTGGATCAGCAAATCAGAATTGACTCAGCAGTTTTAGAATGGCTTGCAGTCACCACAGAAGTCCCTTAGGAATCAGCCCTGCCACCATTCTTTTCAAATTATATATATATATATATATATATATATATATATATATATATATATATGTTCCCAATTTGCAAACTACTGGCTGGTCTTGGAGCAGGGTAAAAACTGTATGTTGACGATATACAGTTATTTTTCCCTGTAATGTCTACGTGTATGGCTATGCTCAAGCTAGTTTCAATTTGCCTTACAGGCATTAAGCAATGGCTCCATCAGAACAAGCTAATGCTGAATGTGCAGAAGATTGAAGTGATTATTCTTCAGTGATAACCATCTGTGGATACTCTTACCTCCTTGAATTTTGAAGATTGCTATATTCCGACTGTGTCACAGATTAGAAGTCTTGGTGTCATCCTGGACCAGAATATGTCAATGCATACTCTTATACAAGCTGTTACTAAGACATCATTCTTCAAGTTACAATTATAGCAGAGAATAAAGTCATTACTGAGTTTACCTGATTTTCCTATTGTTTTTCAATCATATTTTCTATTTTTGACTGTTGTAACACAATCCTCACTGCTATGCCTGCAAATCCTTTGAGAGCTCTTCAGTTAGTCCAGAATGCAGCAGCCTGGATGCCGATAGATGCAAAACCCCCACAGAAAATATCATGCCTGTTTCTCATGATCTGCATTGGTTACCAGTTGAATGGAGAGTCAAATATAAGATAGTCTTGTTGATGCAAAAATTGTTGAGCAGCAATTCACTTCCATGGATTAATTCTATATTATGTATCTATAGTCCTGCAAGTATGCTTACGTCAGCTCATGGTACATTTCTTGATGTGCCATCAGTATGTGCAGCATGTCTCATAGAGATCAGAGAGCAAGCAATTTCATTCGCATCTCCAACTTTATGGAATTCCCTACCCAAACAGTTATATTTTGGTACTTGCATACAGGCCTTTCATAAAAAGCTGAAAACATATTCATTTTCCCAAGCATTTGGGTTAACTTGTTATTCAACCATGTTTCACTTCTGTGATATCTGGTTCTTTTGAAATCGGGTAGCAGCTATTTTGGTGATACTTAGCTAGATAGAAAGAGGAAGAGTTTTAGTACGTGTTTTTATTTTTTTGTTTGTGCTAGTTGTGAAATATTTTATTGTAAGCTGCTTTGAGTTGGGAATTAAATAAAAGGGAAGGCTGCAGGAGTTAAAGTAAAGGGCTACCACTCATTCAGAAGTATTCCATTTGAAGAAAGACGGGGTTGTTGTTGTTGTTAAAACACCAAAGAATATAGGGATGGCTTTAGGAATTATAGTATAGGGTTACCACACATTCTGAAGAACTCTATATGTAGAAAAAGGGTGTTTTAGTTCTTAGATCACCATAGTATGCACGGGTGGCTATAGGATTTAATGTAAAGGGTTACCAGACATGCTGAAGAACTCCATATGTAGTTGTTTGAACACCATAGTATGCACAGATAGCTGTAGGATTTAAAGTAAAGGGCTACCACACAGTCTGAAGTACTCAATATCTTGAAAAAGAGTTTTTTTAGTTGTTAGAGCATTATAGCATGCATGGCTGGCTGTAAGATTTAAGGTAAAGGGATATCACACATTCTGAAGTACTCTATAGATATATTAAAAAAAAAGGATGGTTTTTATGGAATAACACCATTGCATGCATGGATGGCTGTAGAAAAAAGAGTGTCATAGTTGTTAGAACACTATAGTATAAACAGATGGCTGTACAATTTAGAGAAAAGGGCTACCAAACATTCTGACTTTCTCCATATGTAGAAAAAAGAGTGTTGTAGTTGTTAGAACACCATAGCAAACAAAACACGAAAGTTTAGATCACTGGAGGGAGTGCAGCTTTTTCAGCAGGGAAGGAGGTCTGCAACAATGTGAAACTCTATGTGTTTGGGTTACTGGAAAAAAAAAACAAAAATTATGTGTTAAAAAAACAGAACAAGATGAAGTGGCAGCACAGTAACTGTTCGCACTGGGCAGCAAAAATGCTGGCTTCGGTCCTGGCCACAGAGCTCATCCCACATGGCCGAGGGATGAGCCGCAGGGCTACTGTGGAGCTAATTCTGTGGTGCCCCAAGAAGAAAAGGCTTTGCAGCAAGGAGGCCCAGAAGAGGAGAGGCCCTGATAAAGCATGTGTGTGTGTGTGTGTGTATGTGGGTGTGTGTGCATGTGTGACAGAGAGAGCATGGGAGTAAGAAACCTATGTTTGTGTGTGACAGAGAACATGGGAGTGAGAAGCCTGTGAGTCTGTGTGTGTGTATGTATGTGTGTGAGAGGAGAGAGCATTTGGGAGTGGAGGGCTTGGTGTAAATGTGTGTGTGTGAGTGATAGCATGTGGGAGTGGAGAGCCTGTGCGTGTGCATATGTAAGAAAGAGAACATGTAGGTGTGAGAGACTGTGTGTGTGTGTGTGTGTGTGTGTGTGTGTGTGTGTGTGTGAGAGAGAGAGAGAAAGCCTATGGGGATGAGAAAGAAAGCATGTGGGAATGGAAGCCTATGTGTGTTTATGAGAGAGCATATGTGTGTGTGGGAGTGGGAGCCTGCGTGTGAGAGAGAGCATGTGAGAGTAGATCCTGTGTGTGTGTTTGTGGGAGTGACAAAGCATGTGAGAGCATGTGAGAGTCAGAACCTGCATGTATGTGTGTATGTGTATATATATATATGTATGAGAGTGGAAGCCTGCATGTGAGAGAGAGCATGTGAGAGCCTGTGTTTTTTTTCCATGGGAATGTGAAACTGTGTGTGAGAGAGCATGTAAGAATGAGAACCTGTGTGGAGGGGGGGAATGAGAGCCTGCGTGTTAGAGAGAGCATGTGAGCGAGAGAGCCTAAGTGTGTATGTTTGTGTGAATGGGAGCTGGCTATTAGAGACCAGCTCCCCAGAGGGGAGGAGTTAGCAATCTGTTAAAGACCAGCTCCCCAGAGGGGAGGAGTTAGCAATCTGTTAGAGACCAGTTCCCCAGAGGGGAGGAGTTAGCAATCTGTTAAAGACCTGGTCCCCAGAGGGGAGGAGTTAGCAATCTGTTATAGATCTGCTCCCCCAGAGGGGAGGGGTTAGTAATCTGTTATGAATCTGGAGGTTGGATACTCCCGTTGAAGGAGGAGTTAACAATCTATAAGCGATCACCCCACCAGGGGGGCGAAGTAGCACTCTGTTATGGATCTTGCTAAGGAGTAGCAATCTGTTAGTGCTCTGTTCTTCCAGAGGGAAGGAGTAGCAACTGTTATGCTTTGTTCCTGTAGAAAGATGAACCAGCAACCTGCATGATTCCCACGGGGAGATAGCTATCTAATATGGATCAGCTTCCGCAGAGAGAGGAATGATGGTCTGATGTGGGTTGACTCTCACAGAGTGGTAGATGATAATACCACTCTTATTAGTGTAGGAATAACACTTAGTAGAAATAGTGAATCCCTGGGCCGATGGCATTGACAGCGCCCTCAAGTTGAGATCCTGAGAGGGACCACCGGCTAGGCTGGAGTATTGAGACAAACACAGATAGTTCTTTATTAGACTGGAAGTAGTACCACCAGAGGTGGCAGTAGTGAGTTGATATGCCTGGCAGGGCTGAAGTCCCTCTGATACTGGAACAACGATCTCTGAGTTGCTGAGCTGTAAGGAGAGACTATAGGTAGTGAGTAGACAGGGTATGCTGAGCATAACCAGTGGTAGATGAAACACTCACAATTGTAGATCTCTATAGTGTCTTCTATATGCAACAGAGAGTCTTCAATATTCAGGAACAGAAGCCGCAGGTGAGTACTGGTTCCTGTAGGCAGTCTGAAATAGAACTCACAATAATTGTGTATGGGATGGCTTCTGGAATAGAAGCGAGGCTAGGAGAGATTTAGGAACGTAGGCCCTCGTGGAGCGATTACCGGTTCCTATCTGTTAATCTGTAATAGTAATCCATAAGATTATAGGTATGCGATATCTTCAGAGGAAGAAGAGAGTATGAGAAAGGAATTAGGAACATAGGCCCTCGTGGAGCGAGTACCGATTCCTATCTGCAATCTGCAATGGTAACTCACGAATCTCCGTACCTGCAATAACGTCTTAGACTGAAGGGAGCCTTAGCGATTAGGAACAGTGGCCCTTGTGGAGCAAGTACCGGTTCCTGTCTGTAATAGGACTCACTGTGTTCACGTCTGCGATCACCTCCAGGCAACAGGAGTCTTCTGAGTCTTCGGGAACGTAGGCCCTCGAGGAGCGAGTACCGGATCCCGTCCAACAAACTGAAATCAAGAATAGAGAGAGCAGAGCCCCCGAGGAGCAGGTACTCCTGGTAAGTTTGAAAAGGCCGAGCAGTGGAGAAGAATTCCCCTTGCTGACTCGGAACGTAGTTGCAAGTAGCGTGGACTGCAGAAGCAAGTCCTGTTGGAGTTCCTTGCTAACTCGCTTGTAGTTAGCAAACAAAGACCTTTTAAATTGAAAACGGATGACGTCATTACGGGGGGACACCCCCGAGGTTCGCGCCCTTGCTGGTACAAAGTCTGGAGCACACGCGCACGCGTGCCCTTACATCATCAGGAACATGGCAGGTCCGTAGCGTCAAGCCAGCCCGGGGATACCGGGACCAAGAGGCGGGGAGAAGCCGCGGCTGCATCTGTCCATCTGAGCCGAAGGGAGTCACCACAAAGGTAGAGAGGGTGGAACGAGGGCGAGAATAGGCATGAACGCAACACTGGCATATAAGAGCATGAGAGTAAGAGCATGCATGTGTGTGTATGTGTAGGATCCTATGTGTAAGAGAAAGCATGTGAGAATGAGAGCTCATGTATGAATGTGTATGTGGTCAAGAGGACCTGCATGTGAGAGAAAGCATGTGAAAAAGATAGCCTGCACATGACAGAGAACATATGAGAGTGGGAGCCTGTGTGCAGGAGTGGGAGACTGGGTGAGAGAGTGTATGGGAGTGGAAGCCTGTGTGTATGTGAGAGGGAGTACGCAAGAGTGGGAGTCTGTATGAGAGAATGTGTGTGTAAGAGACTGCATGGGAGAGAAAGCCTCTATGTGTGTATGAAGGAGGAAAGAAAGGAGAGAAGAGGAGAGGGAAGAAACACAATAAAAGAGACCCTAAGAAAGGAATTAGGAAAAGACAGACAAAGGGAAAAAAGAGACTGGGACCAATCAATTTAAAAAATAAAATCAGACAAAAGTAAAAAAATTATTTTGACTTTCAGCAATTGGAATACACCATCTTTGGAAACGTGCATTTCTTATATATTGTTATTTTGCTTTTTCTTCAGTATTCCAGTGTACAGAGACTGATTTCTCATGCTTTCCATTTCAGTTTTGTCTGCATATTTCTGCTTCTAATTAATGTGTAGTCCCTTATTCTGTATTAGATAAGGGTCTGTCTGGTTTGTGCATGTGTGACAGAGGTGCAGTGTTTGGCTGGCATGTAGTTTTCTGTAGGGATTTGTAGCAGTCCAGTTTACTCTGTTTGCCCAGTGGGTGGTGTATTAGTGTTCTAGGGTCTGGTGTAATGTTTGCCTTGCTGCCTTTTCATAGAAAAGGTTGCTGCTGTTTGAGTCCTGAGAGTTACTGCTGTTACGGTATGATATAACAAGAGTCTAAGTGTTGTTGTTGTTGTTTTTTGTAGAGTTTGGCAGTGGAGGAGGTTTGTCTTACTGTCACTGAGGTGACACCAGAATTTGAATATATTTGTTTTGGCAACCATTGTACATCTTAAGTTCTTATGATTCTTATGATTATAATATTATATAGTTATGATATTCTCTGCCTTTTTGGAAAGATATTTATAAAAGAATATAATGATATTTGTTTTAAAATGTGAATGGATCTGATGTTTCTGTTAAGTGTTCTTTATTTATTTTTTTACATGATATTGTTCCATATATATAAACTGAATAAACATTAAATACATTAATACAGACGAATAAAACATTTTTAATGTTGGTAGGTGCTTGAAATTATAGATTTAAAATATTTTAAAGCATCACTCATGACGCATAATGGCTGTTGCAGACTACTTAGAAATCCATTGTCAAGTGTACTCTAAGGCATTATTTGTTGATAGACAACTACCGTGTTTCCCCGAAAATAAGACATCCCCCGAAAATAAGACCTAGTAGAGGTTTTGCTGAATTGCTAAATATAAGACCTCCCCCGAAAGTAAGACCTAGTAAAGTTTTTATTTGGGAGCATGCCCGTCGCACAGAACACCAGAGCATGCAGCTGTGATTTTTTTACCCTGCAGGATTCACAGTTAGTTGTCATCACAAACCAGCACAACCAGACAACTATTCAGAATATGATAAATGTTCATTTTTTTGTTCAACAATATATGTGAATTCTTCTTCATGGAAAAATAAGATATCCCCTGAAAATAAGGCCTAGTGCATCTTTGGTAGCAAAAATTAATATAAGACACTGTCTTATTTTCGGGGAAACAGGGTAGTAGGCCTAAACCTGTATGCCTACTGTCCTCCCATGTTAACCTTAAGCCCTCCTCCCAAACAACATCAGTTCTGGCTATGCCACTGGTGCATACACCCTGCACACACACACAAGGCCTTATAGCATGCATGGTTCAAACTACAACAATCTTCACTCTGCAGTCTGCAATTGATAGGGCAGCCAGAAAAATGCATGTAAGTAGCTATCTTGCTGTCCAGGGTTTGGGGAGTTCTTTTGGAGGGGGAGAGAATGTGATTGACAGGGCCATGGTTTTGTTATTGGGAGGACGGGGGTCTTAGATCATGAGATAAGAAAGGATATTGGGGCCAGTTAGCACAATGTTTGATAATTTCCCACAGTAAGGGTCCTGGTACCAGTTACTGCAGGAACTGTAATGCAGGTCAAATTTGCATACTGCATCTTTGTGCATAGCGCCATAAACAAAGTTTTACCAGACACTGCAATTTTGGAAAGTTACCCGCAATGACCAAACTTGCCGAATGTCAGTGCATCAGCCCCTACATGGGTAAACTGAGCCTATTGTTCGTCTGTACAACCCAATTACACTGGAACAGGAAAAATAAAGCACAGAAATATAATATTACTTTCTCAAAGCCAGACAGCCAGCAACGGAAAACATGGATTTAGAACCCAGCGTGCTGAGTCTGTCTAAACAGTCTATCTACTCTCCAAGACACAGAATTTCTCACAATTTCAGGGAAAATTTCAGTGCTGATTCAATTTAGTAACCACACCCCCAGGAGTGTTATACTTGGACAAGAATCCACAAACTGTGCTTCCCAACTTCTGCAGCATGCTATAACATGTACCAGACAAAAATATTCCTTCACAGTGAGTAACCCATGATGGGGAATACCAAGTCTACGTATAAATAGCCTTTTCTGAATAATCCCAAGGGATGAATCATTTCCAAGCATTGGCATGAACCACGATAAAAAGTCTGGCTGATTTATTTTAACTTTTTAAAATGTGTATTTTAAATTTTTAGGACAATGATATGTCACAGTGCAGCAGCTAACATTTGTTTGCAGATGTGGCACAGCAGAAAAGAAATGCAAATTGAATCAACAAGGATTCACCAGCAGCTGATAAGGAAACACATTCAGACATAGGTAGATTTTCCGACCGCGCGAATAGGCGTACTTTTGCTGGCGCATCAGGCGCAAGCAAAAGTACGTGGGATTTTAGTAGGTACGCGCGTAGCCGTGCGTATCCGCTAAAATCCTGGATCGGCGCGCGCAAGGCTATGGATTCTGTATAGCCGGCGCGCGCCGAGCTGCACAGCCTACCCCTGTTCCCTCCGAGGCCGCTCCGAAATCGGAGCGGCCTCGGAGGGAATCCTCTAATGCCCTCCCCTCATCTTCCCCTCCCTTCCTCTACCTTCCCCTCCCTTCCTCTACCTAACGCCCTCCCCTCACCTTCCCCTCCCTTCCTCTACCTAACCCACCCACCCGGCCCTGTCTAAACCCCCTCCTTACCTTTGTCGGGGATTTACGCCTCCCAGAGGAGGCGTAAATCCCCGCGCGCCAGCGGGCAGCGACCTGGGGGCGGGTCCCGGCCCCTGGGCCCGCCCCCGAATGCTCCCGACACGCCCCGAAAACGCCGCGCGGTTCGGGCCCGCCCCCGACACGCCCCCCTCAGAAAACCCCGGGACTTACGCGAGTCCCGGGGCTCTGCGCGCGCCGGTAGGCCTATGTAAAATAGGCTCACCGGCGCGCAGGGCCCTGCTCGCCTAAATCCGCCCGGATTTGGGCGGATTTAGGCGAGCAGGGCTCTTACAATCCGCCCCTAAGAGAGGATAATATTGAGGCATCAGTTTTCACATGTTTACTGAATTGCTGTTGCATCATATTTTTGCAAATTAATGTCAATAATTTTCACATTCCATTCACTGTGTCACTTCACTTTTCAGAGGAAAGTTTAAGGTGAGCAGATTTTAGTTTAATGTGATTTGCTCTGCATTAGTGTATGTGCACCACTGAAGAGAGTTCGTAACATATCCTGCGAAAACTAAGAAACTAACCAGGGCTTACCTTGGTTTGGCCACTATCAGGGCTGGCAGCATAGCAAAAAAGTCAAAGCATGGAATTCTGCTACTCAGGAAGATTTCTTGCTAGAAGTCCCTTTGGTTAAAGTGGCTAACTTATGCACAATGTTTACAAAATTATTCCCAAAATGGGATAGAAACTTTACAAGTCAACATTCAGTAAGTCAGTGAGCAGAAAAGTTATCTTGATAAAGTTACCCAGATAATTTCAGCTTAATATTCAGCAGTATTAATCCAATAAAAAGTTACCCGGGAACTGGCAAAAGTTACTCAGAAAAAAAGTTATCCAGATAACTTTACCACTCACAGGTTACTAAATATTCACAAAAAAAAAAAAAAAACCACTTAGTAGACAAGCCCCCATTCTACCCCAATATGATTCAAAAATATTGCACTGCCAAGTACCTCCCCACAATATTCGCAAAGTGTCTGCCCATTACAAGGCTTTTTCTTGTGTGCTGTCGCTTGCCTGGACCATGTTTCTCCATGATTTGTAGTCTGTGACACAGTACTTACTTGTCAGTAGCAGTGTAAGGCCTAGTTATTCCAGACTGTTTCTGGCTTGTGGTTTATCCTGTACCAGGATTTTCTTTTATTTATTAATTAGGATTTTCTTATTTACCTACCTCTACGTTTAATGATTGTAACATTCTTGATTTTGCTGTTATTTATGTAATTCTTATTTATTATTTTATTTTGGGTGTTCTATGTGGACTTTGACTTATATTGTATGTATATTATGTATTGAGGATGTTTTTATTACTATTATTATTGGTTGTACCTCGCCCTGAGATTTAATGATATGGCAAGTAATAAAATTTTAAAATAAATACATAAATAAAACCTGGAGGTACAGGCATGCATCCCTCCATTGCTCACTCTGCCTTGCGGGCACACATCTCTGACCCTCAACCGGACCTGCGCACTTCTGTGAGACCACCAATGCAATGGTGGTCTCTGAATGGTCCTCTGACCATTCCAAGCCTTTTTGGACTGCCGCTAGGGAGTGGCGGGAAGCAGCAGGTCGGACAGAGAACAAGACGGACGAAGACATGGCACAAGACGAAGACTCAGATGAAGAAGACAAGACTCAAGCAATGAGGAAGACATCAGGCTTGGCAAGGCAGACGAAGACATCAGGCATGGCAAGGCAGACGAAGACTCAAGACTTGGCAGGGCAGACGAAGACACAAGACGTTGCAGGGCAGATGTAGACTCAAGACGTGGCAGGGCAGACAAAGACTCAAGATGTTGCAGGGAAGACAAAGACTCAAGACATGGCAAGGTACAGACAGGCAAGGCAAGGCAGGGCAAGGCATGGCAAGACAGCCATGGCATGGCAAGGCAAGACTAAAACCATTGGTTAAAAGTCCAGAACCTCCAGGCAAACAATGTCCATATTGGTACCCTACTCAGCCCAGCTGGGCTGAGTCACGGACCACACAAGAAGGCATCAGAGCCACGGAAGTCCAAGGACAGGAGTGGGCAGGCAACCAGATCCCACAGGTGCCCTACACAGTCCAGTCGGACTAGTCGTGGACCACACTGAAGGACAGGACCCGTCCAGGGAAGGAAGACATCAGGCAAGAACATCAGGGCAGACTCAGGAACAAGGCAGGACTGATGAAGGATAAGACGACTCCATGGCACCGTCAGATGGAATGACCCACTAGCGCCCTACACAGTCCAGCCAGAATGGTCGCGGACCACAAGGGATGGGTCAGTGGAGCTGAAGACATCAGGAACAGGTGGACATCTGGACATCAGGAACAGGCAGAGATCTGGACATCAGGAACAGGTGGACAACTAGACATCATGGAACATCAAGGAAACATCGAGGACATCATGGATCACAGAAGACTTCAAAGCAGAGACCAGAACATGGAACAACGACGAGACACGGGATTCCTCACGGAACAGAGTGCCTAGGAGGAGAAGTAGACGTGGAGTCCTAAGGAGGACTTACTTCTTGTGAAGGCGATGAAGAAATGACCTGAAGAGCCTTTTGTAGGCTGAAGAGGTGGATCCAGGAAGTGACATCATCCAGGCCCACTCCTTCACTGGCCCTACAAGAAGGGCAGAGAGAAGCGGCCCCGCGCCTAGGGAAAGGCAGGAAGAGGAAGTCTGCAGGACCCTGGACAGCGGCCCTGCAGACGTTTGACACTGAGGAGGAGCTGAAGCTGGGCCCTAAAGGCCCCAATGATGGAGGCGGCATCCTGCCACTGAAGAGAAGGTCCGGAGGCAGCTCCTGCCACAAGAAGACCCCCGGGGACTGTGGCCTCCGGGCCCGCATTGAAGAAGACGATGTCAGCAACCTCCGGGCCACGGTGCAGGCCGAAATCCGCGGCTCCCTGCCCTGGCAAAGAAAACAGTCACAGCCTCAGGCAGCCGCAGGAGCAGCAAAATGGCAGGAGCAGCCGCGGAGGCAGGACTAGAGCGGCTCCATGCCACAAGGAAGATCCCCGATGCGGCTCCTGTTGTGCCAGCAAGACGATGTCTGGGGTTGGGCCGGGCTGGCTGAAGAAAAGGTAAGAGCCTGCTCGTGGCCTACTGCGAGCAGGATCACAACATCGTGCTTGTGTACATTAACAATGCCCTATAAATAATTATAACTATTATTACTGTTACTTGAAGCAAAAGAACAGGAAATGCTGGTGGATTAGAGGAGACCATTTTTCCTTTTACAAGCAACAGGAGAAGCTTTCTGGCATTTTGTTAGAAACACCATGATATGAGGGGTGACATTTTTCATGGGGCTTCCTAATGGGCATCACAAATCCCAAGGCATTTCTTGTAAGAGACCTACAATTTGCAGTAAAGTTTGTTACGCCCTTATTCAACTGATTTCTTTCAAGAAATGGATAAATGTTTGACAATGCAATATCTGTCTGTGCTGGA
This sequence comes from Rhinatrema bivittatum, assembly GCF_901001135.1. Taxonomy (NCBI): domain Eukaryota; kingdom Metazoa; phylum Chordata; class Amphibia; order Gymnophiona; family Rhinatrematidae; genus Rhinatrema; species Rhinatrema bivittatum. Next base: position 198,126,026 of record NC_042621.1, read on the forward strand.
TCTGTCTGTCTCATATTTATACAAATGAAGAAATGCTCTGCCAGTCTCTCCTTTACTTGTGTAGAAAAGTTCATGCAGCCAGACAGTAGTAACGTTTTGTTAGTCCATTCACACAGTAGGCACTGCATGTATATTTTTCAAGTTGTAAAATGCATTGGATTTCAGTTTGACTGAAATTAGTTTATACTGTTTCCTGGCATACAGCTTCCCAGTGAAGGTGTTGGAAGCAAAAATCTACCTTTTAAATGGCCTGTGACCGACGGCCCGCAAATGCGCAGTAGAGCACAGCTCTACTGCGCATGTGCGGGCAAGGACGTCGGTCAGAAAAAAAAAATGGCGGTGGGGCCGCAGGAGCGGGAGGAGAAGCAGCGGCGCCGCGCGCGCGCGGTGCCGCTACTTCCCCCCCCCAGATCTGCCGGCAGATCTCGGGGGGGGGGGGGTGTCACTCCCGCGCCCCCCCCCCCCCGAGATCTGCCGGCAGGAGCGGGAGGAGTCAATGGAGCTGGGTGAGGGTTGCGGGAAGTCGCGCTTAGAGGAAATGGAGGTGGGTGTGGGCTGCGAGGAGTTGCGAGTACGGCGTCGGAAGGAAATGGAGGCGGGTGAAGGGAGGGACTGAGTGGGAGGGAGGGAGAGGGGGACTGAGTGAGTGGGAGGGAGAGGGGGGACTGAGTGAGTGGGAGGGAGGGAGAGGGGGGACTGAGTGAGTGGGAGGGAGAGAGAGGGGGGACTGAGTGGGAGGGAGTGAGGGGAGTGAGGGAGAGGGAGGGAGGGACTGAGTGAGAGGAGAGGGAGGGTGGAGAGGAGTGGGTGGGGGGGGGGGGGTGGTGAAGAGTGAGGGGAGAGAGAATGAGGGGGAGGTGAGAGACAGAGGGATGTAGCCCGTTTTAACGGGCTTAACGGCTTGTAGTAATATAATTCAAGAAAGCATGGGTCAAGCACAAAAGATCCCTAGATGCAAAGAAGTGAAGGGAAAGCCAGAGATCAACTGGGGTCTATGAGGGTGTAACATGACTACTGTAAATTAGGCAGACTAGATGGGCCCTGCAGTACTTATCTACCATCTTATTCCAGATTTCTAGGTTTCAGTGACTCTTGAGTTGAAAAATGTGGTTTGCTTTAGTCTTTCTGAGGTAGATCTTGAGCCACTGTGTGACTCAGCTAGTCAGCCAGATAAACGTATCCAGCTAACTTAGTTCACATATTCAGTGGCACCGCCATGCTGATTAACATATAGTTATCTTAAAGTTAGCTGGATACGTTTATCTGGCTAATTTCAGGACAGCCCTATGGGCCAATTAGACTTAGCCGGATATGTTATCTAGCTAAATCTGAATATCTGAATTAGCCAGATTATTTATCCAGCTAAATCAGTTCTTCCCCAGAAAATCCTTACCACTTAGCCAGCTGTACAGCCAGGCCAGATATTCTGGCACAGCTACTTAGCCAGATAAGTCCTAACTTATCTGGCTAAGTAGCACCAAATATCGCCCTCTATGTGTTTACCAGCCACTCTCCTGGAAATAGGCTGGTCACAATTAAACACCTTTAGAAAAAGTTGAATTGGTATTCTGGTAAGTTCTACATTAAAGCAAACTAGTGCCCCTATTTTTGCAAATTTGTTATCAATATGCAAAATGGGAGTAATTACAGAGTGCACAGGTATAATTATCATTTATGCTTGCATCAAATTTTCTCAAGGTTTCTCTTTTAATATAAAGTAGCATAAAGTATGCTTGCTAAAAGCACCTGTGGGCTCTGCACCTACTATTTGACCAGGCAGTTAAGGGGCAGGGGACACACGGTATGCATGCTTTTTAAAAATCCCATGTTTCCACCCTGTTCCCACCCATGAACACCTCCTTTTAGCCCGGCTAAAAGAATATGTGCTGTGGAAGCCCGCACATGCTTTTATGCAGGCAGAGGGGAGCAAGTTTCAGATAGCCTGGCAAATGCTCCCTCCCCTCATTGTTTGGATCGGGCGTGGATCGCTATTCTCAGCCACACCAATCTTAAAGGCATTCAAGAGCAAAACAGAACACAGCATTCCTGCAGGATTCCAGCCAACCTGGCTTATACTGCTGCCGCAGCACGTTATGAGGAACTACGGTATATTCTAAACAAAGCCATTTTTGGTCCTTTGCAAAAATTACACCAATTGTATCAGTGAGAACATCTCTTTACTTTCAGTCAGGAAAACACTAGTGCAAATCTTATATGTAAGAAAAGAGGGCCCTATTAGTTTCTTCGGTTTTCTAAAAGTAAATACTCTACAATATCTGCAAAAACAGAGCTTTCATACCAAGTGATTTGATTGACTTAAAATTAGTCTAGTCATGTAAAACTAGCACTTCAGTTTTTAAGGCATGAGATGGAGCTCACAGCCATTTATCATTAGTTATTTTCATGTGGCAATCAGGCTTTTAAAAACACAAACTCTTAGAATAAAAACAGAAAATAATACAAGAAAATAATAAAATACTTATTTTAAAAGCCTTTGCTGAATGGTATAAAACATTATTGTTACATTATTCTCTGGACCTCACTAGAAGTGATTTTACATCTGTGTGATATCAAAATTGCCATTAGCTTATAGGGGTCTCCATGGGAACTAAAACCTAATTTCCTAAGCCAGAGGCAGTACAGCAAGGTTTTAGCATACCATAGTGCAATATAATTCAGAATAATGAAAAGTATGTACTGTAATTCATAGTACATTGTACAAGTAAAGAATAATTTGTTCAATTTTAGCATGCAATAAAAATTACAAAATCTATGTAGTACAGCAAATGTTTATATGCAGACTGGAAGAAGTGGAACCTCACATAAATATGTGAAATAAACGTTAAGTACATTCATGATCATATATCACCACCTAGTGGCGGAATGAACTCACATTGTATAGATAGTGGTTCTCAACCTTTTTTCCACAGTGAAACCCCCTGACAGATGATGCTCAAGTGCATCACACACTGCACACTACACACCACAGCGGAATTAAAAAATATCCTAATTATTATTTAACTGTCTTATCCATCCCCAACACCATTGCCAAACACCTAGCTGAAATAATTAATTGCTCCCTCTCTACTGGAAAAGTCCCAGACTCATTGAAACAGGCCGTCGTCAAATCCCTCCTCAAAAAACCCACCCTAGACCCTTCTGATCCAGCCAACTATCGACCCATCTCTAACCTTCCCCTCCTATCCAAAGTCATGGAAAAGGTAGTTAACACACAATTATCCGACTATTTAGAAACGCATAACGTACTATACCCATCCCAATTTGGATTCCGCAAGTTTTTCAACACTGAAACCCTCTTAATCTCCCTTTCTGACACCCTCCTGAAAGGCCTTGACCAGGGCCAATCCTACATCCTCACCCTACTAGATAGCTCGTCTGCCTTCAACACCATAAGCCCCAATATCCTCATGAATCGTCTAACAGAAATTGGCATTACTGGCTCAGCTCATCTCTGGTTTAAATCCTATCTCGGTAACAGAGACTACATAGTCAAAATTGATAATGCAGTATCCACCCCCATCCAATTAATGCAAGGTGTCCCCCAAGGATCTGCCCTTTCATCCACTCTTTTCAACATATACCTTATGTCCCTCTGCCAACTCCTCTCTAACCTTAACCTCAAACATGTTGTTTATGTAGATGATGTCCAGATCCTCATCCCTATACAAGAATCCTTATCCAAATCACTCAAAATCTGGGAAAACTGCCTCTCATCCATAAACACCCTCCTCACCAATCTACACCTGGCCTTAAACACATCAAAAACTGAGTTACTAATTGTCTCTTCAAAACATAACATAATGCCACCCCTCCTATGCAATGATCCCCTCCCCCCTTGATCTTTTTCCCTCTCAGTGTACGGGATCTCGGAGCCACTATCAACCAACAACTTAATTTGAAAAAACACATCAATGCCATCATAAAAGACAGCTTTTTTAAACTACAGGTCTTTAAAAAACTCAAACCCCTTCTTCATCTCCATGATTTCCGCACTGTCCTCCAAGCAATTATTCTCACCAAACTGGACTATTGCAACTCCCTCCTCCTTGGCCTCCCCTTCACCATTATCAAACCCCTACAGATGCTACAAAATGCTGCAGCCAGAATTCTCACCAACACCCGTAAGTCTGACCATATTACCCCTGTCCTCAAAGAACTCCATTGGCTCCCCATCTCCTCCCGCATTACTTACAAAACCCTCACTATCATACATAAAACCCTACACACCCGCAACATTCATTGGCTTGAAAACTCTCTTCGCTTTCTCTCTTCCGACCGCCCCACTAGATCCGCCTACAAAGGTTGTCTATATACAATCCCCCCCCCCCAAGACCACACACCTCATTTATATGAAACAACAAGCCCTATCCACCACAGGCCCTGTCCTCTGGAACTCCATGCCACCTGACCTCCGCTTAGAGCCAAGTAATCAAAAATTCAAGAAAAAACTTAAGACATGGCTCTTCAAACAGGCATACCCAGAATAGAATTCGTCCGTCCCCCCCCCCCCCCCCCCCCCCCCCCCCTCCTGCTCCACATTCTTTCATAGTGTATTAGGCTGATCCTTTATACTCCTTTCTATCCACATTGTCCCTTCCTCCTCGTATTGGCAATACCTTGTATTATATTATTACCTTGTATTATTTTTCTCCTCTTACATACAATACCTTTGTATTATATTATTACCCTGTATTATATTTCTATTTGTTGTATCATATTTTTACCTTGTATCATATTTCTATATGTTAAACCATTCTTACTCCTTCCTTCCACTTTGTCTCCTCCTCCTCATATACGCATTACCTTATACTATATCATTACCATTGTATTATATTTCAATATGTATGTCTAAAAAAGTATGTATTTCTTTTAAAAATGTGAACCGTTGTGATGGCATGTCTGAACGACGGTATAGAAAAATAGATAAATAAATAAATAAAATTGGCCCCAAAAATAATATATTCACAATAATCTTTTACAAGCTGTTATTGAAATTAAAGTTATTACATTTTCTTTATTTACAAGTATTAATCTGGGACTGGTGTGCAACATACTGTTTCTTGATAGGGGGTTCAAGGGTAGACAAACACTTGTGCATCTCACTGCACCTTGCTCAGCCTCTTGCTCCCATGCTCCCCAGGCTCTCCTGTTTATATCCAGCAGAATTAGAACATTTCCCCTTTCAACTGGCTGTACATAAATGCATATATTCAAATTTTGGTATCACTTCCATAACAACTCAGAATCTCTCCACTGCCAAACACTTTGTGAAGCAACATAAAAACTTCCAAAAACACTACTCAGAAGCTACATACAATGATATAAGAAATGTGCATTTCCAAAAATTAACGTATTCCAGTTACTAAAAACTGGAAATAAAATCTTTTTCTACCTTTGTTGTATGAGATTTCATTGTTTTAATCAAGGTGGTCAGGGTCTCTTATTTTCACTTTCCTTTTTATGGTCGTCTCCTAAGTCCTTTCATAGCATGAAGGAGTATTGTAGTGGTTACAGCAATGGGATATAAGCCAGGGTTAAAATTGTCCTTCTCTCATGCCCCTTGTGACTCAGGGCAAGTCACTCCACCCTCCATTGCTTCAGGTACAGACTTAGGGCCTTGTTGATTAAGCAGTTTTCCCTTAGACATAGAATCAGGCCCTTGGATTGTAAACCCTAAGAGGCAGGGAAATACCTGGTTACAACTTGCCTTGAGCTTGGATTTGGAAAGGCAAATAATTAAATTTAAATTCATGTCTTCTTCTTTCCTTCCCTGCATATATCTCTGATTATTGATCTTTCAACTTTTTACTCAATTTGTTTCTTCTCAACTTCTCTATCCACTCAAAGCTACATTTCAAATTGCCTTCTCCCCATCTCTCAGCAAACTCCCCCCACACACGCTCACATGGTCTTCACACCCTCTTTTTTACTTCTCGTCTACCTACCAACTTTTCATCTCCCACTCTCAACTCCTTCTAGTAAACCCACTCCCCCCTCTTCTCTCACTGCTTCTCCAGCCTTCTGTTTCCCCACTGTATTTTACCTGCTTCTATCCTCTGTACTCTCCCCCTTATCTATCTTCCTCTGAGTTTTATTTCCTTACTAGCCCCATTTCCTTTACTGTCACTCATTTCCTCCTGACATCCAACTCTTTAATTTTTCTCTTACCCGCTTCCCAGCTTCCCATTTCCCCTCTTTCACTCCTCTCTAGCCCTTTTCCACACTCTCACCCCCTCCCCAATCACGATCTACTTTCCTCTGCCTCTCATCTTCTCACCAGCCCCAGCTCCTTCTGTCACATACCCTCTTCCTAGCCTCCAGCCCTTTCTTGTGTCTTTTAACCTTTTTCTTTCCTCCCCAGCTCTCCCATTTTCACCTTGCCTCTCCCCCCTCCCCAGCTCCTGCAGATCCTTTACAGTTTCACACCATCTTTTCATTCCATCACAACTTTTTATACCCTGTCTCATACCCCCTTACACATACTGCCCACTCAATCACTAAATTCCTACTGTCCTCTAATCCCCCAGTTCCTATTAAGCATCTCAGTCCCCATTCCTTCATCCACATCAAATCACTGAGTTCTCCCCTCTCCCCAAGTCCCCACCTAATCTCAATCCTGCAAGGCCTTTTTGGGGGAGTGAGGTGCTTGCCACCCCTGGCTCTCCCCTCCCCACCCCCAATAGAAACACCACTGCACCTTGCTCAGCCTCTTGCTCCCATGCTCCCCAGGCTCTCCTGTTCTCCCGCTAGTCAATACCCCTCCCCCACCAGTCCCTCTTTTAAAACTCATCCTCCTATGTGACAATCAGAGCTATCAGGAGGAATAAAATGGAGGAGTGCCTTGAGCCACCTCCTCCTTTGCAGCTGGCAATAGTGGTGATTGTGGCCATGGGGCCAGGGAACAGGACCCCGCATTTCTGACCCAGGTTGATGGCAGTAGTGATCGTGGACCGTAGGGGAAACAGCAGGATGCAGCATTCCACGATCACGGTGGTCACTGTGGGGGCAGGGGGAGGCAGCATAATCACAATATTTCCAGTTTGGGGCGAGCATCAGAGAGATATTCAGTGGTATCCTGAAAAATAAAAATATGAAAGCACGCAACGAATAAATTCTTACAGTCACAATATAGAAATAGAAAGTGAAAGTGAAACAAAAACTATTGTATTTATACTAATACTTACCTGATATTACATAGTAGATGTAGAATTCTGATATCCGTAATCTTGAGCTTTAGCTTAAGAGTAAGGAAAGCATAGTTAGAGTTTTATTTATTTATTATATGTCATTTAACATTGTTTCAATAACTAAGATATTGTTTACTAAATATTGGTTTAAAATAAACATTATTACGTTTTGAAAAATACCTTTTAAGAGATTCATTCCTTAACTTTATCCTTGCTTCCCTCTTATTGGGTGGGTTTGGGACCCCTGTCCATATCCCTTTGCGAGACCCAACTGGGAAGAAGGCTTTGTAACTGAGCCACATCTGAAGATCCTAACCTCGGGCATGACGACTACACCGATACAATAACACTTTAACAGCTGGAAGGAAGACCTAACTGGGAAGAAGACTTTGTAACTGAGCCACATCTGAAGATCCTAACCTCGGGCATGACGACTACACCGATACAATAACACTTTAACAGCTGGAAGGAAGACCTAACTGGGAAGAAGACTTTGTAACTGAGCCACATCTGAAGACCCTAACCTCGGGCATGACGACTACACCGATACAATAACACTTTAACAGCTGGAAGGAAGACCTAACTGGGAAGAAGACTTTGTAACTGAGCCACATCTGAAGATCCTAACCTCGGGCATGACGACTACACCGATACAATAACACTTTAACAGCTGGAAGGAAGACCTAACTGGGAAGAAGGCTTTGTAACTGTACAACATCTGAAGATTCTAACCTCAGGCATGACAACTCACCGATACAATAACACTTTAACAGCTGGAAGGAATCTTTTCCACAAGGCGGCAGTTTATATTTTCAAATACATTTAGGGATAATTTCACAAAGCCCCACTCGGAAATTACACCAATTTTCAAACTCGTAATTATTGTAAACTGCTTGGATTTCATTTTTATAAGTGATATATCAAATAAAATAAATTTTTGGAGATTCAAAGGTAAGTTTGGAAGATGGATACTTTTCTTTCCCTTTGAAAATGATTCCTCCAAAACTTCCCATACACAATGACACTTGCTAATTTGTGTGAAGATATATTTTTTTTTATTTAGGCCCATACTTTTGAAAATGTAAAAGTATACATGTAAGTGCAAATTCCTCCCCCTCTCGTCCCCATGAACTTCTCTGCAAACTGCAGGTAAACACTCATATATAGGGCAAATGCATGTAAGTTTACCCACATACAGGCCGATTCAGTAAAAGTCACGGGAGAGCCGGCGAGCACCTGCTCTCCCGACGCGCACACAGGCCACGCTCCTGTGCGCACGATTCAGGAGGGAACAACATGCAAACGAGGGCCTACGGTAACAGGAGGCACTAGGGACACTAGGGTGTCCCTAGCGCCTCCTTTTTGACAGAAGCGGCGGCTATCAGTGGTTTGACAGCCGACGCTCAATTTTACTGGCGTCGTTTCTCAAACGCACTGACAGCTACAGGTTCGGAAAACAGACGCCGGCAAAATTGAGCACCCGTCTTCCGACCCGCAGGCCATGGGCAGATTTTTAATTTATTTTTTTTTAAACTTTTTTTTAACTTTTGGGGCCTCCTACTTAATATCACTATGAAATTAAGTCGGAGGATGTACAGAAAAGTAGTTTTTTCTGCTTTTCCTTACACTTCCCCGGTGCCGGCTGAATTAACGCCTGCCTTTGGCAGAAGTTAATTTCTGAGAGTAAAATGTGTGGCTTGGCTACATATTTTACTTTCTGAATCACGTGGGAATAACTAATAGGCCCATCAACATGCATTTGCATGTTGCGGGTGCTATTAGTTTGGGGGGGGGGGGAGTTGGCCACGCGTTTTTGACGTTTGCGGATGATACAAAATTATTCAGAGTAGTTAAATCACAAGCAGACTGTGATACATTACAGGAGGACCTTGCAAGACTGGAAGATTGGGCATGCAAATGGCAGATGAAATTTAATGTGGACAAGTGCAAGGTGTTGAATATTGGGAAAAATAATCCTTGCTGTAGTTACACGATGTTAGGTTCTATATTAGGAGCTACCACCCAGGAAAAAGATCTAGGCATCATAGTGGATAATACTTTACAATCGTCGGCTCAGTGTGCTGCAGCAATCAAATCAAGTTATTTATACCTGTTTTCCAAGTTATTTATACCTGTTCTCCAAGTTATTTATACCTGTTCTTTGTAAGACATTTTCTTGTCACTGTTATTGTTCAAAATGTAAACCGAATTGATCAGTAATTCTGTTACTGGAAAGTCGGTATAAAAAAGTTCTAAATAAAAAAATAAATAAAAAAGCAAACAGAATATTAGGAATTATTAGGAAGGGAATGGTTAATAAAAGGGAAAATGTCATAATACCTCTATATCGCTCCATGGTGAGACCACACCTTGAATACTGTTTACAATTCTGGTCGCCGCATCTCAAAAAAGATATGAAATTGCGATGGAGAAGGTACAGAGAAGGGCAACCAAAATGATATAGGGGATGGAACAACTCCCCTATGAGGAAAGGCTGAAGAGGTTAGGGCTCTTCCATTGTATCTGAAGACTGGAGGATAGCAAATGTAACCCCAATATTTAAAAAGGGCTTCAGGGGCGATCCGGGAAACTACAGACCGGTTAGCCTGACTTCAGTGCCAGGAAAAATAGTGGAAAGTGTTCTAAACATCAAAATCACAGAACATATAGAAAGACATGGTTTAATGGAACAAAGTCAGCATGGCTTTACCCAGGGCAAGTCTTGCCTCACAAATCTGCTTCACTTTTTTGAAGGAGTTAATAAACATGTGGATAAAGGTGAACCGGTAGATGTAGTATACTTGGATTTTCAGAAGGCATTTGACAAAGTTCCTCATGAGAGGCTTCTAGGAAAAATAAAGTCATGGGATAGGTGGCGATGTCCTTTCGTGGATTGCAAACTGGCTAAAAGATAGGAAACAGAGAGTAGGATTAAATGGACAATTTTCTCAGTGGAAGGGTGTAGGCAGTGGAGTGCCTCAGGGATCTGTATTGGGACCCTTACTTTTCAATATATTTATAAATGATCTGGAAAGAAATACGACGAGTGAGATAATCAAATTTGCAGATGACACAAAATTGTTCAGAGTAGTTAAATCACAAACAGATTGTGATAAATTGCAGGAAGACCTTGTGAGACTGGAAAATTGGGCATCCAAATGGCAGATGAAATTTAATGTGGATAAGTGCAAGGTGATGCATATAGGGAAAAATAACCCATGCTATAATTACACAATGTTGGGTTCCATATTAGGTGCTACAACCCAAGAAAGGGATATAGGCGTCATAGTGGATAATACATTGAAATCGTCGGTTCAGTGTGCTGCGGCAGTCAAAAAAGCAAACAGAATGTTGGGAATTATTAGAAAGGGAATGGTGAATAAAACGGAAAATGTCATAATGCGTCTGTATCGCTCCATGGTGAGACCGCACCTTGAATACTGTGTACAATTCTGGTCGCCGCATCTCAAAAAAGATATAATTGTGATGGAGAATGTACAGAGAAGGGCTACCAAAATGATAAGGGGAATGGAACAGCTCCCCTATGAGGAAAGACTAAAGAGGTTAGGACATTTCAGCTTGGAGAAGAGACGGCTGAGGGGGGATATGATAGAGATGTTTAAAATTATGAGAGGTCTAGAATGGGTAGATGTGAATCGGTTATTTACTCTTTCGGATAATAGAAAGACTAGGGTGCACTCCATGAAGTTAGCATGGGGCATATTTAAAACTAATCGGAGAAAGTTCTTTTTTATTCAACGCACAATTAAACTCTGGAATTTGTTGCCAGAGGATGTGGTTAGTGCAGTTAGTATAACTGTGTTTAAAAAAGGATTTAATAACTTCTTGGAGGAGAAGTCCATTACCTGCTATTAAGTTCACTTAGAGAATAGCCATTGCCATTAGCAATGGTAACATGGAATAGACTTAGTTTTTGGGTACTTGCCAGGTTCTTATGGCCTGGATTGGTCACTGTTGGAAACAGGATGCTGGGCTTGATGAACCCTTAGTCTGACCCAATATGGCATTTTCTTATGTTCAGCTTGGAGAAGAGACGGCTGAGGGGGGATATGATAGAGGTCTTTAAGATCATGAGAGGTCTTGAACGAGTAGATGTGACTCGGTTATTTACACTTTCAAATAATAGAAGGACTAGGGGGCATTCCATGACGTTAGCAAGTAGCACATTTAAGACTAATCAGAGAAAATTGTTTTTCACTCAACGCACAATAAATTTGTTGCCAGAGTATGTGATTAGTGCAGTTAGTGTAGCTGAGTTCAAAAAAGGTTTGGATAAGTTCTTGGAGGAAAAGTCTATTAACGGCTATTAATCAAGTTTACTTAGGGAATAGCCACTGCTATTAATTGCATCAGTAGCATGGGATCTTCTTAGTGTTTGGATAATTGCCAGATTCTTGTGGCCTGGTTTGGCCTCTGTTGGAAACAGGATGCTGGGCTTGATGGACCCTTGGTCTGACCCAGCATGGCAATTTCTTATGTTCTTATATTCTTATGTTCTTACCTCTTACTGCATAAGTGGTAAAAATAGCGCGGCCAAGCGTGGGCTAATGTGGGCTAACAGTGCGCTCTGTCGGAGCGCATTTTACTATATCGGTCTGATATTCAGCAAGCAATTCTAACAGGTCATTTCCCTGGGCAAAAGCACTGTTTTACCCATGGAAATGTCTTTGAAAATTACAATCCCTATTTATAAGTCAAGAGGGTAGGTTTGTAACTGTCCAGGTTAGGGTAAAATCTGCACATATATTTTATGCACAGACTTTATCCCACATTTTCAAAGCCAAAAGGCACATGTTCATTTTGAAAATTCCTGGCCTGAAATGCACACAAATTCACCCACAGAAAAGTTATGCCTGCCCTATCAAGAGCATAACTTGGGCAGGTTAACTAATGCACATACTTTTTAAAATATAAAAATGTGCATGCAAGTCCCAATACCACCTCAGCTCTGCCCCCAGGAATACCTATCCCCAATTTGCATAAAAGTAGGTGTGAAATCAGGTTACATGCATACTTTTATGTGAACTGAGCCCTGGAGTATTTTAGAATAGCCATTTATGTACCTGAAACTGTGATTTAGGCATTTAAATGGGTTTCAAATTCACCCAATTATGACTAGCCTGAAAAAAGAGTGCTACTAAATACTCAGTTGAGCATAACCAATGTAACTAATAAGTTAGTATCTCTTCTGTAAGCATTCAGTTAAGATCGGTATTTCCAGTCACAAATGCGTTTTCAGTAATTTGCTATTTGCTTGCATTAGCCTGAAAGTTGGAGTCTAAGATATGAGCATGGAAACAAATTGTCTTCTATAATCATTTAGATAAAAAAAGACTAGCACTATAATCCAGCTATAACACTGCACATAGAACTATAGATAAACTAGGTTTGAATTTCCTGTTGGGATCAGTGAGAGAGGCAAGTTAAATGTAAGACATTGACAAGACAGGCTAAGAGAGATTTGAAAAGAAGTTGACCATAGAGGCAAAAATTCACAGTAAAAACTTTTTAAAATATATCTGAAGCAGAAAGCCTGTGAGGGAGTCAGTTGGACCGTTAGATGATCGAGGGGTTAAAGGGGCACTTAGAGAAGATAAGGCCATCGCGAAAAGATTAAATGATTTCTTTTCTTTGGTGTTTACTGAAGAGGATTTTGGGGAGGTACCCGTACTGGAGAAGGTTTTCATGGGTAATGATTCAGATGGACTGAACCAAATCACGGTGAACCTAGAAGATGTAGTAGACCTGATTGACAAACTTAAGAGTAGTAAATCACCTGGACCGGATGGTATACACCCCAGAGTTCTGAAGGAACTAAAAAATGAAATTTCAGATCTATTAGTAAAAATTTGTAACCTGTCATTAAAATCATCCATTGTACCTGAAGACTGGAGGATAGCTAATGTAAACCCCATATTTAAAAAGGGCTCATGGGGCAATCCGGGAAACTACAGACCGGTTAGCCTGACTTCAGTGCCAGGAAATATAGTGGAAAGTATTCTAAACATCAAAATCACACAACATATAGAAAGACATGGTTTAATGGAACAAAGTCAGCATGGCTTTACCCAGGGCAAGTCTTGCCTCACAAATCTGCATCACTTTTTTGAAGAAGTTAATAAACATGTGGATAAAGGTGAACCTGTAGATGTAGTATACTTGGATTTTCAAAAGACATTTGACAAAGTTCCTCATGAGAGGCTTCTAGGAAAAATAAAGTCATGGGATAGGTGGCGATGTCCTTTCGTGGATTGCAAACTGGCTAAAAGATAGGAAACAGAGAGTAGGATTAAATGGACAATTTTCTCAGTGGAAGGGTGTAGGCAGTGGAGTGCCTCAGGGATCTGTATTGGGACCCTTACTTTTCAATATATTTATAAATGATCTGGAAAGAAATACGACAAGTGAGGTAATCAAATTTGCAGGTGATACAAAATTGTTCAGAGTAGTTAAATCACAAGCAGATTGTGATAAATTGCAGGAAGACATTGTGAGGCTGGAAAATTGGGCATCCAAATGGCAGATGAAATTTAATGTGGACAAGTGCAAGGTGATGCATATAGGGAAAAATAACCCATACTATAGTTATACAATGTTAGGTTCCATATTAGGTGCTACTACCCAAGAAAGAGATCTAGGCGTCATAGTGGATAACACATTGAAATCGTCGGCTCAGTGTGCTGCGGCAGTCAAAAAAGCAAACAGAATGTTGGGAATTATTAGAAAGGGAATGGTGAATAAAACAGAAAATGTCATAATGCCTCTGTATCGCTCCATGGTAAGACCGCACCTTGAATACTGTGTACAATTCTGGTCGCCGCATCTCAAAAAAGATATAATTGCGATGGAGAAGGTACAGAGAAAGGCGACCAAAATGATAAAGGGAATGGAACAGCTCCCCTATGAGGAAACACTAAAGAGGTTAGGACTTTTCAGCTTGGAGAAGAGACGGCTGAGGGGGGGGATATGATAGAGGTGTTTAAAATCATGAGAGGTTTAGAACGGGTAGATGTTAATTGGTTTTTTACTCTTTCGGATAATAGAAAGACTAGGGGGCACTCCATGAAGTTAGCATGTGACACATTTAAAACTAATTGGAGAAAGTTCTTTTTTACTCAACGCACAATTAAACTCTGGAATTTGTTGCCAGAAGATGTGGTTAGTGCAGTTAGTTTAGCTGTATTTAAAAAAGGATTTAATAAGTTCTTGGAGAAGAAGTCCATTACCTGCTATTATTTTTATTTATTTATTTAAAAGTATTTTTATACCGTCTTTACAAACAGGGGTAGATTTTAAAAGAAGCGCGATCAGCCTACTTTTGCTTGCGCATCAGACTCAAGCAAAAGTACGCTGGATTTTAGTAGATACGCGCGGAGCCGCGCGTATCCACTAAAATCCCTGGATCGGCGCGCGCAAGGCTATTGATTTTGTATAGCCGGCGCGCGCCGAGCCGCGCTGCTTAACCCGTTCCCTCCAAGGCCGCTCCGAAATCGGAGCGGCCTCGGAGGGAACTTTCCTTTGCCCTCCCCTCACCTTCCCCTCCCTTCCCCTACCTAACCCACCCGCCCGGCCCTGTCTAAACCCCCCCCTTACCTTTGTCGGGGGATTTACGCCTCCCGGAGGGAGACGTAAATCCCCGCGCGCCAGCGGGCCTCCTGCGCGCCGGGCCGCGACCTGGGGGCGGGTACGGAGGGCGCGGCCACGCCCCCGGACCGCCCCGGGCCGTAGCCACGCCTCAGTACCCGCCCCCAAAACGCTCCCGACACGCCCTCGAAACGCCGCGACGACCGGGCCCGCCCCCCGACATGCCCCCGACACGCCCCCCTCCGAAAACCCCGGGACGTACGCGAGTCCCGGGGTCTGCGCGCGCCGGTAGGCCTATGTAAAATAGGCTTACCGGCGCGCAGGGCCCTGCTCGCGTAAATCCGGGCGGATTTACGCGAGCAGGGCTCTTAAAATCCGCCCCACAGTGTTTAGTCAAAACGGTTTACATATATCAAAAATAATAAAATGAAAATAAAAACAAATTAAAATTAAAGTAAAAGTTAAAAGTAAGAATAATAATGATTGAAAGTGGGTTGACATATAAAATATAAATTACAAAAATTTTCATTAATATAAAATAACAAATTGTTTAAAATTAAATAGGTAGCAAAAAGAAATCAATACACAGAACAAGAGAATGTTGGGTGCTTAACTGGAGATATGTATTCTGGAAGTGTGAGGTGATTATTTAGTGGGTGGTATCTGAAATGCGGTTCGAAATAGGTGAGTTTTTAAAGATTTTTTGAAATGCTTAGGATTGGATATGGATCTGATAGGATCTGGTAGAGCATTCCATAGAATGGGACCTATGACTGAGAAAGCTCTTTTTCTGGTGATATCAAGACGGGCTTGTCGAGGTGAGGGAATGTCAAGAAGGTTTTTTTCCAATGATCTTAGGTGTCTAGTCGGTTTGTAAATTCGGAGGATGGAGCATAAAGTAACCGAGTTGGGAGTGAAGATAAGAGAATGTATAATGGACAAAATTTTGAATTGTATCTATGTTTAACTGGTAACCAATGTAAAGATTGAAGTATTGGAGTAATGTGGGTTTTTTTTGATGAATTTGTTAGGATACGTGCTGCTGCATTTTGGATTAGTTGGAGTGAGTGAAGTGTGTTTTCTGGGAGGCCTATATATAGAGAATTACAGTAATCCAGTCCAGAGAAAATGAGTGATTGAAGAATAGTCCGGAAGTCATGAAAAAAAAGTAGAGGACGTAGCCGTTTTAAGAGTTGAAGTTTATAGAAGGAGTTCCTAGTTAACATAGATATGTGTTGTTTTAGTGAAAGATCTGTATTGATAGTTATGCCTAGATTTTTTGCAGATTTTGAAATGGGGATGGTTGTTCCGTTGAATATAAGTTGAGAAGGGGGGCCTATAGATGAGTCGGTGATTGATGAGAGGTGAACTATTTCTGTTTTTTTTGGATTTAGTTTCAGACGATTATGAGATAACCATGTATCGATGGTTGTAAGATATAGTGATACTAATGATAGTGTATGGGTCCAGGAGATATTATATGGTACCATGAACTGTATATCGTCCGCATAGATTTTGAAGTTTATATTTAAAGAGGCTAATATGCGGCAAAGAGGTAGCAGATAGATATTGAAAAGAATAGGAGATAGAGAAGAACCTTGTGGAACACCTGATGCAATGGAATATGGATCGGAGGAGTAATTGTTTATGTTGACTTGTTGGATGCGGTCTGATAAGAATGAAATGAACCATTGTAGTACAGTACCTGTAATGCCTATAGATTTAAGAATGGAAATAAGTATTTGGTGATCAATGGTATCGAAAGCTGCTGATATATCCAAGAAAACAATAATGTGGTCCGTGTAAGAGTCAAAAGCCCGAAATATAGAATCAAAGGAAGTTAGGAGAAGGGTTTCAGTGGAGTGACCTTTGCGAAATCCATGTTGGTTTGTATGTAATATGTCGTTTTCTGATAGATAGTCTGATAGTTGAGTTAATACTGCTGATTCAATTAACTTGGCTAAGGATGTTAATGTGGCAATGGGTCTAAAGTTACTGAGATCGAATTCTTCTTTGGATTTGTTTTTTGAGATAGGTAGAATTGAGGTTTTTTTAAGTTGACTTAGATAATAACCACTGCTATTACTAGCAACGATAACATGGAATAGACTTAGTTTTTGGGTACATGCCAGGTTCTTATGGCCTGGATTGGCCACTGTTGGAAACAGGATGTGGGCTTGATGGACCCTTGGTCTGACCCAGTATGGCATGTTCTTATGTTCTTATGTTCTTATACTTACCACAGCAGGGTCAATGCCTGTCACTGAGGGGACCTTATTGTGTCCAAGCATTCCTGAATCTGCAAAAATACTTAGGATATATCTATGAGTCAGTGCCTCTACTGCTGTTTAGCTCTGCCTTAAAATAATCGTGGACTAGAGCTTTTGATTAATAATCCATCCCTGTTCATTTGTGTGGCAACCTTTTTGATTTACATTCACAGAAGCATAGAAAGATAGGGCTGGAAGAGACTATAAGAGATCATCTAGTCCATCCCAGGTTTTCGGACAGAACTTGCTAAACCTACACTGTCCCCAACGAATGACTATCCTACTTACCTTTAAGAACCATCAAAGACAGATTCCACTACATGGACAGGTAGCTTGCTCCAGTACTTATTTATTCTCATAATTAGCAAACTTTTCGTAAAATTGACCTAAATCTCTCCTGCTGTATTTTGAGACATTACCTCTTGTCAGACTGTTGGAAGCACATAAATACTGTCTAAAATAAGTATTCTGGAAATATTTCGAATGCCAAAAGTAGAAATTATTTCCTTAGTCTTCCAGGTGAATTGCTGAGTTACCAGGGCTGGCTGTTTGGGTTGAGCACAGTCTCCGAATTCTCAGAAACTGGCTAGTCGGTAAATTTTCTTTTAACCCAAACAGATTATCAAACACATGTGGCTGATTTAAGTGGACGGTTTGTAGAAAGAGGATATCCACTACCTTGTGTTAGACGGGCTTTTCATAGAGCTAAATATGTAAACAGAGAGTGGCTTTTCTTGCCACAACAATGAGATCAACACAATGAAATCCTTACATGTGTGATTCCCTTCACCCCGATGGCATCTGTGATAAAAGAAACAATTTTTCAAAACTGGCATATTCTCCAGAATTATGGGGAATTCGGAGATCGCCCGAGGTTCACTTATACTAAGGGATCTAGTCTTAAGGACCAACTTGTACATTCGGATTCATCACTTGTACAATCGAGACAAGGTCCGGGGAGACATCAACCCTGCGGGAAATGCTCAGTATGCAATATTATGATGGACACTACACAATTAACATTACAGGATCCTCCATTCACTATTGTTTTGCGACAGAACACTACTTGTACATCTATAGGTGTTATTTATGTCATCATTTGTCCATGTCAGATGTTGTATGTGGGCAAAACTATGAGACAATTGAAAGTGAGGATGATTGAACATCGATCTAGTTTAGTTACTAAACATATGAATGCCCCTTTAGTTCCTCACTGTCTGATTAAAGAACATGGATTTGATGAACTGAAAGTGTGTGTGATACAGCAGATACTACCACACTGGCACTGGGGTGATCTAAACAGAAAACTAATGCAAGCTGAACGGAAATGGATAAATACTTTAAACACATTACAACCGAAGGGGCTGAATGGAGAACAAGAACTTAATGTTTTTCTTTGATTTGCGATTACAGCTGATCGCTAAAAGTGACGTCATTGACGCTGTCTCATTTTTTGATTGGCTGGTATTGCTTCCCTCTGATTGGTTCACTGCTTCTTTTTAAGTGTTCAACCTGTGTCGAATTGGTTGCTGCTTCCGTGGGTCTGGAAGTGAGTCGAGACGAGGAGCGTCCAGGATGAAGGTTCGGTGGTGCTCACCCATTTAAGATAAGTTTAATTGATAAGTTGCATATTTAAGGAAAACACATATTAAATAAGTTTCTCTCTATAACAGGATACTGGGCAATTAATTATGAGAAGAGACCGCTTTTAAAAATACATTTTGGCGGGCAAGAATTGTATTTGTAATGCTCCCGAAGAAGCAGTGTTCTTTAAAAAATTGGCGGGAGATACTTTAATCGAGTAAACGCTCCTGAAGAAGCAGAAGTGAAACATCGGCCGGGTGTCGAGCCTTCTCTTCTTGTCCATTGGGATATTTAAAATAAAATGACCTAAAAAATGCAAAAATATAAAAATTGAACAAAAATATAAGAACTCAGTGAGAAATATATTCAATGAGAAATGTGATAAACATCAATTTTGACCATAAATGATGAGAAGTCCGGACGGCTCCCTTTAAACAATTAAGGGTATGCATCGCCAGGCTTGCCGATACGGTCAATTTTTAAAAAATTTCAAAAAATTTCTTCAAAACATTTTGTGTTATTTTGTGGTGGTAGCACATAAAAATTGTACTTAGTTTTTCCTTTTGTTTGTTTATTTTTAAATAATGACCATGTCTGATGTAAACTCTTAACCTTTATAGTTTTACCTGTCAGGTTGTTTTCTGTTTTCCTCAATTTATTAAAGTGTCCATTTTGAAAGTTTAATGCTAGAGCTGTAGATTTAGTTAATGTCCTCCCTCCAGTCATTAACACAAATTTAATCACAATATGATCACTGTTGCCAAGCGGCCCCATCATTGTTACCTCGTGCACCAAATCCTGCATTACACTAAAATGGCTCCTCCCTCTCATTGGTTCCCACTTTACCTGCCTAGCATGTCCTGATGTTACATTTATCCAGTCAATATTAGGGATGTGAATCGTTTAGGACGATTAAAATTATCGTCCAATAATTTTAATATCGTCTTAAACCGTTATGGAACACAATACAATAGAGATTCTAACGATTTATCGTTATAAATCGTTAGAATCGTGAGCCGGCACACTAAAACCCCCTAAAACCCACCCCCGACCCTTTAAATTAAATCCCCCACCCTCCCGAACCCCCCCAAATGAGTTAAATAACCTGCGGGTCCAGCGGCGGTCCGGAACGGCAGCGGTCCGGAACGGGCTCCTGCTCCTGAATCTTGTTGTCTTCAGCCGGCGCCATTTTCCAAAATGGCGCCGAAAAATGGCGGCGGCCATAGACGAACACGATTGGACGGCAGGAGGTCCTTCCGGACCCCCGCTGGACTTTTGGCAAGTCTCGTGGGGGTCAGGAGGCCCCCCACAAGCTGGCCAAAAGTTCCTGGAGGTCCAGCGGGGGTCAGGGAGCGATTTCCCGCCGCGAATCGTTTTCGTACAGAAAATGGCGCCGGCAGGAGATCGACTGCAGGAGGTCGTTCAGCGAGGCGCCGGAACCCTCGCTGAACGACCTCCTGCAGTCGATCTCCTGCCGGCGCCATTTTCCGTACGAAAACGATTCGCGGCGGGAAATCGCTCCCTGACCCCCGCTGGACCTCCAGGAACTTTTGGCCAGCTTGTGGGGGGCCTCCTGACCCCCACGAGACTTGCCAAAAGTCCAGCGGGGGTCCGGAAGGACCTCCTGCCGTCCAATCGTGTTCGTCTATGGCCGCCGCCATTTTTCGGCGCCATTTTGGAAAATGGCGCCGGCTGAAGACAACAAGATTCAGGAGCAGGAGCCTGTTCCGGACCGCTGCCGTTCCGGACCGCCACTGGACCCGCAGGTTATTTAACTCATTTGGGGGGGGTTCGGGAGGGTGGGGGATTTAATTTAAAGGGTCGGGGGTGGGTTTTAGGGGTTTTAATGTGCCGGTTTTGCGATTTTTAGATTTTTAGATTTTTCACGATTTTTCACGATTTTTCACGATATTTTACCCCCCCAAACGGCAACAATACGATTCCCTCCCCCTCCCAGCCGAAATCGATCGTTAAGACGATCGAGGACACGATTCACATCCCTAGTCAATATTGGGATAATTAAAATCTCCTATTATTAGTATGCTGCCAAATTTTTTATCTTCCCTAATCTCTGTTATCATATCATCATCCATCTGTTCATTTTGGCCAGGTGGATGTTATACTCTTCTCTATCACACACAGAATTTCCACCTATAAAGATTCTACTGTGCATTTAGTCTCCTGCAGAATCTTTATCTTATTGGACTCTATGCCATCCCTAACATAAAGCACCACCCTTACTCCTTCACCACCAAGTTGATCCACCCTATCATTGTGATCTAATTTGAACCCTAATATAGCACTGTCCATTGGTTATTCTCCTTCCACTAGTAGTCTCTAAGATGCTAATTATGTCTACCTCTTCATTCAGTGCTATACATTCTAACTCTCTCATTTTACTTTTTAGACTTCTGTCTTTAGCATATAGATATTTCAAAGTATATTTTTCTTTGTATTAACAATCTGCTTGACAGAGTAATTTGTAATCTTTTAACTCATGTTGCGACTATCCAATCCTGGAAGTGGATCCTTGGGCCGACCGGCCAGGAAGGACGGCCGGGAGGCAGAACACACACTGGGCTGACGAGACTTCACCTGGAAACCCATGATCCCTCCAGAGGAGCTGTAGGAACCCGGGTCGCTAGGGCTTAGGCGGTCCTCGCGCGCGCGCGTGGCACTCCAAGGAGGCGGAGTCTTCGGCGGCGTCTCCCTCGTGGAGACGCCGCTGCCATGCGGCTTGAGAGGCCCAGGAACCGGCGGTCTTCAGCCGCTGCCACGCGGCTCGGGAGGCTTGGGGACCGGAGAATTGCGGCGCTGTAGGAGGAGGTAAGGGCCCGGTCACTGCCCCAGTGACCGGAATCGCAACACTCAAGTGGTTCTTTACGTATAGGCACATGGGCTACTTTTGCTTTTATTGGAATCTCTCTATCGGGATACTCTAATTCCTCTGTTATTTTATTATCCTTTGAAGATACCTCCCTCCAAACCATGTGCTGCTGAGTGACTGTCAGCTTTACCCCATGTTCTAGTTTAAACGCTGTTATTTTTCATTTTTGAAGATTAGCGTCCACCCCAGTTAAAGTGGAGCCCATTCTTCTGGAATGGGCTCCACTTTAGGATCCTAATAAAACTAAAGCCCTCTTCCCTGCAACATCATCTCATCTATGCATCAAAATTCTGGGGTCCTGCACATGGAACAGGGAGCATTTCTGAGAATGCTACCCTGGAGGTTCTGGATTTCAACTTTCAACCTAAAATCCTAAATTTGGCCTCCTGATCTTCCCTCCCACACCTTCCTATGTACCATGACAGCCAGCTCCTCCCCAGAACTGCAGGCTTAAAGTCCTATCTAGGTGACTCATGAGTATTTTCTCTCTGGATCATTTTCAGAAGTGACTCTGTATACTTGTAATTGCACTTATCAGAATATTGCATTACTTACATATATGAAAGATTTAGGTTTCGTACTGTCAAGAGACAGAGAAGGAAGGCTGAGACTTCAGTAATTTGCTGAACAATTTGGCTTATAAGGAAAAACTGCTATATGCAACATTCCAATTTAAAAATCATTTAAAACCACACTCTTTTGGAGTCCTCGCTATATATACTATCTCTCCCCCCTGAGGAAGCCATTACCAGCAAAATGAAGGGCCTTTTGTCAGGGAATAAGGAATTCTTGCCCTGATTAATCTAGCATCCTTTGATATGGATCCTATTATTTAAAAGCTACAGAAGTACTTGCACTTTTTGGAGGCACATTGCACATTCATCTAGTGCAACTATGAACATTGCTTTCGACTTCATATACGTGTAGTTTTGAGACATGTGGATTGATCTGCATACAGCTCAAAATTGGATCTTGCCAGATTGCAAATCTGTTTTTATATAGGTTAATTTTCTTCAGGTTTAGGTTGTTAGAAACCAATTAGGTATAATTAGTAACATTAGGATATGCTGTATTTATTATATGTGTAACAAATGTGTATTTTATAAAATTTGTTTTACTTGATTAAAACATTGATGATTTTGAGTTAAATACAATACTGTTCCAGTCATTTGTGAATAGAGACTTCCTGCTGCAACCGTCCCATAAAGAACCTCTAGATCGTCCTGTATGCGTTCTCCCTTACTCCACCAGAACAGAGAAGTTCAGGATATTATTCTCAAAAACTGGAATATCTTAATTGTATATGAACCACTACAAGCAAGACCAATGTTTGTTAAAAAAAAAAAAAAGAATCCGGAATCTTGGAAACTTTCTACTAAGAATGTCTGTAGACTAACAGGAGAGTAACTCTTTACCGTTGGGCCAACTCCCTTATGCGACGTGTGTCGTATGTCCTAATTTTCTTCAACTTCATCAATTTAATAATTCCAGTCACACTATTAGATATGAACTCTAGGGCCATTTTACATAGTAATACAGCACAAGTGATTTATGTGTTTTTCTGTCCCTGTTCAAAAATTTACATCGAAAATACTAAAAGACTGATTTAAAACATGGATTATTCAATGCTCCAGTGTATTTGCACAAAGGAAGTTGAGGAACCACTAGTGCAATATTGCAACCAACACAACCATTCCCTTGATCAATTAAAATTCTTTATTCTTCAGCAGATATTGCTTAACAGAGGAGGCGACATCACATGCCTCTTACAACGTAAAGAACAATATATTTTTGGATGGGATACAGTTCATTCCTGCAGGCTTAATAAGACAATTGAATAGGAAGCTTTCTATTAGCTAAGCTATATTACCTTCGGAACAAATGAATAAAGTTGGGTTGGTTCAAAATTGAGCACACTTTAAAAGTGGTTCAATTTAAGTGTGACAAACTAGGATTATTTTAATAACCAGTATAGTTGAGGTATGCGTCCGGTTGTTTGAGCTATTTGATGCACTTGTTGGTGGGCTCTGACTGCAGATAACAATTAAATTCACATTATGGAAAGAGAAATATAGACAGTTTTTAGGCAGGGGTTCATTTATTCGAGATAAATATTACAATATAAAAATGCACAATTGACTCAATACTCTTCGGCCTCCCAGCTAACTACACCAAACCACCAGATGCTTCAAAACGCCTCAGCAAGGATTCTGACAAAGACCAACAAAAGAGACCACATAACACCCATCTTGAGGAACCTTCACTGGCTCCCAATTAAATACAGAATCTCTTACAAGATTCTAATGATCATCCATAAAGCCATCCACAATATTTCACCCCTGGATCTTAAGTTCCCATTTCAACAGCACATGCCCTCCAGACCAGTGAGAGCAGCGTACAGAAACACCCTGTCGGCACACCCCATCAAATCCACATTAAGGGGTAGATTTTTAAAAATTGCGCGTTCGCGTACTTTTGTTGGCGCACCAGTCGCAAACAAAAGTACGCTGGATTTTAGTAGATACGCGCGTAGCCGCTAAAATCCAGGATCGGCGCGCGCAAGGCTGCCGATTTTGGGCAGCCGGCGCACGCCAAGCCGTGCAGCCTGCCTCCCCCCCCTACCTTTGTCGACGGATTTACTGGCGCGACCCGGGGGCGGTTCCGGAGGGCGCGGCCACGCCCCCGGACCGCCCCGGGATGAAACCACGCCCCCGGGCCCACCCCCAAAACGCCGCATCAGTCGGCCCCGCCCCTGACAAAAAACCCCGGGACTTACGCGAGTCCTGGGGTCTGCGCGCGCCGGCAGGCCTATGGAAAACTGGCGCGCCGGCGCGCAAGGCCCTGCTCGCGTAAATCCGGGCAGATTTACGCGAGCAGGGCTTTTAAAATCTGCCCTTAAGGAAGAGAGCCCTCTCCACAACGGGACCTTTGCAATGGAACTCCCTCCCCCCTGAGCTTAGACTCGAACAATGCCCAAACACCTTTAAGAAAAGATTAAAGACATGGCTGTTTGGTGAAGCTTTTGCCCAACTCGGTTGACCACTATGGTTCAGATTAGGCAACGTTGTTGAACTACATCACAAGAGATGCTCTGAGGAGAGATGCTCTGAGGAGAGATACTCCATCATTTGTTCCTCAGTTGTAATACTCGTACCAAGTTATCTAATTGTTTTCCCCGTTTGCTTGGCTCCAAGTCTTGATCCCCCTGTTCAATGCAATGCATCCTTGTGCAAAGTTTATTGTCCGAATGTAAACCGAGGTGATTTGTAACTTGTTACAAGAATATCGGTATAGAAAAATGCCAAATAAATATAAATAATAATGTTTTATCCGGGAGCAATGCATTTGAACATTAATTGAACACTTCAGATGGGTTTAAGATTTTGCAACATTCACACGTAGGGCTTTTAGGTCAACATTTTGAATAGGTTCTAAATAAAATGTTTTTAACTTTGTATAAAATAGTTTTCAATGTCTAGCTATAATAAGTTTATGAATTAAATGATGCTTAGCAGTATTATTTTAAGTATGTACTTGTGGTTGATTTCTTAAGTTTGTCTTCATACACAGTATACTTTATTCTTTCATGCCAGCATTGTCAATATATGTGTATATTATTATTATTATTATTTTTTACTGGTACAACCTGTTGTGATTCCACTCATGGGAGGGCTCTATAAGTGGCCTTACTCATCCCACGCCGTCTCTGCCTCCCTGCACGGTAGGCGTGCTGCTATGCTCAATGCTGACAATGGCACCTGTGTACATTGCAGTAAGAAGACATCATCTTGGTCTTCAGCACAGCCTGGGGATGCCGCTTCTGTCTCCTGCACCACCGCTCCACCTGATGTTAGCCTGTGCCACCAACTTCCATGCCTGCTCCTGCCTGATCTTCGCGGCCTGAGGAACACCGACTTCCAGAATTCTCCTTAGGCACACGCACACAACATAGTCCTGGATTTAAAGGGCCCACAGCAGGAAATGCTGCAGTGTTTACTGATGATGTCATTTCCTGGCTGCCTTATAAAAGGGCTCTTCAATCTTTGCTCCAGACCTTTGCATGTCCTGTGGTTACTGGTCCTTCAAGGTCTCCTGTTTCATGTAGTCTTCTGTTACTGGTCTTCTGGTTCCTGCATCCAAATCTTCATTCTTGTATCCAAGACTTCAGTCTGGGCCTTCGTTCCTGCATCCAAGTCTTTAGTCCAAGTCTTCATGCCTGTGTCCAGTCTTCAGAGTCTTGTCCAAGTCTTCGCTGCTGGTTCAAGTCTTTGAAGTCTTTTCCTGAGTCTGAGTCCGAGTCTGAGTTCCAAGTTCGAGTTCCCAAGTCTGAGTCTAAATTCCTGAGTTCCTAGTCCTGTCCCTGGTCTCTGGAGTTCTTGATCCAGCTACCTGCCTGTTTCAAGTCCTGAGCCCTCATCTTGTATCTGTTTCAAGCCATGGTCCTGTTTCAAGCCATGCTTCAGTTTTCAAGCCATGTCCAAGCCTTCAGTGTTATGTCCAAGTCTCGAGCATCTTGTCCATGAATCCAGATTCTTCCTCGAGTCCTCTGCCTCTGTCTATCCTCACACTCAAACCACTTCAAAGCTGCAGATGAAAGAGCTTTTAGAGTGGCCGGAGGGCTAGTCCAGAGACCAGCATAGGTTGATGGTTCTCAGTTCCTGGAGCGTGATGGATATACAAGTGTTCCTGTTCCAAGTCAAAAATGTTCCAGTTTCCAAGTCTAGAGAGTTTCCTGTTTCAGCCAGCATTTGCCCGGATGCGCTCGCCCGCCAGCAGCGTGGAGCACAGTCATCCCCGGGTTGTGTCACAGAAAGGCTAATGCTCTCGAGCACCCATCTGCACTCACAACACAGTAACAGGAAAGAGTACTAATGTATATCCCATATAGACACGAAAAGATTTTTATTAATTTTTGTACAAACTTTTCTATAAATGTATACCAATATTCATGTATAACTCCCTTTGCTATATACTTTACTACACCTATATATGTTAACACTTGTGCATATATTTATACATATATACAATTAAAAAACACTATATCCCACCCTATGCAGAACTAATTACAAGATTCTTTAAAATTAAAACCATGAAAGTACCAATAAACCATGCAAGATAAACACTGCAACTGAACTTCTTGTTTTTCTTTCTAATTTTTTCTGTATTTTCACTTGCAGTACTATTTGTTATCAAGTGGATATTAATAAAGATATTTAAATATAAAATTAAAACCAGATAACACACATATTGTAGTCATAACATAGTCTATCACATACCATAGTCATTTTCAAAGTATTCATACAGAATGTTAAAACATATCCACTAATATTTAAATTACAAATAATTTAGAGGGCATGAATCATAATCTGGTATTATGATTATCTCTACAGTATTATATAAGATCCAATTAAATAAGTACAACACAGTATAATATTGTCATTCTGATGTAATGATCCCCAACAAGGACCCTTGTTTCACCAATCGGCTTCCTCAAGGGGATACTCGCACAATCAAAGCACTATAGATTCTAAAAATTGAAAATTGAAAATGAATAATAGTTTTAGAACTATGATGTGACTACTATTTGAAAAATATGTACAATGATTATTTGAATATAGAACAACTTACACTGAGTGTTGAAATGTAATATCTAATTTCTGGGATTATCTACATCTATTTTCCAGTGTTGCAGTAAGTTCTCATTACACTTTCTAGTCTAAATTGAAAAAAGCAGAACATGTTTCAAACAAAAGAACAAAAAAAATCTCTTGTTGTTACATCAATAAACCTCTTGAAGATGGGACTAAACTGCTAGACAAACCTTTATTAACTTTTGTCTTTAACTTTAACTTTGAATAAATCACACTCAAAGAAATCCCAATGCTGATTCATCAGACTTGTCCATTCAGTCCATCTGACTTCATGGTACAAATATAGCATGTTCCTCACTATTTGAACTGTGGCAGAAATAATCAATTATTTTACAATAATCTTACAATTGATTCACAATTGAACCAAACGTAAGTGTTCCTTAAAACCCTCAATCATATACATACAACATCACTATACACCAATACCTTGCTTTCCTCCCTCATATGGAAAATTTCCAAGACGTTATGGGAATCAAATCGAGGCACGCAGACCGCTGCACAGAATGGATATTTATCCAGCTGGGAGTAAAAATGTATAGTTCCAGATAACCAATCAGTAACCAATACATGTATGACCACCTCCACCAATGGGAAAACAAAGAATGGGCAATATCTCTGCCCTAATGTAGGCAATATAAAATGTATATACCCTTGCTGTGTGTGGAACATTAAAACATAAGAAATTGCCATGCGGGTCAGACCAAGGGTCCATCAAGCCCAGCATCCTGTTTCCAACCGAGGCCAAACCAGGCTACAAGAACCTGGCAAGTACCCAAACACTAAGAAGATCCCATGCTACTGATGCTAGTAATAGCAGAGGCCATTCTCTAAGTCAACTTGTTTAATGGCATTAATTGCCTTCTCCTCAAATAATTTATCCAAACCTTTTTAAAACACAGCTACACTAACTTACTAACCATATCCTCTGGCAAAAAATTATAGAGTTTAATTGTGCGTTGAGTGAAAAAGAATTTTCTACGATTAGTCTTAAATGTGCTACTTTGCTAACTTCAAGGAGTGCACCCTAGTCCTACTATTATCCAAAAGTGTAAATAACCGATTCACATCTACTCGTTCAAGACTTCTCATGATTTTAAAGACCTCTATCATATCCACCCTCAGCCATCTCTTCTCCAAGCTGAACAGCCCTAACCTCTTCAGCCTTTCTCATAGGGGACTTAATGCTATATATATATATGACCTCAGGAATTATCTAAATGTAGAAACAGCATACACTGAGTTGTCCCAGAATTAAATTAATGCTTCCCATTCTATTGATGAATTCAGGCCCTCTGGAGCCACAATGGGCCATCTATAAATATATTGGTTTTTATACCTCTGTAGCTGTAAAGATAAATTTCCACCTTTTGGATTATTTAGATGCTAAATGACAAAAAGTGTTAGTTGATCAAGAGAATGCTTCTGCTTGGACCAATGTTTCACATGGGTGCTTCCTGTTTGTTGGTTTGAATACAGCTTTTATGTTGAACAATACGAATGTGAATGGATAATATGATCTGACCAATGTACAATTTTTGATGTGGATAAATAATTGTGTTAATGACCTGAGTTGTTTCACAAATAAAATGGTTGTTAAGCTTGTGAATAATGGGTAACTTAAAATGATGAAATTCTTGGATTGCATAGATGTTTTCACAAACCGAGCAATGACTGCATGCAAACTGACCCTTAGGGGCCATCCATAAATGATATCATGCTCTGACGGGGGAGAGGAGGTTACCACTTTTCTGATAAGGGGGTTTAGAGATTTATGAAGAAGTGTGATGAGAGGGGGAATGGGAATTGATTTCAGGACAAAATAGTGTGATGTCATTTATGGATGGCCCCTTTAACATTAACAATCCTTCAGAATTAGGAGAGAAAAAAACAGAAATTCCTGGAGATTTCTACCTCTGGTGTGCACAAAGGTAGGTTTCTATTGAAAAACCATGTGAAAAGCAAGAATGTTTTCGATCATATTGGACCGAGAAGAGAACAGTATAATACATACTGCTCTATCCAAAGATGGCAGGTGATGGGTCTGTAGCAATAATTCTCTGTTGGCATATAGCCCTCTTTTATACTCATGTCTAATCACCTTGCGTGGATAACCCAGCTACAAATTTTCTAAACATTTATTTATTTATTTAAAAAATTTGGATACCATCATTCGCAAGAAAACATCACAACGGTTCACATATATTGTGCTTGCTCTTTGTATTCAGAAATAGAATCACATAACTATCTCAACCTAAAAAACTGGCCTAACGGTATATTAGTTCTCAGATACCACCGTAGGTAAAAACTTTGGAAATACAGTAAATTGTTTCTGTCTGTAGATTTAATAAAAATGGTGGTAATTAATTTGCGTTGATACACTTGGACAACTAAGTCCAAAAAAGCGATAGTATGTTTATTATACTGTGTGGTAAATTGAAGATTTGGGTCATTAGCATTTGATCCATATTGAAAATAGCTCTAACGCCTCTCTGGATCCTTTCCAAATGAAGAAAACATCATTAATAAAACAAACCCACAAAAGAATGTGGGACCATTGGACAGATGGACATACATATATATCTCTCCTCGAAACAGGCTACATACAAGCAAGCCAAAGAGGGAGCCATTGTAGCTCCCTTTGCCTTTCCTTTTATTTGCTTGAAAAATTGATTATTAAATCTGAAAAAAGTTTCTCAGTTCTATTGAAACTAATAACTCTGTGGCAAATGAACTAAATCCCTATGAGTTTGCCACCAATGTCTCATATAGCTCTTGCACTGCCGCTTCTTGAGGGATATTCATGCTTGGGCATAATGTCCACTGTCACTAGTATCCACATGTCTTTTTGTTGGACAAGGCTTGTATCTTTTGAATAAAGTGCGAAGAGTCTCAGATGTAAGACTTGCTCAAGGGAACCAGAGGGCATAGAAAGGTATCAAAATGAACCATTAGTCAATACTTGACTAATGGTTCAAGAGCTGATCCACTGCCTGATACTATAGGACGGCCAGGTGGAGCAATAAGGGACTTAAGGATTTTGGGAAACAAATAAAAAAGTGGAATATTAGGAAAGGGTTAAAAAAAATCATTATCTTTGGCAGATATACATTTTTTCTGTAAACCCCGATCCAATGTTTGTTTCATATGTTTTTGTAACTCTATAGTAGGATCTGTATCTAGGGGGAGATAGAACTCCTCATCAGATAGTTACCACAAGGTTTCCGCATTATAATCTACAGTATCTTGAACAACAAAACTGCCCCCCTTGTCAGCTGGGCATATTGTAATTCTTAGATCTGACTTCAATGTATTGCTTGCCATGTGTTCATGTTGAGTAAGGTTATTAATGAATGGTGGACGAGTGCCTTCCAAAACTGTGAGCTCTTTCAGTTCTAATATAAATACACAGTATATATTGCATTTATCAGAATATATATATTCATGTTCCTAGTATTATTTGTATTTGCTTGTCTTATTTCTGCCAAGCAACATAAGGCAGAAATAATTATACTGAATGATCTTACTCCTCCAAAGCAGCACTTAGGTTGCTGAACTGGAGTTGAGACTTCATTACTATACCCCTGAAAGTCTCCTCTATATACTTCTCTGTCAACCTCAGCTCCTCTAGGACTGCCCCTCTAGCCTTTAGATATCAGACTTATTCTCTGGGATCAGGAGCTCTTTGCACCAGACGCACGCATACATCTCATCAACTGGTAGATAATCAGCCATGTGGCACTCTGTGCACAAGACATCTCACTGCTGGACTGCTGTCTACATCTTAATATTGTTGAATTCTTAGTTCATTTAGGTTGCAGTGGGAGTAGGGATGTGTAAATTAGAATCCTTTAAATTTATGGGGAGTATTTAATATTAATTTGGCAATGACCTTCAAGAGGACAGTTAATCTAATTGATAAGGGATAGGCCACTCCCTTGTTTTTGATAAATCCCTTATTGATTTTTTATAAGAATTTATAAATCAAAGAATGAACTTAGGGATGGGTAGGAGGGAAAGAAAGAATCTAAAAGAAATTACTTACCTTCCCTAGTCTTTTTTTAATTAAGGCACACATACACACACACACTAAAATAAATTACCTATATTTCCTAGTCGTTTTTTTTTTTTTTTTTTTTTTTAAATCAAGGCACACACACACTATAAAAGAAATTACCTACTTTTCCTAGCTTTTAATCAAGGCAAACACCCTAAAAATTAATTTACCACACAATTTCATCTCTCCTCAAACTTTTAAGTCACAATATTATCCAGCAAGTAACACTTATCAATCCTGTTCAGCCACCAGAAAAATCTTCAATTCCTCTCAATACTCCCTCAGGAGTGATCCAAAAACTTTAATATTTATATATTTTTTTATTTGTTCTAGGCTTTGTCCTTCAGCAAATATTTCTGGTCATTTTTGTTGATTATCATGATTTTCATTTTTTTACTGCTTAGGCTCATTCCCTAAATCTTATAGATTACATCTAATGGGGACAATGATTAAATGTTTTTACACAGGTAAACATGCTTACTCATATAACAAAGTGTTTTGATAATTTTCCTCACACACACACACACACACACACACACACACATATGCAGGTAAATGTATATATGCTGTTTTACATTGCACATACTTTTATCCACGTGAATAAAGGGGCAGGGTTAGGCCAGGGAACTAAAGGTATGCATGGAGATTTCATTCTTTCATACAAGTGCAAAATACAAAGGTTCAAACATACACACGTTATGTGTACTGGCTGCATTTTCAAAAGGAAACTCCATGAAGAGCTTCAATTTCAAAAAAAGATTGCATGGGACTGTAATATCCTTATAGGGTTTCAAACATGTCCTCATATCTATTCTTCATCTCATGTACATCTTCCAAGTAGTATGGTAAAATCAGTGTGTCAAATGCTTGTTAACTATAGTCCATTCATTTATTCCATCCCTATTGATTAATAGCAGTCCATAAACTGATATTAATCACAAGGGAATAGCCACTGCTTACTGCTGGCATTAGTAGCATGGGATCTATTTAATGTTTGGGTACTTGTCAGGTACTTATGACTTCGATTAGCCACTGTGGAAAACAGGATACTGGCTTTGAGGGACTCTTGGTCTGACCCAAATAGCAGATCTTATGTTCTTATGTATATCCTTATATTTAAGACTTCCAGTTCCTTCAGAATCTCAGATATTAGTGAGTCATCATATAACTTGAATGAATATGGGGGCAAGATGCATTCTTGTCTTACTTTTCTTTTTATTTCCACCTTCCACATTGCTGTTCTTACTGTAGAAGTTTGACTCGAATATGAATTAGTGATTAACCTAATTTCACATTTTGGTTTTTCAGTTTTCTATGTTATTTCTATCAGGTTAACATGATTCGCTCTATCAAAACTTTGCTATAAACAACAAAGCCAAGAAATAGACTTTTCTTATTTTGAATGATCTCAGATACCATTCCTAGTTGCTCATCATGTCAGGAAGGATTTGAGCATTAGGATGGGTGGAGTTTTTCCGATCCACATATTTGTACTGCAGACCATGGATGTGCACATTCCAGAAAACAGACATTTTAACTCTAGGATGAACTTCTTGTAATGGTCTGTAAAAGAATGTTTTATGCATGTGATATCAAATGTATTGTCCTTTGATGGGAATTTAAATAATGGTACTGACAAAGACCATTAACAGGAATTCTCCAGTGTTGCATATCTGATTCATCAGACTTATGAGAAATTTAGCTAATTTTTCACTGTCTGCAGAAATCCATAATTATACTGCCATCTCTTGATATTCTGTTTTTCAGGAAGTTCTTTACCACATATTTCACTTCCTTTTCAGTGTTCTTTCTTATGCTTTCGCTGTCAGTGGATATATAGGATTTTGAATGTCGATCATTATCTTTCTCTAGAGGTGAACACCACCAAGAATAAGGTCACTTTTTCATCCTCCGATGATTCATCAGAACAATTCTGAAGATACCATCACCGGGTCTTAAACCTTCCAAGATCATCAGTGATTAATCTTTCAAGTAAACAACTTTCTTCCATACAAGTTCAAGTCCTGGACCATGGTCTGGCATATGTTCCAACATACAGGCATCAACCGTTCAAAAGTTGTGTGCAGTTATACAGATTTTTCGAATCACTATATATTAAACACTTTTTTCTCAAAGACCAGAAGGATTTCAGGATATTTCATTGGTGAAAACTCAAGTCATGCTGAATAACTCTGGGTCCATTAGACTTCTGTCTATTGATGTTTCAAAACATAGTACTAATAGATTTGGAAGCAATTGAACAGGATCACTCCAGTACATTTTTCAATTTATCTATACATGAGAAGCATGTGTTACAGTCCTTTCAAAAAGATCAGGAGATAGTCATCAAGCCTATCGACAAAGGCGGTTCCGTCATGGTCATAGATGCAACAACATGCACCAATGAAATGCAGATACAATTAGAGGACATAAAATAATATTCCCAATTTTAGGACAACCCGTGCAAGGGATTGTTGGAAGAAACTGATACACTGCTATCTCATGCAGCTAAACAAGGTTTCTTAATATCTACAGTTATCATTTTTACAAGTCAAAACTCCACACACACTGATACCATATGGAGACCCAAAATTCATAAGACCCTGACCAAGTCTCCCCATCACCCAGTAGTCTTGGCCAATGACTACACTTTAGAACCTTTAGCCATTTTTGTTTATCACTTCTTACAACCTAGTGTACAGTGCATATCTTACTAAGTACAAGACCCCTCCCAGATACTACAGAAATTAATAACTTTAAGGTGTGTTCCTGAAGATGCTTTTTTAGTAACCCTTATTGTTGTTAAGATCCGTGGGCTTTGTGGACCCTTGGCCCGAGGTGAGGGTTGATACCACCTGCAGGGAGAAGCCCCACAGGTCCTCACCTTCAGGAGGTGAGGACAGCTGCGGCAGGAGATACAGCAGTAGTGGCAGAGAGGTAGAGTGTCCTGCGTCACAGCCATGTGATTGCAGGAGCTTGTAGAGAGAGTACTGTGAGGGGTCTCTGTAAGAGACACAATTCTGAGGGATCTCTGTAAGAGACACAGATCTCTGAAAGAGACACACAGTCCTGAGGGAACCCACAGTACTCAGGCAGCACAGGAGATGCAAGTGCCAGAGCAGGAACCTCCAACAGAGAAGCGCTAGGCAGACCCCGAGGAGCGGGAGCGTGAGACAGGAACTTCTGGAGGAATGCAGCAGAAACTGTCCTAACAGGCGGGACAGCGTAGCTGGAGAGACTCTGGTGTGATGATGTAGGCTGACCCGAGGAGCGGGCAAGCCCAAGTTGAATCTCCAAGCGGTGACATAAGCTGCACCGAGGAGCGGGGCTGCATACGATGGAATCTCTAGGTAGAGAAGCGAGGCACTGCCCTGAGGAGCACGGAGGTGCTGAGTACAGTCACTGGTGTAGAATGTAGGCACTGCCCCGAGGGGCGAGGAGGCACAGGGTTGAGTATCCAAAGCAGTAAGCTGGTTTGAGGGGCAACCCCAAGGAGCAGGGAAGCCAGCAGGCAGGGTCTCTGGAAGGCGCAGGGACTAACCCGAGGAGCAGGGCAGCCAGGAGACGTGGTCTCCAACTGGAGCATAAGCAGGCCCCCAAGGAGCGGGTACCCAAGCCAGAGTTGCAGATAGATCCGAAACAGGAACCACAGGTCCGAGGAGACAGTAGCAGGCACCAGTAGCGAAGGAACTCATTGCCAAGTCAGCTAGCAAAGGGCTTATGAATCCCAACCTTCTGAGGTCATCAGTTGGGGAGGCCCCTGAGGTTCCCGCCATGGGACCTTCAAAGGGAGGCCCGGTGGTGCGTGTGAGCGCCTAGGAAAGCCCAGAGTCAGTGTGGGTGGCAGCAGTGTCCCAGCAGCCATGAGGAGGTTTGAGAACCTGGAGGTATGCAGCGGTAGTGGCTAGCCCGAGCCGCAAGATGACCTGAAGTGGAGAGCAGGGCAACACATGACATGAGTTGAATCAGTCACAGCCATCTGCGACTGACGGTCATAACAGTACCCCCCCCCCTCTTAAGGCCCCCTCCCGGGGGCTTGGATTTTCGAGGGTGTGTGGCATGGAACTGCCTGATGAGGTCTTTATCAAGGATGTTGGAGGCAGGTTCACAACTGTTCTCTTCAGGTTCAAAGCCCTCCCAAGATAGGAGATATTCCCACTTTTTTCCACATTTCCTTACATCCAGGACATCTTGGACTTGGTAAGTGACATCCGCTTCAGAGGACAGTGGTTGAGGCTCTGGTGGTTTTTTGGAGAAGCCAGACAGTACCAAGGGTTTTAATAGTGATATATGGAAGGCGTTGTGAATTTTGAGAGAGGAGGGTAGCTGGAGTCTATAGGTGACTGAATCCAACCAGCGGAGCACTGGAAAGGGACCAATGTACCTGGGAGTGAAGCGGGCCGAAGGCAGCTTAAGTCAAATAAACTGGGTGCTGAGCCACACCTCATCGCCCAGTTTAAACTGGGGAGATTCATGATGGTGTGCATCAAAAAACCTTTTTGAACTTTGGGCCACTTGCTCAAGCAGCAATTACTGGGCGGTTGACTGTGCCGCTGGTGAGGGCACAGACAGTGGAAGCGGAAGCGGTGGCAGAGGCTGACGTCCATAGACCACTGGAAGGACGATGAACCAGTGGAGGCAGACTGATGGGAATTCAGGGCGAACTCCACCCAAAGAAGGAGGTCGGCCCAATCATTCTGCCGTAGATTCACGTAGGCCCGCAGAAACTGATGGTCATAACAGATGTAGAGTCACCATAGTGAATGCTAGTGTCCACAGTCATAAGTATTAGAAATAATAGAGGGGTTCTGAATCAAAGACCTTTGCCCCAAAATATCCCCTTTGCATTCATTTATTCTCTAGCTAGATTAGTTCTCTGACATAATTCTTTAATTTTTCAATGCTTTATCACCAAAATCACAGCATGGCCATGGATTCACCACTGGTTCCAAATGTTGCCAGCTTATATGTGGTGGCCTTTGAAGAGTGAGTGGTATATTCATCAACTTTTTTGGGGCATGTAACTCTATGGAGCAGATATATTGACAATATCATTTTCATCTGGACAAGTACAGAATCCCAACTTTTGGAATTTATAACTGGTTGAATTTACAAGACATCAACCTCAAATTCTCTCATTCCTTTAAGTGTGGATTACCAGTGAGCCAGTTTTTCAGCTCAGACAAATATGTTCCAAGCTATCACATTTCAAATCCTAATCTCGTGATCCCATTAACATATTTTTGAGTAGAGGATACCCTAAACAAGCAAACATGCTTACCTTAGAACCAGATTTGCTGATCGCCAAAAACTGTTACAATAAAAACCTAAGCCTCAAATAGACAAATTGACTTGTGTGTTGAGATTCACAGATAAGATGCACCAAACAGTACCATCTATTAAGTGATTTTGGCACATACTACAGATGTATCCAGTATTCCAGTCACCTCCAAGTTCTCTTATCAAAGACGTTTTAATATCAGAGATAGTGTACTACAGGCTGCAGCCCCTTTTTCATGTAATAAGATCTCCACTATCACTGGAAGCCACATCTGTGGACACTGTGATTTGTGCCCTCAGGCTCTAACAGAGGCACACTGGAGCCACCCCACTACAAGAGCATATAATGATTGTGAGTACTTGTGCTGAAGTGTAGTTGGCCCACGCCGACAGCCGGTGAACACACCCATGTATGGAACAAGCTGAAACTTCGCCTATACTATCTCCATTCCCTGCAGGTTGAGCCCTTGGGTTCCAAGGGCCAGCAGTTCTTAGGTGGGTCCAAAGGGAGGTCAGAGAGAGAATCTGGAAAAGGATCAAAGTTGGAGCAGGCAGCAATCAGACAGGTACTAGATCCAGTTCAAGGCAGCTGGCAAGACATCATCAGTATCCAAAGCAGAGATCAATCCCAGAGGGCAGGCAAGAGAGTGGTCAAGGTCTGTAGCAGAGATCAGTTCCAGACATCAAGCAGGTGAAGACAAGACACAGACAGACAAGGGCTAGACCAGAAGGCAAGGCAGGTACTGTAAGGGATAAGGCTGGGATATAGACGAGGCAAGGCTGGAGAAAAGAAAACAGCAAGGCTGGAGCAGGAACACGATGAACAACACACACTGCAGGAAGACCTGTTGTTGAGGCGTCTGCTTGGAGCACGGTTGGGGTTAAAATACCCACCCATATCGACGTCATTAATGAGTGCTGCTGCCGCAGTTCCCGTCTCAGGGCCTACTAGTTCCAGTGCGCACAGGAAGGGCTCAAGGAGGCAAGATGGTGGTGTTAGTGTTGTCCTAGGCCTGCGGTGGTGATGGGGGTGAATGCAGCCAGTCGCGGTGGCCTGCTGTGACCAGTGAACGTAACAGAGCAATCATCAATTTCAGGCGACATACTGATTGTACTAAAAATATGATCATTTATGCAATACAATGGCCTTGTCCCTTGATTTACATAGGGTGCACAAGTCGTTCTGTATGTACAAGGTTCATTGAACATCAAAGTACTCACAAATTTCAGGCACCCATAGTACAACATAGCCTTGAAACAAGGCATACCTTCTCTCGATTCAACTGGACCATTTTGGAACAAGTCCATCCGTCACCATATAAATACGTTGCTCAATAAGAGAGAACAGATTTGGATTTTTTAGTTATACACTGTTACACTCAATGGTTTGAATGTTAAGCTAGAGTGGCATACGGTGTAGTCAAGCTACTATTTGCTACTTTTATTTTTATTTTTTTACTGCTCATCACAACACAGCCCACAAACCTGTTTTGATTGATTGTTTATTTTCCTCCCATTGTCCTTTTAAAATGGCACCAACTCTAGCCCACAGTTGCTGCTGGAAGAATTTGAGTACAGCATTCTCCAGCTCTTAGGCTCTCCTCCTGGCAATTTAAAGAACTTCTTCACGTTAACAGGGAGTGTTTTACAGGTTTAGTATTTTAGCAAAATCTGCATATAAGTCTCTTTTGTCTTGCCGTCACTACCTATATAATATCCTTTTTAGTAATACATTTCAGTTTACGTTAAAAATGTCAGAGATTACCTGCATAGCTAAGATCAGTTCACACACTCTAAACAAGCTGAACTTATCATTTCACTGTGATTTTTTTAAATGTTTCAGCATACAGCCAGTAATCAGATGCTGACACTGTGCAACATAATTTCATCCTTGAGACAAGCCTATTCCAGAAAAGGGCTTTTTACTTTAGCAATGCAGCATGAACATCAAAGACACTGTCAATCCATGTAACCAGCACTACCACTGATGCACAAATAAGTATTTCAAATGCTGAGTTAGTATCAGAGACCTGTCAGAATCACCGTTTGCTGCTTCCCTTACCATATATACAGTTGCTTCCTGAAATATAGGAAAGGCACAGTATTCCTCCACATACGTGGTTTTTATTTGCTTATATAGAAAAATTGCACACAAAAGAACTTTCATTATTGGGACAAGATCAATAAGTATACCCACTTGCTGAGTTTAAGACTTGACACACAACATGGGGCAGTCTACGGCTAAAGATCTGATGATTACAATCTAGCGCTAGTAGTTGATTTAAAGTTAATATACACTTGCTTAAACTCCCTGCGTGATTTTCTTCTCTGTTGAAAATTACATCTCCAGGATCAGTGTAATAAGACCATGCTAAAAATGTGCAGAGGGAGATTAATTTTCAAACAAATGCACGTATATGGCCACAAGCAAATATATACATGTATTTTATAACCCGAGTATGATATATGCACATTTTATAATATACGTATAACTCATCCCTGCAACATACACACATATTTATTTATTTATTTAGAGTTTTTATATACCGGCAATCATGAAAACATATCTTGCTGGTTTACATAGAACGGGGGTGCAATAAATACATAGAACTAGAACTGTGGTGACAGAAGGTACAGTTACATAAGCCTACATATGAACATATGTAGGCTTATGAGTGAATATATGCAATTCATTGATGCCACATATTTTTCCTACCTATTTTAAAAATATACGTGCATATAGTTTATGCGTGAAAGTAAAATAGGACTTAGTCGTGTAAGTCAGCAAATTTTAATACATACATGTATGCAGTTCACCCAGTCCTTCTACAGCTCAGTGAGTCCTTACTGGTTCTTCAGGCTAACCTTCCATCCAGTCAGTACTACACAATAAACACATTTAATATTACTTACGCCAGATAATTAGCAGGTATAAAAATAGGCAAGTAAGTTGGCAAGTAAGTGTCTTTTAACATAGCAACTTATGCCTATAAGTGTTGGCCCTGCCCTGGAATGAATCTAGACTGCCTCTTTATTGCATGCGTGTATATGTGCACAAAAATGAATATACACACATATTTTCTACTTTTATACAAGATAGATTTATGTAAGTAAAGGCTATTTATGCATGCATATGCTAATTTTTACGTGCATAGTTTTGAAAATTCAACCTTAACTATTTTTTAACTACCACACTAAAAATGTATGCCCGAATTTTCTATGCCCAGCGTGCTTAAAATCCGGGGGATACATGTGCATGCCGAGCACATTTTAGAAACGGCCTGGCCACACGCATATCTCCCGGTATGCACAGAAGTGCCAGGCCAGCAAAAAGGGGCAAGCCGGGGGTGGGGAGGGGCGGGCAGCCAGCCAGAGTGCCAAAGTTACTTCTGCTCCAAAGAAGCAGTAAGTATGAAAACAAAAAACTGGGCTAGCTAGGTAGGGGTTAGGGGTCGGGGAGAAGAAGGGAAAAGGGAGGAATGTTAGGTAGGGCGTCAGGAAAGGTAGGGTTAGGCCTACTCACATCGCCACGCGTTATTTTTTTAAATTCTCCCCCAGGTGCGAGAGTCGCAACCCGTCCTCACATGCAGGTGCAGATATTAAAATCTGGGGCACCTGTGCGCACAGGAAACGTAGTTGAGAACATGTGTACGTGCACTCACATGGATGCACTTGCGCTTGTTTTAAAATTGACCCCAAAATGAATTTCCAGTGTAATAAATTAATTATATGCACTATGCATGGTAGTTAAAAACATTTGCTGAAAATAAAAATGCAGTAAAATAGTAATAAAGTTAAATTAATACTAAAATGGTAATTCATTTGAACTCTACTCCTTTTAACTACAGTGGATTAGAGGTGGAAGTTAAGTTTCATTCATACTTCTAAACACTGAAGTAAAAAAATTGGAGACTCTTTGGTCAAGGCTTCTGGATCTGAAGCCACCTGAGCTAGAAAGCCCTATGTCCAAGCAGCCTGGGAACGAGAGACCTGTCCCCAGGTTCCTGAGCCTGGTACACCCAATTCTGGGACCCCCAAACCTGGGAAACCAATGTCCGGGATCCATACAACTGGGAGACCTGAGTCTGGGATCCCTGACTCCCAGGCCAAAAAGCCTTACCCACGCAAAGCATCCCCACCCTCTCAGATCCCTCCTCACCTATACACTATAGCCCTCCACCACCACATGTCCCGCTAATTTACTCCCCCTCTACTATAGCCCTCCCCAGTCCTAAGCTCCCCACCCACTAATCCACCCCTACTATAGTTCTAAAGTGGCCACTGGGGAAAACAAGAAAAAGCTGGGCTACAGGAAAGGCAAGGTTATAGGAGTCCTGTAGGGCACCTTGATAGGGACCTTCATTTTGGGCAGGTAAGGGTTGTGGGCTATAGTGGGAGGGTAGGGGGTCAGTGAATGGGTGAGCTCTGCATGTGTGATTAAAGAGTGAAGGGGTTAAATTGTAGGAGGTGGAAGAGGGGAAGGGGAGGGAGAGGCTTTCTGGCCCAGAAACATTAAGGCATAGTGTCTCTGGTCTAGGGATCCTGGGACAGAGGGTCTGAGCCTGGAGATGTTTGTTTTAGTGCTCTCAGGCCTGAAAATCCAGCAACCAGGCCACCCAGGCTGAATGCCCTCTAAACAACAACCCCAGATATGGGGGACCCTTACTCAGGATTCTGGGGGTTCCTGACACAGAGATCTCAGACACGAGTCCATAATTCAGGGCTTTGAGGGCCCAGGATAATTAACTCATGGCTAGGTCCGGAGTCCCCAACTTGGGGATCCCAGGTCTATGGGTGGATGAATTTTAAAATTTGTATTTATTTCCAATAGAAATAAATGGATATTAAATCTTTTATTTCAGCTCAAGGACTGGCAGAAAGTTTCGCAATTAAACTTGTAGTTAAAAAATGAGCTAATTTTTAGCATACTTTTTTTTACATTGGTAGTAATACCATATGAGGTTCATTACCATGCATTTGCATAAAAATGCACTAAAATGAACTCACTTTTTTGCTACCATTTTAACATGCATTATTTGTATTCGAGAACCCCTATTAGATCAGAAGTAATTTTAATCAAAAATAGTGTGCAAAAGCAAAAGTAACACAGTGCACTAAGCCTAGTACTACATTAGTCCCTCTAATCTCAAAAGCACCCACTTTTTCTATTTCATGATTTAGGGGTGATAATAATATTTTCCCTGTAAAGGTCTTGTCTGGTGCTTTAGTTAGTACATCATGCTAATTTGGTTTTCCTTCTCTGGATATT
The DNA here is from genome assembly GCF_901001135.1 of Rhinatrema bivittatum. Taxonomy (NCBI): domain Eukaryota; kingdom Metazoa; phylum Chordata; class Amphibia; order Gymnophiona; family Rhinatrematidae; genus Rhinatrema; species Rhinatrema bivittatum. The sequence goes on from NC_042621.1 coordinate 198,167,834, forward strand.
TTTCTAGGTCTTTAATAAGCTTTTTGAAATGAGGGGCCTAGACCTGCATCTTATACTCCTGGGGGTGGATTTTAAATGCCCTGTGCGCATAAATCCGGCCGGATTTACGCGCGCCTATTTTGCATAGGCCACCGGTGCGTGCAGAGCCCTGGGACGCGCGTAAGTCCCAGGGCTTTGTAAAAGGGGCATGTCGGGGGCGTGTCGGGGCGTGGCCGGAGTGACGCGGCGTTTTGGGGGCATGTCGCGCGTGATGCAGCGTTTCGGGGGCGGCGACATGGGCATGGTTTCGGCCCGGGGGGTGTTCCGGGGTTGTGGCCGTGGCCTCTGGACCAGCCCCCGGGACCGGAACACGGAGCGGGGCTGCCGGCCGGCGCGCGCAAAGTTAGGGGGGGTTTAGATAGGGCAGGGGGGGTGGGTTAGGTAGGGGAAGGGAGGGGAAGGTGGGGGGAGGGCGAGGGAACAAGCAGCGCGCGCTGGGCTCGGCGTGCGCAGGTTGCACAAATGTGCACCCCCTTGTGCGCGCCGACCCCGGATTTTATAAGATACGCGCAGCTACGCGCGTATCTTATAAAACCAGCGTACTTTTGTTCGCGCCTGGTGTGCGAACAAAAGTACGCGATCGCGCAAATTTTTTAAATCTACCCCCTGGTGTAACCTACAGGGAAAAGGTAACTTCTTATCCCTTAATCCTACTCCGATTTATTAGCTGTCAACACTCAGTCAGTCTTAGTAACTGCTTCTTAGCTTTTGTGTACTCAAAGGTAAATTAGACTCAAGAAATGAAAAATATGGGGTGTTGCTATATTTAATGGTGCAAATCTTTTAAAACATAATAGTATACAAATCATGAGAAAAGGACATAAGATTTGCTATACTAGATCAGGCCAAAGGTCCAATAAGCCTAGTATTCTGTTTCCAACAGTGGCCTATCCAGGTCACAGATATGTGGCAAGATCTCAAAAGGTTGATAGATTCTATGCTGCTTATCCCAGGGATAAGCAGAGGAGTTTTGCAATTCCACCTTAATAATGGTTTAAGAACTTTTCTTCAAGAAATTTGTCCAAACTTTTTAAAAACCAATTACACTAATAGCTTTTACCACATCCTCCAGCAATGAATTCCAGAATTTAATTTTGGGTTGAGCATAATAAATATTTTCTCCTATTTGTCTTAAAGTATCACTTAGTAACTTCATTGTCTGTCCCCTAGTCTTTGTACTTTTTGAAAGAGTAAACAGTCAATTTGTATTTACCTGTTTCACTCCACTCATGATTTTATAGATCTCTATCATATTTTCCCTCAGTTGTCTCCTCTCCAAGCTGAAGAGCCCAAACCTTGTGGATGAAAAGAAAAAGGTCCAGGGATGAGATCCAGAGAAGCAATGAAGTTAAATAATAGAACAAATCTTGTTAATATCATTATTTTAAAAGGCAAGCCAGCAGGATAGGAAAATCAATTTCAGTCAGATATATAAGGTCTGTCCTCAGTAGGGAAGAGTTAGTTTATATTTTATTATAGTTATTTTCAAAACTCAGCTTACCCACTGAGCTTGCCTACAAGTGGTTCCTGTCAGTGTGACGTTTGCCAGGTGAAAAGGCTATGCTGCCTATATTTAAATTTTTCTTATCAGGTTTATAAAGTTTGTAGTTTCATCATTCAGCTTGTGTGATCACCAGAGATCATACTGTAATTGTAAAAAGAGTGTTTGGTTTGTTGAATAACATTGTCAGATATCTCCAGTTATTAAACTGCTTCTTATAAAATCTCCTCTTACATCGCTTCTTAATTCTCTGTGCCATTTTTGTATGTCTTTACCAAGGACTAATTATTAGGGTTCATCATTGCATCGGTGGTATCTGTCTGTTAATTAGGATGTTGTGTGCCTGCAAGCAGTGAACAGCTTGATCATTCTTAAGAATAGTTTAAGTGGAATTATCAGTCACATCACCATAATCTATTTTTGTTAAAGCAGCCCATTTGTGTGTGAGAAATCCATCTGGATCTGTTAGCTGAAAAGTGCATACATCTCTTTTTCTTTCTCTAAGTGCTCTAATAATTTGAAGCCTGATTAAAAAAAAAAATCCCAGTAATATATTGCTTTCAATAGGTCAACATGTGGTCTAAGTGAATCAAGCTGCCCAAGATAAGCAGCTTATGTTTTTCATGTAGTAATTTCATGGGTTTACCGTCATCCGCCTATGAGACCAGGTAAACTTTATTATGATTCTCTTTAAGCATAATGCCAGAAAGAAAAGAAAGCAACCACATAAGAGTGACAGACATGCACGGAGATGGTAGTTCATGCCTTTAAAAGAAAATACAGCTCTGGATCAACTTCTGTTCCAACCCAGCATGTTTCCCAAAGCTTTACAACATCAGAAGCTGAGAAGTTATTACACTTTCAACTTCAGTTCTAATATCAATTTAAGGATAAAATTTCAGTGTCATCTGGGTGAGAAAGACAAGACAGAGCCTGGATCAGAGTCACTTTCTTTACAAACAGTGTAGTACGGAAAGGTATACTTGCATGGGGCAATTATCAAACTCCCTATTGATGTACAAAGTTCACTGGAACTTTGTATCCATGCACCTTGTACCTCAGTTTCAAAGGAAAAATATACGTGCACTTTCCTTTAGAAAATTGTCCAGGGGTACTTTCTGTGTGAGTGAAATTTCAGTGGAAAATAATGCATCTAGATTTGAAAATACAATCTTCATGCATCCTTTTTCTCCCTGATCCAAACGCGCCTCTGGGAAAGCCAACTCACAATCCTGCTAAAACCTGCTATGGAAAACTGCATGAACTTTTAGTTGGATTGAGAGAGGAGAATTTTCAGCTAGCCAATTTACCCAGGTAAATGACTTTGAAAATTGTCTTCAGATGTATTAGATTTATTAATGAAACTTGCAAGCAGGAGCATCAAATGTCAAGGCTTCACTTTAGCTAAAGCTCCATTTAGGCCATGTGGGCATGGACACAGGGTCCTTGGTTTTCTCATCCTTCTAATCTTTTGCCAGACTGAGTGACCAGACACCCAAAATGAGGATAAAAGACAGGTTTCTGCTGCTCAGCTGCCAGTGTACTTGTGCTGTTTTGCACAGTGTTTGTCACTCCTCCTCCCCAAACCTAAAACCAATGCTGAGACCAACAGAGCAGCATAAGGTTGTGCATAAGCACAGACACCAATGTGAAAAGTGGTAGCCTGCAGCAGGACAAAAGAATTATTGTTGCCAGCCTGCTACCCTCAAAGTAAGGAGTCTGGAGGTGAGTTGTGTGACAGTGCTGAAGTGAAAATAGAGTTGCCAACTCGTTCCACTTGTTCAGGACATGAAGATCTAGTCTTAGTTTTACCCCCACTTGTTACATGGACATAGTTCTGGTGTCCCCATTGATTTCCTTAAGAAATGCAAGACTTCAAGACCATGTAGGCAATGGCGATAAACCAGGACTTGATCAGCTTGATCTGAAATTGTGAATCTACTTGGTAGTCCTAATCAGGAATAAACTTCTTCTAGAACCATCAGCTGTGGTAGGGAGTGCTGCTTGGCCCGTCACTGTGCCAGAAAGCCATCACAGGTAAAAGGAGGAGAAGGGAGGCTTTGGATAAAAAGAAACTGGGAATCCTGGGGAAGGGGGGGGGGACGAAGAAAGAGATGGGGTACTGTGCAGGGAGGGCAGAAGAGTCAGGGGGGATGTTGGGCAGAGTGGGGGATGCTGGGTGGGGAAACAGAAGGGGAGAGGGGAGACTGGATCAGGGAGATAGGGGGATACTGGGCAGAGAGGGAAATAAGGAATAATGGGTAAGGAGAGAGAGAGGGGGAGCATACACAGCAGATGGGTGGAGAAAGAGGGAGACACTGTGTGGCAAGAAAGAGAGGTATATGGGGCAAAGGAAGGGAGAGAGGATGCTAGTCAGAGTGGAGGGAGAGAGAAAGAAAAAGAAAGAAAGAAGGCAGAGGGGAGGAGAAGTCGGCCAGTGCCAGTTTTTGGTTGGCTACAGTGATGAAGGAGGGAGGTCATGCTATCTTCTGTCCCAGTCTTCATTTGGACCTCTTCGAAAAGGATAACTATAGGAAGAACATAATGGGGGATGAATACCAGTGTAGAGAGACCCTTTGAAACCTGGGTTCAGGGGAAATATAGGGTTTTAGAGCTGCCAATGACCCCATCATTGATCTTGTGTCAGGGGTACATAAGAACATAAAAAATTGCCATACTGGCTCAGCACGAGGTCCATCAGGACCAGCATCCTGTTTCCAACAGTGGCCAATCCAGGTTACATGTACCTGGCAAATACCCATACATTAAGTAGATCCCATGCTACTGATGCCAGTAATAGCAGTGGCTATTCCCTAAGTCCCAAAGAAAAAGATGATTGCCCCAACCATATAATAATCAAAAACAAGAAATGATGGGGCAATGAAATCTCAAATTGTCCAAAGTCTTTATTTTTAAAAGATATTTATTTATAATTGCTCAGATGCGTCATGAAGAATTATGGGATTTGCTATAAATTTCCACAGTCCCCCGACAAAGATCGTGTTTAGCACAACTGCGTCGGGAGGGACCCATAATCTCCAGCTTCTAGATCTAGATGCAAACAGCAGAATAGCTCCACTAGTAGAGAGTGTGTGGGAACCGGATGTCACACAGGTAAGACAGATTTTCAAAGTCTTTGAAACGCTGGATGTGATACTTTCTGAACGCACAAATATCCCTTATGTACAAATAAAGAAAAACTGTCTTTCCTGTGACATCCGTTTCCCACTCACTCTCTGCTAATGGATCTGTTTGGTTGTTTGCCTCTAGATCTAGAAGCTGGAGATTATGGGTGCCTCCCGACGCAATTGTACAAAACATGATCTGTGTCGGGGGACCATGGAAATTTATAGCAAATCCCATAATTCTTCGTGACACATCTGTACAATTATAAATAAATATCTTTTAAAGATAAAAACTTTGGACAATTTGAGATTTCATTGGCCCAGCAAGTTGATTAATAGCAGTTTATGGACTTCCCCTCGAGGAACTTATCCAAACCTTTTTTAGACCCATCTACACTAACTGCCCTACCCACATCTTCCGGCAATGAATTCCAGAGCTTAATTTTGCATTGAGTGAAAAAAGATTTGTTTTAAATGTGCTACTTGGTTTCTGAGAAGTTATAGCCAGCTGGTACTATCCAGTTACTCCATGGCCTGCAGTACCACTAAGTTGTGTTTTCTTTCTTTGCACTTGTTTTTTGCTTATTATCTCTCCCCTTGTTTCTTCTCCTGAAAGAAGGAAGCATGGATTGATTGTAATACTGCAACCTCCTCACCCTGTTCCTATCACTATCACAGAATATAACATCATCAGTTAAGGACAATTAGATTCATCTAGTGCAGTGGTTCTCAACCTTTTTAATGCCGTGACCCCGAAATACAGTTCCTCATGTTGCGGTGACCCCTCGCCCCGCGAGGGCGGGGTGAGGCTTTGGTCATATGGGGGCGGGGTTATGGATGGGGTTGGATTTTAGTGCATACTTAAATACATAATTATTTGGGTATTTAAATTGAGGTTGTACAGATACTTGTGGCAAGATCAATACTTATTTATTATGACATTTATAAACAGAACCACCATTCCTCATAAAACAATAAAATTAAGAAACATAAAGCATCAGTTATAATAGTAAAACCATACTAATAAAAGAATATTTTAAAATTACTGATAAATAGAATTTCTATTAATTAAAATCATATACATTTTTATAATTTCCCAAACACCAATAATATTTCAAAACAGCACATATATCAAATAACACACAATAATTAAAACTAATAAGGATTTTAAAAAGCCCCTGCTGTCCATACATGGGAGCTCTTGATTTCCAGTCACCCTGATATTGTCGAGGATTAGGAGGTTATCCTCTCTCTCTCACACATACACTCACATGTCCATTCTCTCTCACACATACACTGTCACATACTTACACATTCATGCTCTTATACCCACCATAACCTCTCACTCTCACAGACACTGATACACTCTCAGGGTGAAAGACACTCTCTCCCCCCCCCCCCCCCCCCCACACACTCTTACTCCCCTGGATTTTCTCATACACACTCATGCTCTCTTACTGGCTCCCTCACAACCTCAGAGCCTCTCAGATAAAACTCTATGCAGCAGAAATAATGCTGAATGTTGAGAATTGTGTTATGCAGACTAATCTGGAAAATGCACTAATTTCTACATGAGTCATAATGAATCAGTCCTCAGCTGCAGGCATCAATTGATTATCCTGGCTCCCTTTATGTTTGCCAAATACAGTTCATGTGTAACAGCAATCCTAATTCTCCACCAGATCAAGCTGATTTCACATCCCACTTCATACTTTGTCATCTCCAGCTGAGTCAAACAATTAATCTAATTACTGCCACTGCTGCCACGTGGCTATTGGGGAGGCACTGATTGCTGCTATTGGCACTGAAGCCCATTCTGCTGCCTCCTCTGTGCAGGCCCCATGGGTTTCCACTTCCTCCATGTTGATCTCGTACATTGTGAGATCTGCCATAGAGAAAGTGCTACTCTTGCACATTCCCAAAGATTACATGTGCCAATCAGTAAAAAGTAATTTATTTATTTTTTACATCTGCTTCCCTTTCTAATTTTTTGCCATTTCCTTTTATATTGCCTTTTTTTCTATTTCTTTTCTCTCCACCTGTCTTCTTCCCTCAAACACACAGTCAGGTTCTCATTCTCACATGCATTTCTCTCTCACACACACATACACAGGCTCTCACTGGCACAGGCTGTCTGAGTCTCACACACAGACTCTCTCACACCCCCACATGCTGCCTTGCTCAAGCACAGGCTCTCACTCTTACATGCTGTCTCTTTCACACACACAGAGGCTCTCACATGCTGTCTCTGCAAACACACACAGTCTCTCAACTCATCTCATACTCGCACACACCTCTCTCTCACCTCTGGGCCTCTTCTTTACAGGTTGCCACAGGATGGGCTCTGCAGTGGCCCTAGTCTTCCCGGCCCCGCTGCTCCTCTTCTGCACACGGCTGAAGCGCCTCTTCTACCCACGCGGCTGCCGTGCCTCCTCCTTCCTCCCTGTGCGGCTCCGGCAACATTTGTCTTCCGGGGCAGGGCGGGCAGGAAGGAAGTAGGAGGAGCACCTGCAGTGGCTGATACACCTCCTTCCTGCCTGCGCGGCTCCAGCAACATACGTCACTGCGACGCGCTAGCTTTTTGGGCCATGTCTCTTCCCTTTTGGGGTTGGAGAAGGCAGGTCGCCAGCTTCGCCCCGCCAGGGCCGGTGCAAGGGTATTAGGCGCCCTAGGCGAAACGTCAGCTATGCCGCCCCCCCCCCCCCTCCGCCTCCACACACAATTAACTTACATTGTGCATTAATGAAAATAACGAAGTCTGTATTTATAACAGAACACTTATTTGACATTTTTATGCCATGTAAACCATTGAGATGATTTGTCTTATCGATGGTATAGAAACTCTTTTATAAATAAATAAATAAAAATATATAAAATAAACATAAACCAAAGCTATACTTGTTGCTCAAACAAAAAAAGCAGACACATCACATAATATTAAATAATTAAAATGGCAGTCAATCAAGAAAAATGAACTTAAAAAGCCATCTTTACTTACCCCCTCCAGCAGCTCTCTTACTCTTCTTCCATGCAGGCTGTAGTACACACCAGAAGCAGCAGTAGTGGCTAAGCTCTATACCAGGGGTCAGGAACCTTTTTGGCTGAGAGCCATAAACGCCACATATTTTAAAATGTAATTCCATGAGAGCCATACAATATGTTTAAAACTAAATACAAGTAAATGTGTGCATTTTATGTAAGATCACACTTTTAAAGTACAATAAGTCTCTGAAAATATTACACCAGGCCTTAAGACACCAATACATCTCCTATTAGGAAAACGGACCAAGTCAGGCTGCTATAGAGTCCTACACAGAAACAACACGCCAGCAGAAAACCTCACCTGAATCACGTGCTGTCCCTCACCTAACATAGAATAAAGAGACCAAAACGCATAACAAGAAGCATGCAGAAAAAACTGAATTGGAAACTGCAACAAGCCAGAGTCTCTGTATGCAGTGTAACAAAGGAAAAAAGAAACATCACCCATCCTTATAAAACAAATCAAGAAATATAAAATCATCAGCAGTAAAACTGTACTAACAAAAAGAACATATTTCGAAACAGCTGATGAGTGGAATATCCAATAATTAAAAACTCATATAAAACATTTCCAGATACCAACAAAATATTTAAAAATAGCAGGTCTCTTCTTCCCGTGCAGGCACCCGATGCTCTCCACTTCCTCTTCCTGACCGCAGGGGGGGCGGGAAGAAGAGAGCACGCCCGGTGCCGCTGACTCCAGCTGTCCTGCCGCGTTCCGCCCGGGCTGACAGCAAAGGACTCACATGCTTGAAAGCGCGGCTCTCTTAATTTTACCGGGGCAGTGCCGCCCCCGGGAAGCTGGCGCCCTAGGCGACCGCCTAGTTCGCCTAGTGCTTCCGCCGGCCCTGCGCCCCGCCTCCCCGCGGCGCCGCGGCCCGGTACTGGTCCGCGGACCAGTGGTTGGGGACCTGCTTTAGACGACCCCTGCGTTTTGGTCGTTCGACCCCCGCTGGGGTCGCGACCCACAGGTTGAGAACCGCTGATCTAGTGTGACCACCCCAACCTCTAGAGCAATTCCACTCTCCCAGCCAATCTCTGACTTTCCCCTCTTTTCATCGCCATTGGTAATTCTCTGTGCTTACTCCTCCCTTTCAGTAAAGAAATATTTCCTAATGCTCTTCTCAGTCTAGACCTACTGAAGCTTCATACTATGATCTCTTATTCTAGACTTTTCTTTTTTCTGAAAGAGGTTTTCTGCTTGTATGCAATTTATATCTTTGAGTTGTGTGTGTATATTGCACATTGCCTTGTATTAAACATTGATTATTTCAATTTTTAGGTGTTTTGTTTTCTCAAAAAGAAAAAAAATGTCTTATGGCCAGGTCCTGTTCATCCATCTGTCCATCAATAACCCTCTAGATGCTTCCTCATAGGATGATGTGAAGTCTGATTTAGCATTAAGACTTATGATGATTGTGGTGTGTAATACTTAGAGTGATGTCGGGTGAGTGCTATTTGCATTAGCTCAGAAAACAGAGAGGTGGGTGGAGGCATCTGTGTGGCAAAGCTGACTGGAGAGAGAGAAGCAAAGAAAGAGCACTTGGCGATGGAGGAGAATAGAAGGGATAGGTGTGCCAAGAAGAAAGGAGAGTGGCCAGACAGAAAAGGAAGGAAACTAACAGACATAGGGGTGACAAAGGGTGGTGGGTGCAGGCGATGGAGAGCAAGAGAGGAGTGTCAGATGAAAATAAAGAAGATTTGCAATAAGGGGAATGGAATGGAAAAATGGTGGAAAGAAAAAGGTACAGAGAGCAGAGGGAAAAGCAAAAATAACAGCAAAATAAACATTTGTTTGAAAACTAAGCATGCATGTCTTGTATGTGCATTACATGTGTAAAAGAGAAAATAGTACATAAAAACATAAGAAGTTGCCATAACTAGGTCAGACAAAGGGTCAATCAAGCCCAGCATCCTGTTTCCAACAGTGGCCTTCCAGGTTACAAGTACCTGGCAAGTACTCAAACATTAAATAAATCCCATGCTACTAATGCTGGTAATAAGCAGTGGCTGTTCCCTAAGTCAGCTTGATTAGTAGCAGTTTATGGACTTCTCCGCCAGAAACGTATACAAATCTTTTTTAAATTATGCTAACTGCCTTTATCACATCTTCCAAAAATGAATTCCAGAGCTTAATTGTGCATTCAGTGAAAAATAATTTTCTCCAATTAATTTTAAATGTGCTACTTGCCGACTTCATGGATTGCCCCCTAGTCCCTCTATTATCTGAAAGAGTAAATAACCAATTCACATTTACCCATTCGAGTCCAGTCGTGATTTTATAGACCTCTATCATGTCTCCCCTCAGCCATCTCTTCTCCAATCTGAATAGCCCTAACCTCTTTAGCCTTTCCTCATAGGGGAGACATTCCATCCCCTTTATCATTTTGGTCACCCTTCTCTATACCTTTTCTAGTGCAATTATATTGTTTTTGAGATGTGGTGAGCAGAATTGCATACAGTCCTCAAGGTGCGATCTCACTATGGAGGGTGATATCGCACCTCTGTTTTATTCATCATTCCTTTCCTAATAATTCATAACTTTTTATATGCTTTTTTGCTGGCTGCAGCATACTAAGCCAACTATTTCAATGTATTGACCACTATGATGCCTAGATCTTTTTCCTGGTTGGTAACTCCTAATATGGAACCTAACATATTAGGAGTTACCAACCTAACATATTACAGTGTGTGTTATTTTTCCCTATGTGAATCACTTTGCACTTGTCCACATTAAATTTCATCTGCCTCGCAAGGTTCTCCTGCAATTTATCACAATCCACTTGTGATTTAACAACTCTGAATAATTTTGTGTCATCTGCAAATTAGATCACCTCATTCATCATTCCTCTTTCAGATCATTTATAAAAATATTAAAAAGCACAGATCCAAATACAGATCCCTGAGGCACTCTATTGTTTACCTTTCTCCACTGAGAAAACTGACCATTTAATCCTACCCACTGTTTCCTATCTTTTAACCAGTTTACAATTCACAAAAGGACATTTCTTTTTAGCCCATAATTTTTAATTTTCTTATGATTCTCTCATGTGGACCTTTGTCAAATGCCTTCTGAAAATCCAAATATGCTACATCTACTAGCTCACATTTATCCACATGTTTATTAACCCCTTCAAAGAAATATAGCAGATTTGTGAGGCAAGACTCCCCTTGGGTAAATCCATGATGGCTATATCCCATTAAAATATGTCTTTCGATATGTTCTGGGATTTTGTTTTTAGAAGAGTTTCCAGGATCATCCCTGGAGCCCTTTTTAACTATCATGGTTACATTGGCCACACTCAAATTTTCAGCTATAAAGGACAATTTTAATGACAGGTTTCAAATTAGTAGTAATAAATTTTAAATTTCATTTTTGAGTTATTTCAGAACCCTGGGATGCATACCATCTGGTCCAGGTGGTTTTCTACTCTTCGATTTGTTAATCTGGCCTACTATATCTTTGTTTGCCGTGATTTGGCTCAGATCATCTGAATCATCAATCTTGAAAAACATTACCGGAATGGTATTGTAGGGAGATATCCCATGTTTTACCACTGAAACCACCAAATAGGAATCATAATAGCCAAGAAGTATGCAGACAAATATACTGACAGGCCAAAAATACTGTCATAGCTAAAGAAAAAAAACTTTGCCCAGATGAGAAATTTAGTCCAACACTGAAGGATGCTTATCAAGATCTGCCTGTTAGAGCCTGTGTAAATAAAACCATGGCAGAGGGACAATACAGCCACTTAAGCTCAAAAGCAGGAGTCAGGGACCAGCCAAGGGAAGTTCAGAGGTCAGAGGGCCCTCCATTGGACCCTCTCCTCCTCCTCCACCTCGTGGCTGTTGACCCCTCCCCCAGCTGGAAGACTGCCCTGCTTCTAACGAATGTGCTTTTAAATCTCCGTACAGGTACTTGCCTTTCTTTTCTCTGCTCTGCAAGCCAGGATCCAGGGCTTGGATTGAGCTGTTTCCTGCACCCAGCCCTCCATTGGACCCTCTCCTCCTCCTCCACCTCGTGGCTGTTGACCCCTCCCCCAGCTGGAAGACTGCCCTGCTTCTAACGAATGTGCTTTTAAATCTCCGTACAGGTACTTGCCTTTCTTTTCTCTGCTCTGCAAGCCAGGATCCAGGGCTTGGATTGAGCTGTTTCCTGCATCCAGCCCTCCATTGGACCCTCTCCTCCTCCTCCACCTTGTGGCTGTTGACCCCTCCCCCAGCTGGAAGACTGCCCTGCTTCTAACGACTCCGCTTTTAAATCTCTGTGCTGGATGCTAAGACCCATATTGATGACATCACTTTTGAGCGACACAGAAAAGAGTCATCTATAAAAATCTAACCTGGTCAAGCGTCACGCGCCGAAGGAGCGCGCCGAAGGAGCGCGACAAAGGGGCCTGCCCCTTTGAGCGCCCCTTCGGGCAGCCCTGAAGGACCCTGGAAGACCCTAAAGTACTACACGGACCTCCTTCTCACCCAGCAGTCCCTTTTGACCCTGAGGTATCGCTGCTCACTTGCCAGCCTCTCAGCCAAGACCCATCCAGCTCCAGGACCTCCGAGTGAGTGGGCACCTCCTCAAAGTGCCTATCTCACCTCTCACAGGTGCTCATGAGCCTGCCTCCCAGCCACTGGACTACTCCCCCTAACACCTTAAATTGCTCTATTCTGTTATTTGTGCATGTTATCTAAGCTGTATAATCTGCATTGTATAACCTGCATGGTACACTATTTACACCTCTTACCCTACCTAATCAGCTTTGTGCCCTTCCCTCAGTGCCCTCTCTCAGTTTAACTCCTTGATACCTTAATCCCCGCCTTGTACTACCCTATATCCTCTCAGTTTCCTTTTTACCTACCCCCTCTCCCTCCCTCCTCCTTTGCCTACTCACCCACTATGACCACACAACACATCAACCGCATCCACCTCCCCCACAACAGACTCCCCCATTCCCATCCCCCCCGTCCCACCCCCCCCTACAAATCCCTCCTCCCTATCCTCACTACCCCCCTCAACCAATTCCTTGGACTCACTACCCTCTCCATCATTCTGTTCAACGCCCAATCACTCTCCAAAAAAACCCCCATCCTAAATGACCTCCTCACTGACACCAAGCCAGACATCTGTGCCATCACGGAAACCTGGCTCAAAGAAACAGACATTGTCCTCCTGAACCAGCTACCTGCACAATCCTACGAATTCCTATCCATTCCAAGACCCAAGAAAAGAGGAGGTGGCATCCTCCTAGCCTTCAAGAAACACCTTAATCTCAAACTCTCCCACACCACATCACCCTCCAAGCTAGAAATTGGCCTCTTCAAAGCCCCCTCATTGCAAATCTGTCTCATTTATGCCCCTCCTGGATCCATCGAACGGGACCCCTCCCCCTTAATTGAATTCTTATCTGCCAACATAAACATTGAAATCCCTTCCATCATACTAGGAGACTTCAACCTCCATGTCCATGCCACCCCCCTTACCCCTTCTTGTGAGGCATTCCTTACTGCACTCCAAGCTCTAGGCCTTAGACAAATTGTTGCCTCCCCCACGCACCAAGCTGGTCACTCCCTTGACCTTATATTCATCAACCACTGCTTCCTACCATCCCACCCCCCCACCTGCTCCCCTGTACCTTGGTCCGACCACTTCCTCATAAAAGCCCTCCTCCCCCTTAACTTCCCTACTACCCCCACTCCCTCAAACAACACCACCTTCACCTTCAGGAAACCCTGCTCTGGAGATGAACTGGCTCTTGCCATTTCCAACACATCCACTAGCCTTGACTGCTCCAGTCCAGAGACTGCCATCAAATCCTGGCTCAGCATGACTCTTGAAATTGCTGACAAACTATGCCCCATCTCCAGACGTAACATTACCCAACCCACAAAAAATCATCAACCCTGGTACACGACTGAACTAAGATCCCTAAAAAATACCCTCAGGCAGCGTGAGAGAAACTGGCGTAAAGCCCCCTCACCCCAACTCGCCTCAAGTTTCAAAACTACCCTTCACCAATATAGAATAACCACTAGGGATGTGAATCGTTTTAGGACGATTAAAATTATCGTCCGATAATTTTAATATCGTCTTAAACCGTTATGGAACACAATACAATAGAGATTCTAACGATTTATCGTTATAAATCGTTAGAATCGTGAGCCGGCACACTAAAACCCCCTAAAACCCACCCCCGACCCTTTAAATTAAATCCCCCACCCTCCCGAACCCCCCCCCCCAAATGACTTAAATAACCTGCGGGTCCAGCGGCGGTCCGGAACGGCAGCGGTCCGGAACGGGCTCCTGCTACTGAATCTTGTTGTCTTCGGCCGGCGCCATTTTCCAAAATGGCGCCGAAAAATGGCGGCGGCCATAGACGAACACGATTGGACGGCAGGAGGTCCTTCCGGACCCCCGCTGGACTTTTGGCAAGTCTTGTGGGGGTCAGGAGGCCCCCCCCAAGCTGGCCAAAAGTTCCTGGAGGTCCAGCGGGGGTCAGGGAGCGATTTCCCGCCGCGAATCGTTTTCGTACGGAAAATGGCGCCGGCAGGAGATCGACTGCAGGAGGTCGTTCAGCGAGGGTTCCGGCGCCTCGCTGAACGACCTCCTGCAGTCGATCTCCTGCCGGCGCCATTTTCCGTACGAAAACGATTTGCGGCGGGAAATCGCTCCCTGACCCCCGCTGGACCTCCAGGAACTTTTGGCCAGCTTGGGGGGGGCCTCCTGACCCCCACAAGACTTGCCAAAAGTCCAGCGGGGGTCCGGAAGGACCTCCTGCCGTCCAATCGTGTTCGTCTATGGCCGCCGCCATTTTTTGGCGCCATTTTGGAAAATGGCGCCGGCCGAAGACAACAAGATTCAGTAGCAGGAGCCCGTTCCGGACCGCTGCCGTTCCGGACCGCCGCTGGACCCGCAGGTTATTTAAGTCATTTGGGGGGGGGGTTCGGGAGGGTGGGGGATTTAATTTAAAGGGTCGGGGGTGGGTTTTAATGTGCCGGTTTTGCGATTTTACGTTTTCGATTTTTTACGATTTTTCACGATTTTTCACGATATTTTACCCCCCCAAACGGCAACAATACGATTCCCTCCCCCTCCCAGCCGAAATCGATCGTTAAGACGATCGAGGACACGATTCACATCTCTAATAACCACCCTCAAAACAAAAAGAGACTACTTTTCAGCTAAGATCCACCAATACATGTACAACCCGAAAGCCCTTTTCAATTATGTTGCCAACCTCACCAAATCCTCTCAGCCCACTATCCCTGAGAATGATGCCTCCACTAAGAGCGAAGAAATCGCCCAGTATTTCCTCACAAAAATCACCAACATCCTCCGCAGATTTCAACACCCTTCTCCATCCACCTCCCCTTCCCCCTCCCTCCAACCTTCCCCCACTTCACCCACCCTCCAAACCCTTGACCTGACTTCCGCTAAAGAAGTGGAATCTATTCTCAGAAAACTCAAACCAGCTTCCCACCCTTCAGACACCATTCCCACAAAATCCCTCCTCTCCATCCCGAACACTATATCCAAACCCATCGCAGACATCATAAACTCCTCCCTCTCTTCAGGCTCTGTCCCAGATGCTCTTAAACAAGCTATTGTCAAGCCCCTCCTAAAAAAACCAACACTAGACCCTAAAGACCCCGCTAACTTCCGCCCTATCTCTAACCTGCCCTTCCTATCCAAAATTATGGAAAAGATTGTAAACATCCAACTTACAGAATATCTAGAAAGCAACAACATTCTGCATCCAGCCCAATACGGCTTCCGTAAATACCTCAATACAGAAACCCTCCTGCTCTCCCTCACGGACCACTTACTCATAGGCATGGACCGAGGCAACTGTTACCTCCTCGCCCTACTCGACATCTCAGCTGCCTTTGATACCATCAACCATAACCTCCTCATCAACCGGCTATCCGAAATAGGCATCTCAGGCCTAGCCCTACTATGGTTTAAATCCTACTTATCTAACAGAAAGTTCTCCGTCAAGATAGGAAACGCCAACTCCACACTCTATCCCTTGTCTCAAGGTGTCCCACAAGGCTCCTCCCTCTCCTCCACCCTTTTCAACATTTATCTCACACCTCTATGTCAGCTCCTCACAGACCTCGGCCTCAAATTCTACCTCTATGCAGATGACGTTCAAATCGTCATTCCCATTCACAACTCTCTCTCAGATGCCCTTGCCTTCTGGAACACATGTCTTGCCAACATCAATGACTTCCTCACCAACATCCACCTCGCTCTAAACTCCTCCAAAACAGAGCTGCTCCTTATCTCTCCTCACCTCCCTCCCAAACCACCGATCTCCAACGATCCAGCTTTCAACGTCATAACACCCCAACCCACAGTAAGAGACCTTGGGATTATCATAGATCAACAACTCAATCTCAAAAAACAGATCAACTCCATCCTCAAAGAAGGTTTCTTCAAGCTTCACATCCTGAAGAAACTCAGACCCCTCCTCCACTATCATGACTTCCGCACCGTCGTCCAAGCCACCCTTTCCTCAAAGCTGGACTACTGTAATGCCCTCTTCCTTGGCCTACCCTCCTCCACCACCAAGCCCTTACAAATGCTCCAGAATGCCATCGCCAGGGTCATCACCAACTCAAGGAAAGCTGATCACATTACCCCAATACTCAAAGAACTCCACTGGCTCCCCATCGCATCCCGAATTCTCTTCAAAATTCTAACCATAGTGCACAAGTCCATCCACTCGCACAATTCCAATTGGTTGGATGAACCCTTTCATCCTATACGCACTGAACGACCCACTCGCACTGTCAACAAAGGCACCCTCTCCATTCCCCCTTTGAAAAAAGCCCACCTCTCCTCTACTAGGGACCGTGCACTATCCATTGCAGGCCCTAAACAATGGAACGCCCTCCCTACCACTCTCAGGCTAGAGCCATGTTACGCCAAGTTCAGAAAAAAACTTAAAACATGGCTCTTCCGACAAGCCTACCCTGATTAAGTACACCGACTTCTGCAAGTATCTTGCCTACGCCTTGTATATTCCTGTAAATAGTCCATTGCAGTTTTTATTTATTGCTTTAATTCCTCCACCTCCTGCTCTTTGTATACTCCTCCTTGTTCGCCCTCCCTGTTCATTGTAATTTCTACCTTTAAAGTTACATTGTAAACCGGTATGATGTATGCATACTAATACCGGTATATAAAAGTTTTTAAATAAATAAATAAATAAATAAATGGGAAACATTATGAAATGGAGAAAATGCTGACTCTGGCATACAGCTTGGCATACTGATGTGGCAGGGCACCCCCCCCCCCCCCCAAAGAAAAGGGAAGGGGGAAAAGACCTGCAATGCAGCAAAGACCCTCTACCCACTACATGGTTATGCACAAGCTTATGCATATTTATCAGTTGGAAAGTATAAGACCAGGGCAAATAAGGAGAAAAGGGATCAAACCCAAAGCAGCCCAGTACTCCCTGCTATTGAGGAGGGAGAAGACTAGATGTGGCCAGGAGACCGAAGAGAGGAGATGCCCTGCTTAGGATCGGATAGTGACACAGAGTCTGGGACAGAGAGTGAAGCAGCCCAGCACTCCCTGCTATCAAGGAGGGAAAGGACTAGATGTGACCAGGAGACTGGAGAGAGGAGATGCCCTGCTTAGGGTCAGACCATCACACAGTCTGAGACAGTGAAGAGCCGAGAGCATCCCAGCAATTCTGCTAGTACCAGAACCTGAAGCAAGCCCCAAACAGACTGGCAAATACCAGACCCAGAAGCAAGCCTCCTTCCCAGACCACCTGCCAGCTCTGCTAGTACCAGACCCAGAAGCCTGCCTTCTCCCCTGCCCACATTCTCCAGACCTCCAGCCAGTGTCTGCTTTAGAGGTAAACAGAGGAATACCGCCTGAAGTTGAGACCAAGGGTAAGTATGTTAGCCATAAGTATTAATATGATAAGCAGGCTAAGGTTTAGGACATGTTTGAAACCAACCATAGCACAGAAGTTTCTTTAGGGTAAACTGGTGCTTAGTGGCCAGGATGATAAAGACAGGCATTGGTGTTATCTTCTAATTGCTAAATCCTGCAAAATCTAATAAATAAAAGTCTAATTCTGAGGAGAACACATTGTCTTTTTCCTGAACTTAGGATCATGATGTGAAGTGGGAGGGGAACTAGAAGTGTCCTGTAGCAGACAGATCCCTGCACTCCTAAACTTACTTATAGTATCTCCCCAACATCCAAAGCAAATAATTAATTTAATCTTTCCGCAATGGCCTTATCGTCTCTAAATGCTCCTTTAACCCCTCAATCATCTAACAGTCCAACCAGCTCCCTCATAGCCTTCCTGCTTCAGATATATTTTTAAAAAAGGGACTTGTGATAGTTGGTCAAATACTCTTGGACACTAGACAGGAAGTCCTTACTTTTCAGACATTAAAAGAAAAATGTTCATTAGATAACAAAGAATTTTTCACATATTTGCAATTGTGACACTATATTGAAACCTTGAAAAATTCACACACAAATGCTTTTTAGGTACGCAAGTTTGAATGTGATATTGTTAGATCTACCCCAAAATTGGGGCTGCTGTCCCAGTTGTATCACAATATGGTAGGCGAATGGAGCGTAAATCCATTCTCTGGTGTATTGGGCAGCTGGTTGAGAGATTTCAGTTTGACATTAGAGGAGAATGATCTGAGGATCTCCATAGATGGCACATGAAAGCTGATGGCCAGTGCCAATTTATTTATCTGTTTATTTAGTTATTTTATATACCATCGTTCCAAATGAAGATCACAACAGTTTACAAAAGTAACATTTGTCCTTTAGGTTCTTACATTATGGTGTAACATATATTGGTCTAACACATACTTTTGTAAGATACATTTTGGTACATATACTTTGGTAAGATACATATTTTGGTATGACAGATACATTGGAAGAACTCATATGAATCTAGGGTGATGTTCTTATATGCCTCAACTGAGGAAGGGAACAATAGGTTAGTAGGATAGGGAATCTGTTTAGTAATTTACATGATTGTAGGGGAGTTATCAGGAGCTACTTTGTTCTCTCATTATTTGGTATTGTTTTTTGTTCATGTTATTGTTAACTCTGCATTCATCTATAAGTTCTTGTTGACACAGCATTCTGATAGTATTTAATAGGGATGTGAATCGTTTTTCGACGATTAAAATTATCGTCCGATAATTTTAATATCGTCTTAAACCGTTATGGAACACAATACAATAGAGATTCTAACGATTTATCGTTATAAATCGTTAGAATCGTGAGCCGGCACACTAAAACCCCCTAAAACCCACCCCCGACCCTTTAAATTAAATCCCCCACCCTCCCGAACCCCCCCCAAATGACTTAAATAACCTGGGTGTCCAGCGGCGGTCCGGAACGGCAGCGGTCCGGAACGGGCTCCTGCTATTGAATCTTGTTGTCTTCAGCCGACGCCATTTTCCAAAATGGCGCCGAAAAATGGCGGCGGCCATAGACCAACACGATTCCACGGCAGGAGGTCCTTCCGGACCCCCGCTGGACTTTTGGCAAGTCTTGTGGGGGTCAGGAGGCCCCCCCCAAGCTGGCCAAAAGTTCCTGGAGGTCCAGCGGGGGTCAGGAGCGATTTCCCGCCGCAAATCGTTTTCCGTACGGAAAATGGCGCCGGCCATACGCGTATGGCCGGCGCCATTTTCCATATGAAAAATGGCGCCGGCAGGAGATCGACTGCAGGAGGTCGTTCAGCGAGGGTTCCGGCGCCTCGCTGAACGACCTCCTGCAGTCGATCTCCTGCCGGCGCCATTTTCCGTACGGAAAACAATTCGCGGCGGGAAATCGCTCCCTGACCCCCGCTGGACCTCCAGGAACTTTTGGCCAGCTTGGGGGGGGCCTCCTGACCCCCACAAGACTTGCCAAAAGTCCAGCGGGGGTCCGGAAGGACCTCCTGCCGTGGAATCGTGTTGGTCTATGGCCGCCGCCATTTTTCGGCGCCATTTTGGAAAATGGCGCCGGCTGAAGACAACAAGATTCAATAGCAGGAGCCCATTCCGGACCGCCGCTGGACACCCAGGTTATTTAAGTCATTGGGGGGGGGGGTTCGGGAGGGTGGGAGATTTAATTTAAAGGGTCGGGGGTGGGTTTTAGGGGGTTTTAATGTGCCGGCTCACGATTTTACGATTTTTCACGATATTTTACCCCCCCAAACGGCAACAATACGATTCCCTCCCCCTCCCAGCCGAAATCGATCGTTAAGACGATCGAGGACACGATTCACATCTCTAGTATTTAAGTTAGATTATAAGCATTTTTAAAAAGCCAAGATTTTAGTTCACATTTGAATGTCTTTCCTTCTGAGATCAGTCGTATTGTCTCTGGTAGTGAGTTCCACAGTTTAGGACCTGCTATGGAGAACACACAATCTTTTATCTACAACAGATGTGTGCTCCGGATCGTAGGTACAGTTAATAGTCCTTTGTTTTAGGATCTTAGGGTTCATTGTGGAGGGTATGGTTGAAATACCATGCCTATTAGTCCTGAGTTATTGTTGTGTATGGTTTTAGAAATTAAAGTTAAAACTTTGTAATATATTTGGTATTGTATTGGTAATGCAATGCTATAAGTGAGGGTGTGATGTGATCAAATTTCCTGACTCCAATTAAAAGTCTTAATGCAGCATTTTGTAGTAGTAATTTTTTTTAATAGGCTGGTTGGGAGTCATAGTAGGAAGTTGCAGTAGTCAATATTTGAGAAAATTAGCAATTGTAGAACTGTATGGAAGTCTTCTATGGTTAGTAATGGTTTCAGACTATGTAGGATGCACAGTTTTGCATATCTTTTTGTGATTAATTTGTTTATGTGTTTTTTTCATAGTAAGATTTTTGTTGATCTGGAGTCCTAAGTCCCGCACTTGATCTAAGAGTGTGATATCAAAATTACCTAGGTTTAATGATGGAGGTTTAACAATGGAGGAGTTTCTCCTTAACCAGATGAGTTTAGTTATTTTTGTATTTAGTGTTAGTTTTAGATTTAGAGAGTTCTAGCTATATTGCCTTATGTATTTTGAGAGTGTTGATGCTGTCTTTTCAAAAGAGGAGTTGAATAGAATGTAGAACTGAATGTTGTCCGAATATAAGAAGGTGATCCCTAATTCTCTGGGGAACACCTGCATTGCTGGGGAAGGTGTCAGATATATTGTTTCCCAGTTTTACTTGTAATGTCCTGTTAGATAGGAATGAAGAGAACTATTTGTGGACTCTGCCGTCTATTCCAATTTTTCTCAGCTGGTGGCATGACAGTCATAGGCTGTATTCCCCCCCCCCCCCCTCCTTCCAAGGTCAAAACGGGTCAAGATAATTCTGGATGGAAATTATCTAAATGTGGATCTGTAGAAGGTGCATTATTTATGGACCTGAATGGTGATACAACAGTTCTGGGAGCAAATCTTTTCTTACATTTCAACTTGGGCAGGAGACACTGTGTCTCTAAGCGCTACCGTGGGCTTGCTTGATATCTTGGATGATTATGATCTGTCTAATAAATACTAGTTATTATTTGTGCAGAAAGCTTGCTATATGGTAAAGAAATGTTGAAATGGCTAGCAACAGAGTCACCTACATTACAGCTGTGGCAAAATCAAATACACAACCTGTTGATAATGAAAAAAATGACACTGCTTAAAGGAATCGAATGTCGGCAACAGTTTTTAAAGATATGGCATCCATTTCTGAACTCGTTGCTCGACTCTATAGCATGATAAATTTTTTACAAGTATGAAACTTGTATACCCTGCACAGGATTGTTTAATTTTTTTTTTGGGGGGGGGGGGATAGGGTTGGGGGTTCAGGTTGTCATGTGAATATATTGGATAGTTGTGATGTATCTTTATATTTTGTCAGTGTTTGATTTTTTGATGTATTTATTTATTTATTTGTTGAGTTTTATATACCGTCATTCGGTAGAGCCATCATAACGGTTTACAAAGTGTACATTTTTCTTAGCAGTTGTGCAACAGTATAACAATGTGAACATTTACAGAAATAAACATATCAAGTCCAGAAAGCATTATTAGGTTAGATGAGGAGGGTATGCAGGTTCAGGTTGGAGAGAAGGTATTAAGAGGTTTATAGATGAGAGTTCATTTGAGAGTTGGGATGATCAGACGTATTAAGGTCAGTGTAGAATTTGCGAAACATTAGTGCTTTTAGGTCTTTTTTGAATATTTTTAGGTTATGCTGGATTCTCAGGACTTTAGGTAGGGTGTTCCAAAGTTTGGGGGAGGCAATGGAAAAGGCTCTTTCTCTTGTGGTTGCCAGATGCACATCTTTGATGGGGGGATGTTTAGGTAACCTGAGTTATTAGAGCATAGGTTTCTTGGAGGATTTTGAGGGATTACGTTTAGGGTGTTTAGACCTTGATGATCATTGTTTAGAATTTTGTGAATGATGGTCATTGATTTGTAAGCAATACGTGCTGTAATAGGGAGCCAGTGAAGTGATGCATGGATGTTTAGATGTTATGCATGTATGCCCTATGAAATTAAAAAAAAATTTCCATAAAGAGTTTTTATGAGTTTTTGCTTCTATGACCATCTTCTTTCCAAATTGTCTTAGCCTGTCTTAGTAGAAAATAGCCAGTTGAAAGAAATTGAAATACCTAGAAGATTACCACAATAGCATTATGCATGCCCAGCAGACTATGTGTTTGGTCTCTTTATCCAGTACTTTAATTTACTCTGTATGTGTATATGTGTGTTACGATCCCGGTCACTAGACTAGTGACCGGGAGCTTACCTCTCTCACCCGCGCTGCGAACCGCCGGGTTCAGGGCCCTCCACGCGGCTTGGCAGCGGCGTCTCCACGAGGGAGACGTCGCCGGAGACTCCTCCCCTCGGCGAGGGAACGCGCGCGCGCGAAGGGCAGCGTTTTGTGCTGTCAGCACCCGGATGTGCTGACATGCCCCCCGTGACGTCAGACGCCGACCGGGGGATTTAAACCGGGCTCTTTCCTCACCAAAGTGCCTTGCAACGAGGTTCCTTCTTTGAAGAGCTAGTTGCCGTCGTTCCTGTTCCCCGCTGATTGCCTGCCTGCCTGCTTGACTCCTGCCTGGTTCCTGGATTCCTGCTTATCTTCAGCCTGCCTTGATTCCGGTTTGTAACTCCGATTCCTGCTTGTCTTCAGCCTGCCTTGACTCCGGTCCGTGACTCCGATTCCTGCTTGTCTTCAGCCTGCCTTGACTCCGGTCCGTGACTCCGATTCCTGCTTGTCTTCAGCCTGCCTTGACTCCGGTCCGTGACTCCGATTCCTGCTTGTCTTCAGCCTGCCTTGACTCCGGTCCGTGACTCCGATTCCTGCTTGTCTTCAGCCTGCCTTGACTCCGGTCCGTGACTCCGATTCCTGCTTGTCTTCAGCCTGCCTTGACCCCGGTCCGTGACTCCGATTCCTGCTTGTCTTCAGCCTGCCTAGACTCCGGTTCGTATTCCACTCCTGGGCTTCTCCGTCCTCGCCTAAGTCCCAGCGGTCCGGGTCCCTACGGGCTCCTCCCGGGGGGACCTCGGGCTTCCAGGGCGAAGACTCCTAAGTCCTAGCGACCCGGGCTCCCACAGCTCCTCTGGAGGAGTCACGGGTTTCCAGGTGAAGCTCCATCTGCCCAGTGGGAGTTCTGCCTCCCGACTGCCCCCTCGGGTCAGTCGGCCTAAGGATCCACTTCCGGATTTCGTCCTTCGTAACAGTTTGCAAGGCCATGGATCCGGCGGATCTCGCTGGTCTCCAGGCCATTCCGGGCCTGGCTCAGCGCCTGGTACAACAACAACAGGTTCTGGATTCCCTGGTAGCCACGGTGGAGCGAATGGCTACCCGTATGGATGCAGAACCTCCGGCACCAGTTCCTGTGGTCGCACCTGCGCCGGTAGTTACGCTCCAGACGCCTACACAGCTGCCTGCTCCTTCACGCTACGCTGGAGACGCCAAGGGGTGTCGCGGGTTTTTGAATCAGTGTGTCGTGCGATTTGCCTTGCTTCCGAATCAGTTCCCTACGGATTCTGTCAAGGTCGCTTATATTTTTTCCCTACTGGATGGGAAGGCCCTGCACTGGGCTTCACCGATGTGGGAGAAAAGTGATCCTACTCTCACCAATTTGGATCTCTTTGTGGCTGGGTTTCGTGCAGCCTTCGACGAGCCTGCCCGTCAGACCTCTGCCACATCGGAATTATTGCAACTCCGGCAAGGGGGCCGTACTGTGGCCGAGTATGCCTTGGAATTCCGCACCCTCGCCCTTGAGGTGGGTTGGCGTGACGATGCTCTTCGGGGAATTTTCCTTGAAGGATTGGCTGGTCGGATCAAGGACGTACTAGCCGCCCGGGACCTTCCCGAAGGATTAGACTCACTCATAGAGCTAGCTGGACGTATCGACCTACGTTTGCAACAGAGAGCTCGGGAAATACGCCCTCCGAGACGCCTGTCCCCGCTAGCTCCGGCATTCTCGAGACCGCTCACTCCGATGCCCAGGTCGTCGGTCGCCTCGGCCAAGGCTTCTGCTGAAGAACCTATGCAGTTAGGACGCACTTCCCTAACTGAAGAAGAGAAACGCCGCCGGCGGACACTGGGGTTGTGTCTTTACTGCGGTGGTAAGGGGCATTTCCTTTCCCAGTGTAAGGAACGGCCGGGAAACGCCCACGCCTAGGAAGGAAGGAGGAGTACCTCCTGGGCTGTTTCAACGCTGCTCCTCAATGTACAGTGCCTGTAACTCTGAGGTTCTCAGAGGACACTTTTTCTACTCAGGCCTTGATTGACTCCGGGGCTGGGGGTAACTTTATCACTCGAGAGCTGGTACAAAAGCTTCACTTGGACACAGTTCCCCGTGACCCACCTCTCTGCATTACCTCTATTCAAGGAACACCTTTACCGGGCAGTATCTCTCTTGTCACCACTCCGATCTTCCTTCGCACTGGTCTGTTACATGAAGAAGAGATCTCCTTCCTGGTATTGGAGAAGTCTGTATATATCCATTTGGCAACTCCACAGTTTTAAACGAACACCAGCTTAATGGCGTCCCCCGACACGGTCCCGTGTTTCGCCGCGGGCTGCATCGGGGGGGATCGCCATACAGGAATTCACAAAAGGACTGGCAACAGCAACAGCAACAGCATTCAAATAGTAACAGGGAGCGCTCCCTGTTACTATTTGAATGCTGTTGCCAGTCCTTTTGTGAATTCCTGTATGGCGATCCCCCCCGATGCAGCCCGCGGCGAAACACGGGACCGTGTCGGGGGACGCCATTAAGCTGGTGTTCGTTTAAAACTGTGGAGTTGCCAAATGGAAATATTAAAACTTCTTAACCGTAATACGCTGTTTGGAGTATTCTGTTAGGATTGAACATTTATCTGCATTATTTGTACTTTGCGAAATTGCCTGAAGTGCAGATCTCGCCCATTCGTGGTTTCAGAAGTCTGTATATCCCATAGTTTTGGGTCTGCCCTGGTTACAACTTCACTCACCCGTGATTCGCTGGGATGACCTGCAGATCGCACAGTGGAGTTCTCATTGCCTACAGCATTGCATCAAGGCCACGGTGGTTCCGCCTATCCCCTTGGCTCATGCTGGGTTGAAACTTCCTGACCAGTACAACGACTTCTCTGACGTGTTTTCCAAGGACAAGGCGGAATTATTACCTCACCATCGTCCTTTCGACTGCTCTATTGAGCTGCTCCCTGATACGACTCCGCCACGAGGTAGGGTGTATCCCCTCTCTCTGCCCGAAACAAGAGCTATGTCCGATTATATTAAGGAGAATCTCGCCAAAGGATTCATCCGTGCATCCAAATCACCTGCCGGGGCCGGATTCTTCTTTGTCGCTAAAAAGGACGGTTCCTTACTCCCTTGCATTGATTACCGGGGCTTAAATGCTATCACCAAGAAGGACCGGTATCCGTTGCCACTGATTCCCGAGCTACTGGACAAGCTTCAGGGGGCTCGGGTGTTTACTAAGCTGGACTTAAGGGGGGCCTATAACCTGGTGCGCATCCGTCCCAGCGACGAGTGGAAAACCGCTTTCAATACCCGGGACGGACACTACGAGTATCTGGTTATGCCCTTTGGTCTATGCAATGCGCCAGCAGTATTCCAGCACCTCATGAATGAGGTACTCAGGGAGTTGCTCAACTCCTGCGTTATTGTATACTTGGATGACGTTCTTATCTTTTCACGAGATTTGGATACTCATCGTCGTCAAGTCCGACAAGTACTCCAAATCCTCCGAGAGCATCAGCTCTACGCCAAATTGGAGAAATGTATATTTGAGCGGGACTCGTTGCCCTTTCTTGGGTATATTGTATCCGCCACCGGATTCAGCATGGACCCCGAAAAAGTCTCCGCCATCAAGAAGTGGCCTCAACCTGTGGGCCTAAAGGCATTACAACGTTTTTTAGGTTTTGCAAACTTTTACAGGCACTTCATACCCGGATATTCACGATTAGTGGCACCTCTGACCGCTCTGACTAAAAAAGGAGCAGACACACAACACTGGACTCCGGGGGCTTGCAAAGCTTTCCAAGATTTGAAAGATGCGTTTCTGCAAGAGACTTGCCTCCGCCATCCGGACCCGTTACGCCCTTTCGTAGTGGAGGTAGATGCTACCAGTGTGGCGGTAGGAGCAGTTTTGTCTCAGCATTCTGCATCTGGTCAATTGCTACCTTGCTCCTTTTTCTCTAAGAAGTTTACACCAGCCGAGAACAACTACGGGATCGGCGATAAGGAGCTCCTGGCCATTAAGCTGGCTTTCGAAGAATTTATTTATTTATTTATTTATTTATTATTTTTGTTATACCGAGTTTCATGATAGGGATCACATCAACCCGGTTTACAAATAACAATGTGTGCAAAATATAGCGTAACATAATACAAATTTCCAATAAAAATTTGAACTTTAAATACAGAGAATCAATTGAAAGGTGTGAGAAGGTTACAATGAAACAGGGAAAATAAACTTGGAACTGGAAGAGGGGAGAGAGGTTAAACAATGCAATATTTACATTTAATACAATTCAAGTGATAGTGTATCAGAGTAGGTAAATAAGCCTATTTGAGAGAATGTGACGGTACATAAATATGAGCGATAATATAAATAAGAGAATAAATATGACATTGTAGTGAATGGTGATGATATGATAAAACTCAAAAGGTAATAGTGAGAAGTTTGTGAATGGAGGCAATGGCTGGAGGGAGCCCAACATCAGGTCACGGTGTATACCGATCATAAGAATTTGGAATTCTTATCACAAGCCCAACGCCTTAACCCAAGGCAGGCTCGTTGGTCTCTATTTTTCAGCCGATTTGATTTCATCCTTAAGTACCGTCCGGCTACTAAGAACGTTCGTGCTGATGCATTGTCTCGAAACTCCATCTTTGAGGAGGAAGATGATCCTCCACAGTATATCATCGATCCAGCTAAAGTTTCCCTTGCAGGCACCGGTATTTCCTCAACCGACAAAGTAATTGTTCCTCGCCGAGATAGGAGGAGGGTGCTGGAATGGGCCCACGACTCCCTTTCGGGAGGTCATGCCGGTCAAGGGAGAACTTTGACACTTTTGAATCGGTACTACTGGTGGCCCCGAGTACGACAGGACGTACACGAATATGTGGCTTCGTGCCCCGTTTGTGCCAGACAAAAGCCGCTGGTTGGATGTCCTTGGGGTCTGCTGCAGCCTCTGCCTATTCCTGCCGAACCCTGGACCCACATCGCCACGGATTTCGTGGTGGACCTGCCTCCGTCGGAGGGACATACGGTAATCTGGGTCACGGTGGACCGGTTCTCCAAGATGGTCCATCTGGTACCGCTGCCCAAACTTCCATCGGCCCCGGAGTTGGCACGTCTCTTTATTCTGCACATCTTCCGAGCACATGGTCTTCCGCAGAGTATCGTGTCGGATCGTGGTTCACAGTTCACGGCGCGCTATTGGCGTGCTATCTGCAAGAAGTTTGGAGTGCAGCTAAATCTATCTACCGCTTTCCACCCCCAAAGTAATGGGCAAACGGAGCGTATGAACCGGTCACTCAAATTGTTTCTTCGCAGCTTCATCACCGAAAAGAGGGATAATTGGGTCTCTCTATTGCCTTGGGCTGAATTTGCGTACAACAATCACCAACACTCCGTTACGGGTCATACTCCGTTCCAAGTCGTCTTTGGAAGACATCTTCAGCCTCCAATACCGCTTCCCTTGGAGGTTCCCTCACCAGCGGTTCAGTCTATAGCTTCCCAGCTCCATCGACTCTGGAAGGTCCTTCAGCAGCGACTATCGATGGCAGCTCAGAGAACTCGTACAGTGGCAGATCGTCATCGGCGTTCTGCGCCAGAATTGGTCCCTGGTACTAAGGTTTGGCTGAGCACCAAGAACCTGCGCTTCCCAGGCCACAGTCACAAGTTAAAACCCAGGTTCTGTGGTCCTTTCTCCATGGCAGAACGAATTGGCATGGTATCATACAGGTTACGCCTCCCGTCTCGTCTGAGAGTTCACAATGTGTTTCATGTCTCCCTCCTGAAACCAGTAGTATACTCACGTTTTCATCGGCCTACTCCAGATGATGTTTCTGCTTCCTCTCCTGGGGAACCTGTGTACCAAGTTCATGAAGTTCGGGATGTGCGCTTCGCTAACCGTCGATGGGAGTATCTACTGTCCTGGGAGGGTTGCGGTCCAGAGGAGGACTCCTGGGAACCTGCCCGTAATATTTTGGATAAGTCATTGTTGACACAGTTTCATTTGGATAATCCCGGGAAGGCCGGTCCTCTTCGGAGGGGGCGTAAGAGGGGGGGTACTGTTACGATCCCGGTCACTAGACTAGTGACCGGGAGCTTACCTCTCTCACCCGCGCTGCGAACCGCCGGGTTCGGGGCCCTCCACGCGGCTTGGCAGCGGCGTCTCCACGAGGGAGACGTCGCCGGAGACTCCTCCCCTCGGCGAGGGAACGCGCGTGCGCGAAGGGCAGCATTTTGTGCTGTCAGCACCCGGATGTGCTGACACGCCCCCCGTGATGTCAGACGCCGACCGGGGGATTTAAACCGGGCTCTTTCCTCACCAAAGTGCCTTGCAACGAGGTTCCTTCTTTGAAGAGCTAGTTGCCGTCGTTCCTGTTCCCCGCTGATTGCCTGCCTGCCTGCTTGACTCCTGCCTGGTTCCTGGATTCCTGCTTATCTTCAGCCTGCCTTGATTCCGGTTTGTAACTCCGATTCTTGCTTGTCTTCAGCCTGCCTTGACTCCGGTCCGTGACTCCGATTCCTGCTTGTCTTCAGCCTGCCTTGACTCCGGTCCGTGACTCCGATTCCTGCTTGTCTTCAGCCTGCCTTGACTCCGGTCCGTGACTCCGATTCCTGCTTGTCTTCAGCCTGCCTTGACTCCGGTCCGTGACTCCGATTCCTGCTTGTCTTCAGCCTGCCTTGACTCCGGTCCGTGACTCCGATTCCTGCTTGTCTTCAGCCTGCCTTGACCCCGGTCCGTGACTCCGATTCCTGCTTGTCTTCAGCCTGCCTAGACTCCGGTTCGTATTCCACTCCTGGGCTTCTCCGTCCTCGCCTAAGTCCCAGCGGTCCGGGTCCCTACGGGCTCCTCCCGGGGGGACCTCGGGCTTCCAGGGCGAAGACTCCTAAGTCCTAGCGACCCGGGCTCCCACAGCTCCTCTGGAGGAGTCACGGGTTTCCAGGTGAAGCTCCATCTGCCCAGTGGGAGTTCTGCCTCCCGACTGCCCCCTCGGGTCAGTCGGCCTAAGGATCCACTTCCGGATTTCGTCCTTCGTAACAATGTGAGCACTTTATTATATTTTGATTATAATCAGAATGCTTCACTTCCAGGCTAGAGGTCTAGCTTCTGTTTTAGTTACTGCAGTTCCTAAGTGGTTTAGCTCTGTTATTCAGTTTTCCTTGGCTAATACTTGAAAATCAAAGAATAGTCTTGGTTAATTATTTGTTTTTTATTCTAGCAGCATTTCAGTGGAGAAAATCTTTTTTTTTTTAATCCATTAAGCAAATCTTTAATTACAAAGCAGCAAAAATTCAGGTTTTTCTTTTGCTTCATTCTACAGGTAAGCACTTTGACAAGCCAATGCAATAAGACACGTGCTCAAAACAGGTGCTCGAGGTGAGCGCCTGTTTTCCTAAGGCACGCACTTCCATATCCCCTGTGCACCTGATGCAGTTTTTTAAATGAGAGTGAAATCGGGGCAGCATAAAAAAGGGTGCTCTGAGGGAGAATTGTGCGTTTCTGGTGCTCAAACGAGTTTATTGCATTGGGTGCTAGTTGCAATGGATGCTCAATATGCGCTTCAGTTTTGAGAGCACTTCTTTTTGGTTATTTTGCCAAATTTATGATAAAGTTGATTATATCAGGCACTCATTGCTACAGGCATCTAAATTGGGCATTCATAAAAAAAAGTGTGCTTCTTTTTGATCAAATCAATGTATATATAGTTTTTTCTCGACGGAAGCAGTAAATTCAAGAGTCAAAATGATACCAAGGAAGAGGACACATTTATTGCAACACAGAGGACCATATTTTTTTATGTGTTTTATGAGCCCTGACTGCAAGTTAACTTTAGTCCACCTCCAGAGCTGGAGTTATATTCCCCACATTAAAATATGTGCTTTGGGCAGCCAGCCTTTGGGCGTGCTTTCCTGCATCGGGCGGTAATAGCTAATGTCTTCATGGAATTTAAATGCGATGGGCGCATATTTCAGACGCGCTAATCTTCTTCCTGCATTGGATGCTATTATTGCACACCCAAAACGCATGCCCAACTGCATGTAAACCCATATGCAAGGCAGGACACACTTTATTGCATGGACCTGTCAAGGAGTAATCCTGAAATTGATATGAGATTACTATAAACACTGAGAATCCAACAAACAACCTCAGTAATCAAAAGAAGAGTGGGACCTGGGGTCTACATAACTAGGAACACATGATTATAATTTGCATAAATCAACACCCTTGTTGACAGTCTGTAGGGAGGACCATGTCTGAAAGAGAAGTACAGCTGAATTTCCTTCTCATTTTTACAGGACAGAGCTGAGTTAAATTGTCAGCAATATGGGGAAGCTTGCACTGTTGATCTCTATGCTCGGCCTATTCAGTGGACAAATGGAGGGCTTTGTTTTCTAGCCCTTTTTTATATCAGCTTTGTAATATAAATGCAATGACGATAATCCCAAAGATTCATCTTTGTAAACTGCTTTCCATTAGCACATATCGAGTTTCAAAATATGAAAAATAAATATGGATCATATGCAAAAAAAATGAGTGTTAAATACTGTTAGAAATCACCAGAATTGTTTATTGATGACATTTTGTGCACTGGAAAAATGTACCATCTCAATATGGAATTATGGCACAAGAAAACAAAAGTTTTTTTGCAATCAGTTATCATTAATGCCTCCCAAACTCTTTCACAGCCTAGCTTTAAAAAGTTGGTTTATTTTTTAAAAAGGGATAAAACCAGTTCTTACTTATCATAAAAATATGAATTTCCTGGAATTGCTGGTAAATGTTAGTAAAAACTGATTTTGACTTACAGTATATTGATGCTATACACACCCTTCCTAAATGAAATAACAGATAACTACAGTCATATACCCAAATTATCAATTTCATCCGGCTGGATTAAGCCCATTATTTGCTCCTGTTTCCCCTCGCAGGAGAGGCAGTCACCTATAAAAGTTACAGATGAATCCAACCCGCCAGTAGCAAAGAGAAAAGCCTGGACATCTTGTCAACATTGCAACAGGTTCTATTTATAAAGTGCTTATGTGTCTATTGAACATTTTATCCAATAGGATCATTTCTAGTAAAAAAAAAAAAAAAAAAAACCTGCTTGTGCACAAAACATTAAAATAGTCCTACTGCAAGCACTTCAGACAGGATGTACAGAAATAATCAGCATTAGGGCTGACGCAGGAACAAAGAGCAGCAAACATTTAGTGACGCAAAATAAGGGAACAGAATAGCAGGATTTGGCTGAAGTAGACTCAAGGAGCTGACTGCCCCTTTAGCAGATTACCAAGAACAAAACAAGTAGCAATTTTGGAGGTAAAGTAACAGCTCTCATTGATTCTCATTCTTCTAAATGGAAAGATCTGTCTGAATATCAATTCCATTGATGTCAGATTTGCATGTTAAATCTTGGCCAGCAGTCTAAGATTCTCCAAATTATTATGAAACAAAGGGATGAAATCATGTGCTTGAAAAGAAGCTGGGAGGAAAAGGGAGGCACTAGTGAAGGAAAATACAAGATGGATGCTTAAACACATTTCTCTGACCTTTCTTTCTTCCACCAATAAAATGATAAAATGCATGTTCTCCAAGGTGTAAATTAGTCGACAGACATTGCAAAGGCTATTTAAATGCCTGTCACATTGACCCTGTGTTGTGAAGCCCGGCAATCTCTGTGAGTTTTTGTGTGCTTGAGCCTCCATGTTGCAGTCTGGCAGCTGCACCGGGGCTCATATGTAACCAATGGTTCAAGCAGTGAGGCATTACAGTGTGCCGGGCTTCCCCTTTTTGCTGTACTCGGGTGTTAGCATAAGTTCCCAGTGGGCTGAGCCCACTGACTGAGCCGGAAGGAGACAGGACTCTCCTTATGAAATGTGGTGCCTCTGTGAACTGGGTCAGGCATATGTTGGTGGTGAGATTGAACCAGCTCTGGGTCTGTGCTATGGGGTCTGATCTGGCTGCTGGCAGTAGAAGCGAGTATGAGTCTGGATAATATTAGGAGGGATTTCTGGATTTCAAACTGCCTAGAGATACTGTTGCTCGGTGAACCATGTGTCTGTAGAGCTGTTGAACTTGGAATGTGGGAGATTCTTGGTGTGGAAATTAAGAAACGGCTGAAAGGGAGCGTTCAACATCATATTGAATGACAATGTCAATGGGGCAGGAACAACTGGGGTGCATAGGGAGAGGACTAGCCAGAAGGAAAAATTAGGTGATATTTTTTCTGTATAAGTCTCTGGTGAGACCTCACATAGAATACTGTGTACAGTTCTGGAGACTTGTTATTGTTTGTAAGGTTTTGGGTGGACCCTTGGACACTGTGGCTGCTGACCACACCCACGGGGGGAAGTCCCGTGAGGGGCCACAGGTCAGGCTCAGCTTAGGACACACAACACAGATAGATCTTTTATTAACAGTATTGAGGAGCCACCAGAGGTGGCGGTTGTGAGAAGAGATGAAGCCCGGCTGGGCTTGTAGTCCCTCAGGATACTGGAACAACGATCCCTCAATGGCTGTGCTGTAGTGAAGAGAAACTGAGATAGTGAGTACAGTGGAGAATACACAGGGTTCTGGAATAGAGCTCTTGGTTGAGTACTCACACAGCGGTCTCTCTCGGTAGGAAACACAGGAGCTGGAATAGAGGCAGGCCCTCAAGGAGCGAGTACCTGGTTCCAGGGAACAGCTCTGAGAGAAGTAGATGGTAACTCACTGATGGTGTAGGCAGCGGTATCCTCCAAGCAGAAGTAGTGTTCAGCAACGAATCTGGGAACATGGGCCCTCGAGGAGCGAGTACCGGTTCCAGACAGCGACCTGAAAGAGAAGAGAGAGGCCCCCGAGGAGCGGGTACCTTAATAGAGTAAGTCCAATAAAGGAGAGGCAGAGTAGCTAGGTACGGAGAGCGAATCTTGAACGAGTAGATGTGACTCGGTTATTTACACTTTCGAATAATAGAAGGATTAGGGGGCATTCCATGAAGTTAGCAAGTAGCACATTTAAAACTAATCGGAGAAAATTCTTTTTCACTCAATGCACAATAAAGCTCTGGAATTTGTTGCCAGAAGATGTGGTTAGTGCAGTTAGTGTAGCTGGGTTCAAAAAAGGTTTGGATAAGTTCTTGGAGGAGAAGTCCATTAATGGCTATTAATCAATTATACTTAGGGAATATCCACTGCTATTAATTGCATCAGTAGCATGGGTTCTTCTTAGTGTTTGGGTAATTGCCAGGTTCTTGTGGCCTGGTTTTGGCCTCTGTTGGAAAGAGGATGCTGGGCTTGATGGACCCTTGGTCTGACCCAGCATAGCAATTTCTTATGTTATTATGTTCTTATGTAATCCCATCTGAAATGAATCCCTTTGCTAACTCGATTAGCTAGCAATCGAAGTAGGCTTATGTATCCGGGATGCGTGACGTCATCACAGGGGGACGCCCCTGAGGTTCGCGCCAAAGAAGACATATGAAGCAGGGCCGCGTGGCGCGCGTGCCCTATGGCAGCAGGACAACATGGCGGGAGGCAGAGGATGGCAGGCAGACGCCGCGGCAGCCAGACGTCCGTCAACCGCGGGAGGAGTCGCCAAAGAGGTAAGGAGGGCGGAGTGAAGACGTCGGGCAGTGACAGTCGTAACAAGACTGCACCTTCAAATAGATATGAACTAGAGATGTGAATCGGAACTGGAATCAGTTCCGTTCCGTTTCCGATTCAAATCTTACAATTTTTATAGTCCGGCACGATTGGTTTTTTGTTTATCGGCTGCGCCCAAGCCGATAAACAAAAAACCCACCCGACCCTTTAAAAATTACCCCTTTGCTTCCCGAACCCCCCCAAAACCATTTTAAAATTACCTGGTGGTCCAGTGGGGGTGCAGGGAGCGATCTCCCACTCTCAGGCCATCGGCTGCGCTAATAAAAATGGCGCCAAAGGCCCATTGCCCTTACCATGTGACAGGGTATCCAGCCCTTTTTAAAGATGGTCAGGGCCATCTTTAAAGATGGCGCCGGCCATCCAGTGCTCCTACCATGTGACAGGGGCCGGCCAATGGCACGGATACCCTGTCACATGGTAAGGGCAAATGACCATCAACGCCATTTTTATTAGTGGCAGCCGACGGCCCGAGAGCAGGCAATCGCTCCCCGCACCCCCACTGGACCACCAGGTAATTTTAAAACGGTTTTGGGGGGGGTTCGGGAGGGTGGGGAAAGCAAAGGGGTCATTTTTAAAGGGTCGGTGGTTTTTTTTTTTGTCGGGCCATCGGCGCCATTTTTATTTGTGGCAGCCAAAATGGCGCCGATGGCCTGAGAGCAGGAGATCGGTCCCGGGGCTTCCACTGGACCACCAGGTACTCGTAAAAAGTTTTGGGGGGGTTCGGGAGGGTGGGGGAAGGTAAGAGTTTAGTTTTAAAGGGTCGGGGTGGGTTTAGGGGTTGTTTAGGTGTGCAGGTTTTCCCGCCCTCCCCCAAATAACTCCCATTAGTGGACACTAACCCATTAACGATTTTTCACGATAAATCGGGGAAATTTCTATTGTATCGCGCACTCTAACGATTTTTGACGATTTAAAAAATATCGGACAATTTTTTTAAATCGTCAAAAAACGATTCACATCCCTAATATGAACTGAATAGAGTGAGTCCAGAGAACAGCTACTAAAATGGTCAGTGTTCTTCATATTAAAGCATACATATGGGGACAGACAAAGATCTAAACATGTATACTCTGTAGTAAAGGAAGGAAAGGGGAGATACGACAGAGACAAATAAATACTGTCAAGGAGTAAATACACAGGAGGCAGGCCTCATTCATTGGAAAGGAGGCTGTGGAATGAGGAGGCCATGTGATGAGGATGAAAGGGAGGAGTAATCCAAGGAAATATTTCTTTACATAAAGGCAGTAGATGTTTGGAATTGGCTCCCTGTGAGGTGGAAGAGACAAGGACAGTACCATGGAAAAAGCACAGAGAATCTCTGAGAGGAAGGAACAATAAAGCTAATCAAGAGATGTGGATGACCAGACTGGATGGACCTTGCAGTTATTTATAGAAGAATTGTATCTACAAGATTATGATTCACTTTTAAAAGAGATAAGATTCAATGTCATTGCAGATTACGTATGCACATATTTTATTGATATACAAGCCCACCGCTTGCTCAGCAACCCTGAGTCCAAACGAAATACACATACCTAAGCCCCTGAGGCAGCCGTTGAGTGAACAGCAAAAATCGGCCAGAGTTGGGCTGTAATATTTTAACACGTCTCCACTTCAATAAAGAATTGAAAAAGACCTTGGCATCTACTTCCTTTATTGTCCTAGCTGAAGTAGTGGATGCACCCTGAGAAGCAATGCCAGGGGCATCAGTCACACTCTGTGCCTGTGCTGACTGCTCTTCCTCCTCATCATCATCAGTTTCATCTCGCAGCACTGAAGTGGAGGCTAAGACAGGACTAACGGATCCTCCTAAACCTTTGTCAGCTATTACGGCTTCCATTTCTGATGAGAATCCCACACAAGATGATTCTTCATCGGAATCAGAAGCAAACAGTGCCTGCGCTACATTGTCAATGCTAAGTCAAGACTGCTGTCGCACTGCTGCTTTTGGGTGTCGCCATTTTGTCTTGCATGACTCAGCCTCCCCTTCCCTCACCTCCAAAACTACAGGGTCTATATATAAGAGCAATGTAACTAAACTTGTGGGGGGCACTATCAATTCCGTGGGTAGACCGGTGACTGTAGCTCTGTTTGCTCACACCTGGTCTAGGGTGTGCTGTACTACTTACGGGCCGATTCAGTAAAAACGTGGGAGAGCGGACGAACGCTCGTTCTCCCGGCACGCGCACCAGCCACTCGCCTGTGCGTGCGATTCTGTATGCTAATTAGGCCCAGAGGTAGAAACGGGCAAAAGGAGGCGCTAGGGACACTAGCGCGTCCCTAGCGCCTCCTTTTGACCCGGAGTGGCGGCTGTCAGCGGGTTTGACAGCCGACGCTCAATTTTGCTGCCGTCGGTTCTCAAGCCCGCTGACAGCCACGAGCTCGGAAATCAGACGCCAGCAAAATTGAGCGTCCGGTTTTCGGCCCGACAGCCGCCAGCCCAATTTAAATTTTTTTTCTTTTTTTTTTTACTTTTTACACCCTTCGGGACCTCCGACTTAATATCGCTATGATATTAAGTCGGAGGGTGCACAGAAAAGCAGTTTTTACTGCTTTTCCTTGCACTTTCCCGGTGCCGTCAGAAACTAGCGCTTACCTTTGGATAGGCGCTAATTTCTTAGAGTAAAATGTGCGGCTTGGCTGCACATTTTACTTACTGTATCCCGCGCACATACCTAATAGGGCCATCAACATGCATTTGCATGTTGAGGGCGCTATTAGGTGCTGCGGGTTGGACGCACGTTTTCCGCCCCTTACTGAATAATAGGTAAGGGAAAATGCTCGTGCAAGAGCAGGCTAACAGTGCGCTCCGTTCGAGATTTTTTAACTCAGTTTTGCCAGGCTCTAAGACACATGAAATACCTCTCAAAAATCAGTTTGGCTTGCTTTTGGGAGCTGTGGAATTATGCACTGCAGGGAAAGTGCACGAGAGAGTCAGTCAGATACCCTGTGGGCTGGTTTTGAAAAAAAAAACCCCAGGCTGATGTTTTTCTGCTATCTGCCCCTGCCAGTGGTCCTGTTGTGGCCTTCAAGGCCTCCTCTCAAACCTGTGGAGGTCATTTCTGAGGAAGATATGCATTATGAAGTCCAAAAGATTTTAAACTCTAGAAGAGTGAGAAATAAAATACAATTCCTCATTTCTTGGAAAAGCTTTGGCCCCAAGGAGAACTCATGAGAACTCATGTCTCTAATTTCCAAGCCTCTCAACTGCTAAAGGACTTTCACTGGCACTTTCCCTGGAAGCCTACGTCTAGAACCCTGAGGCAGAGGCTTAATAGGGGAGGTACTGTAATGTTTGGCCAGGTGCAGGATGGCCCCACAACTGGCCCTACTCATCCTCAAGACATTGATGCAGCAAGACACTGTCATGATGCTTCTCCTACAGGTCCCCCTAGGCGCGCTGCTACTTGAAGACCCTTCGGTAGGAAAGCAGGGCCACTGGCACTCACAGATGACATCACACAGCTGGGTATATCATAGCCTTGCCTCAGCAATAGGTCCTCCTGCCTTGTGTGGTGAGTGTTGCTACATCTGGAAGCCTCATTCTATCCTGTCTTGTCCAGCCTGTCTCGTTCCAGCCTGCCTTGCTTCAGCTGGCCTTGCCTAGCGTATCTTGTCACAGCCTGTCTTGTTATTACTTCTTGCTTGCTCTGTCCCAATCCTACTTTTGCCTGCCTTTTATTGACCTCTGCTATGGACCCAGACTACTCTTTTGCCTGCCTCCTGGTACTGAATTCTGCCATATACCCGGACCACTCTCTTGCATGCCACCTGGTACTGACCTGTACTTCGAACCCAGACCACACTTTGCTTGCCGCCTGCCCAGACCCTCAGCCTGAATTTGGTAATTGTTTGCTCACTGCCTGCCCTGACCTCAGCTTTCCTTTAGACATTCCTTTTCTTACCACCCACAGGGACATTCCCCTAAGTCCTGCAGGCACCTGGAACCCAAGGGCTCAACCTGCGGAGAACAGGGCAGGTGCAGGTGAAGGTCCAACTCAGTTCTGGCCGAGATCTTGTCCACTAGCATTCGGCGTGACCTAGACAGTTCGTTAGGGAAAGGCAGCGAGCAGACAATACCAGGTTCAGGCCAAGGGTCAGAGCAGAGAGTGATCAAGGCATCGTCAGGGTCTGTAGCAGTAGTCAATATCAGGAGATCAGGCAGATGAGGGACAGGATGGGACAAGGTAGACTAAGCAAGGCAAGTTGGACAAAGCAAGGTAGGCTAAATGAGGCAAGGCTGGGTCCAGAGCAGGAACAAGGAGCAAAGCAGGATCAGGAAACAAGGCTGGAGAAGGAACATGCACTGCAAGGAAGCAGGAGGACCTGTTGCTGAGGGAAGGAATGGAGCGCAGCTGGGGTTTAAGTATTCAGCCATGTGATGTCATCTCTGGGCACCAATGAGGTAGTTTTCCGCCGCTGGACCTTCAAAAGGAGCTGCACAGCACATACACATACAAAAGGGGAACTGCAAGCAGAGTGACATGGTGGTATCCGGGCCGCATTGATGGTATCGGCATTTAGGGATGAGTGTGGCCGGTCGTTGGGCCACCCTATAACTAGCCAAATGTTACACTAAGTACTCTGTAATTTTCTTTTTACATAAATAAGAAAAATCTTACTCTAAAAACAACTTCCCCACCGTATCAGACTAGACCAGTCTATTCTAGTTCTTCTGCAGAAAATTGTACTGTAGGTACAATCAGACATCTTGGGTTAATGTGCTTCCAGTCACATAATCTGATTTTTGCCTTATAATCAGCATGAGGGTTTCCAACATCACTGTTTCTATAAAAGAGTATTTATTGTAGATTTTCTTTTTTACCGTACCTGCAGCCCACCACTTGTACTGTATTGCATTTCACTGCTTGTGCAGAAATACTAACACTTGTAAGACTAATTGCACTTGTACTTTAAAATAACATGAAACTATGGTAAGAGTAATACATGTAGCAGTGATATACCAACCTACACTGTGGTTCCTGCTGCACCTCTTCTATTAATGATAAAGATACATAGCACTCCGGGGGCAAAACGTCAAGGAAGTATTTGATAACTGAGGGAAGTGGAATAATTTCAGTTTTCAAAATGTTGCTTTTCATTTTCTGTATTCTTACATTTAAGGGTAACTGTAGAGTTATGAAAATGAGTCACAGCAGCTGCTATAACTTTCCTGATATGGAAGGGGAACAGTATGTGTTAAATATTACCAGAGAAATAAATAGCCTTGTGGAACACTTGTGTTAAGGGGTTTACAACTAGATCATACTTGTTGAAACCTGCCAGTCAAAAATGATGTCAACTATTTTAAAATGGGAGCATTGATGCCTACTGTTCTTAGATGGCTAATCAAAATGTCAGTGGTTCAAAATATCGACAGCACATCTAGGAATACTATTAAAACTACATCCCCCTTATCTAGGCTGAGCTATAAATTGTCCAGCACTAAAAGCAGCAAAGTCTCAGTGTTGTGACCCATACAGAGTCCAGAAAATCATAAACATCCAGAAAATCCTAGTGCTGAGAAACTACTGTTTGTTAAATCAATTTTCCAAAAAAGAGCAGATTGAAATTGGCTTATAATTGCTAGGAACTGAGGCATCTAGTGTCAGTTTCATTAAAAA
This sequence comes from Rhinatrema bivittatum, assembly GCF_901001135.1. Taxonomy (NCBI): domain Eukaryota; kingdom Metazoa; phylum Chordata; class Amphibia; order Gymnophiona; family Rhinatrematidae; genus Rhinatrema; species Rhinatrema bivittatum. The sequence goes on from NC_042621.1 coordinate 198,207,545, forward strand.
CGTGACATAATACTGCTTTCATTAATGAAAAATCATGGCTGCAATTTGCATCACAGGAGACACCAATTTATTCTCATCCCCAAAATTCTGACTTCACTTGCAGCAAATCTTTGAAACATTTGTCTTGGTTCTTTGCAGCTTCATGTGCATTTTACCCTACAGGCTGATTTTCTTATCTCTAGCAGTCAATGACATCAGCAGACTGCTCAGGCTTCCATATAGATATTTATAAAGAAAGAGAGAGAAAATATCCTAGAAAAAAGGAGAAAAGAGCACCAATGTTCATATTAATCAGTAGAAAAACAAATCTTTATTAACAAATCTAAAAAGATTAAATAAATGAGCACCTATGAGTCTAGATCACTGACTGTACACACATACATCTTCACATACATATATTTCATCAGATAGAACTAGGTTGTGTTATTATTAGTCAATGCAACAAGCATATATAGTGGTTATCTACACACACCTTTTGATTCAGTGTTGCTGTGTAATATATATGACACTAAAGAACTTACCAGGTACATAAACAAATATATATATATATATATATATATATATATATATATATATATATATATATATATATAAACATTCACCATAATGTCATATAGTAATTTCAAATATGTAAAACGATGCTAAATATGTACATTCCTTATTCACTATAATATCCCCAAACAATTTGGGCTATAATCCAAATATCTTGCTTATGAGTTATGACAATAAATAATTATGAACTAATATAATACATTTCCCTGGTTTGGTGAGAATCCCTAATGCCTTACTTTCGAGCTATGACACTCTGTAACTAATTATGAATCAGTATTATGCTTTTCCTGGGTGTGATGTAGAATCCCCGACAAGGTTCTTGTTTCGCCGATAACGGCTTCCTCATGGGGACAACTCTGACACAAAGACCACCATGGAATAAAGTCCTTCTCAAATGCCTCTCTTGGTCACTGTGAGCACAGGAGTTGACTCGGCATAAACATAAATCAGAATCTAAGATAATGGAAAATGTTTTATCCGAATGCTGAATTAGACTGCCCAGTTCAAAAATTAGCTTGTTCACAGTATGGCTGTTGTCTTTATGTTGTAAAGCCACCCAAACTGGTCGCCTACCATGTTACTGGTGGGACATTCTCCTGTGGAGCCATGGTAAAAAAAATGCTGCATTAAATACTGCAACCCGGTACTAACACATATGCTCCTCCAAATGGGGTGAGTGCTACAGTTATGAAAGATATTGTTTTCTAGACATTTATCATTACCAGTACATTCCTCCGCTGAAAGACTTGACTGCAGGAATCAAAACAAGGCATAGACGATGCATGAGGCTGTTTCATTTAGGTTTGCTGGCCAGACTGTAGGCTCCTCCAGTTCTGTTTTATAGTACAGTTCATAAATTACCCCAGTGTTTCCCAGCCTAGTCAGAGAGTTTTATTCATCAGGTCTAGTTTTCAGCATATACATAAAGAATAAAATGTAGTAGCCTAGTAGTTAAAACAGGGGTAGGCAGGACCAGTGTAAAAGTATCAGGTTCCATAGGTAACCATTGGTCTTGCATCCCAATCCTCCCACTCCACTACCTTCTGAGACTTACCCTCTGGCAGCATTTTCTCTTTACTTCAGCTGCCTGCAGGATGGGTTCTGCTGGTGGCTCTGCACCGCCTCCTATGATTTTAATGTGCCCTCCATTAAGATGTGACACTCTAGGCAACAGCCTAGATCACCTAATGGAAGCATCTGCCCTAGAGGTAGGCAAATCTGGTCCAGGAGTTCAACAAACGTATTTCAGGATATCCACAATGAATATACATGAGATATATCTGCATACAATGGAGGCAGTATATGCAAATATAACCTATACATATTGTAATGGGAGATATGTCCCATTACAACAGCTACAAGGGAATGGAATTCAGATGAGGCGGAATTAGATGGAAGCTCAGCTGGGTGGGGGACTACAACTCCCAGAAGGCAAAGGGGCAGAAGGGAAAGGAAGTTGAGCCAGGCTAGGAACCAGGTACTGGGCTGATTAAAGGAAACCAGCCACACATGCAAGACTTGTGGGAGTGGCAGGAGGAGGAAGAAACTCATACCTAACCACAGCCTTAAGCCCTGGTGGATTGTTTGGGGTGGAGTAGGAAAACACTGAGGTACAGTGTATTTGTTTGGAACATGTTCTCTTCAACTTTTGATCTTTCCTACTGAAGGGGAGGAACAATCTGCCTCAGCTCTGGAGAGCTACCTGAGCTGGGGAAGGGAAGGGCACAGCTGGGACTGTGATTGGATTAGACTCCTGAAAGCAGGCTGAGCTTCAGGGAACTGCACTCAAGGGCTTGGCCATTGCAAGCAGTGGGGCTGGAACTGAACTTTGTTTTGGAGGGACTGTTGGGCCAGGACCGAGCCCAGTGTTAGGGCCAGAGTTTAAAAGCCTTTCTAGTGTAGGCTGTGGCACCGAGACAGGCACAGCCGGAGGGTGCGAGTGTGAAGAAGCATTGGTCCCGGGGAGAGCTGGACTCTTGGACCTGTGTTTAAGGCCACTGATGCTGTAGGCTGAGGTGTAGGTGGCAGGCAGAACCCGGCTGGTCTTTATTTCCAGGATCTATTTTGCTTACAACCCAAGTGCGGGTGGACTCACCTTTGTTTAAAGTCATAGTCAGACATTGGGAAACGTTGGGATGCTGCAGCGAGGAACTGCCGGAGAAAGCTACAACAACAGTGGAACACCACCCAGTGAGTGATTATATATGGTGGTAGCAGTGGGATTGCATCAGGGATCGCAGCGGCCAGTCTAACCCTTCTTGATACTGGCAGAAGCTCAAGGATCTAGCAACCCGATGGCTTCGCCCGGTCGTACAAACTAGTGAGGAGGTGGTGGGGGCAATCATGTTAGAGCAATATATGAGCATATTACCACCTTCTGTGCAAACCTGGGTGGGACGCCAAGGACCCTGAAATTTAGGGGAGGTGGTACAGTACAGTGAACGCTTCCTGGACACTGAGGAGGCAGGGGTCACCAATAGGCAACCAGCCAGAGAGAGTAGAGGCCATGGAGTTCTCGAGGAAAGGCTTGTAGGTGCAGAGGTCAATTGGAGAGGGTCCCCTACCAGGGGGAAGGAGCCATGAGAGGTGAAGTCTGACCCAGGTGAAGGGAAACCGGAGGAGAGGATACCCCTAGGGAAGTTGGGGAGGTCCTCCATGTAACCGGAACAGAGTCCAATCTGGTGCTTTACCTGTGGGGAGAAGGGCCTCTTTAAGAGAGACTGCCCCTATATGGACTGCTCGTTCACAGGCTGGGGAAGAGTCAAGGACAAACGGGGAGGGTTGCAGGAGACCTGATATGTATAGGAGGTGCGCCTTAGGGGCACCCCAGTAAAAGCTATCGTAGACATAGGGACTAACCAGTCACTAATTTCAGGCCCCATGGCAAGGAACCTGAGGCTTATAGGCACCAGCAACAGGGGAAATGAAAGGGCTGGGTTAGATGTGTACATGGGAACACTTGAACGTGCCCCTCAATAGAAGCTCCCCTAGCCTGGGGGAGAAGGGAAACAATCCTAAAGCTAGCCATAGTCAAGAGACTCCCTTTCCCTTTGATCCTGGGAAGAGAGTGGGAAGGATTGGGCAGCAGCTACAGGGGCAGGACATCTGTGTAGCCACTAGGGCCAACCCCAACCCCCGGTGGGATTTCCCCGAGGAGGAAGACCTGAGGGATGTGGGGATATTTTTCAATTTATCAACACAGATATAGTGTACAAGCCGCAAATCAATGCCCCAACCAGATCTCAATACCCAAGGAAAGCCCCCCGAAAGAGTAGGGGAACTATCATTCTGGGGAAGACGGAAGGAGTGCAGGGCTTGGCTCGGAAATATTACAAAAGCTACCCTATTTTAGGGAAGAGCAAAGAGTGGATGGAGTAATCTGTGAACTGAAACAGAAGTTGGCAGACAAGAAAGGGAATAAAAGCGGAAACTAAGGGTATCCATTTTGTGAAGTTATTAATAACTTGGTGTATTGGATTAACCCTGAGTCAGACCGGCAGGCTAGAAAAAAACAGCTAATCATCCCTAAGACATTTCAGAAAACTATGTTGTCCCTTGCTCATGACACCCCAATGGCCGGACATTTAGGCAGTAAGGCTACCCTGTCCCGTTTGACAGAGCATTTTTTTGGCCAGGCATAGCTCAGGTGGTAAAAGACTTTTGTAGGTCTTGCCCGGTGTGCCAGAAGACAGCCACAGGCATGCCATCCAGGAGTCCCCTGATCTCCCTGCCTATAATATTTGAGCCCCTGAGTCAAGTAGCGGTGGACATAGTTAGGTCCTTAGAGAAGAGTGCTAGGGGCCACCAATATATTCTAGTAATGGTGGACTACGCTACATGGTTTCCTTGGGCTATTCCCCTCCGAACAGCGTCAGCTAAGGTGATAGCGGGGGAACTTATTTGTATATTTTGTCAGGTAGGCTTCCCTAGAACACTCCTAATGGATAGGGGGACGAATTTTATGTCCCAGTTTCTCAAACAGGTATGGGTCTTGTTTGGGATTTACCATATTAAAACCACTGCCTACTACCCACAAATGGACGGACTGGTAGGGCATGCTACGAAAGTGCATTCAGGGATACCTCCAGAATTTGGACCAGTTAATCCCCTTCCTCCTGTTTGCAGTCAGAGGAGTTCCCCAAACCTCCACCGGGTTTTTTCCACTTGAATTATTATTTGGAAGGTAACCATGGGGTGTCCTGGAAGCTCTTAGCAACTTTTGGGAGGGCCAGACTCCACCCCCTACGAATATACGGGCCGATGCAGTAAAGTGCATGGGAGAGCCGGTGCTCCGAGGCGAGCGCCCACTCTCCTGACGCACGACCAGGCCACTCTCCTGGGCTGGCGAATCATTATGCAAATGAGGGTCTGTGCTAATAAGGAGGCGCTAGGGACCCTAGCGCGTCCCTAGCGTCTCCTTATCGGCAGACGCGGCGGCTGTGAGTGGGTTTGACAGCCGATGCTTAATTTTACCGGCATCGGTTGTTGAACCCGCTGATAGCCACGGGTTCGGAAAATGGACGCCAGCAAAATTGAGTGTCTGTTTTCCAGGCCACAGGCATATATATATATATTTTTTTTTAAGATTTTTTTTTTTTTTTTTGGGAGGAGGAATAGCCTAGTCGTTAGAGCAGTGGGGTATGAACCAGGAGTCCAGGGTTCGAGTCCCGCTGTCATTCCTTGTGACCTTGGGCAAGTCACTTTACCCTCCATTGCCTCAGGTACAAACTTAGATTGTAAGCCCTCTGGGGACAGGGAAAATACCTACAGTACCTGAATGTAAACCGATGTGATGTGTCAGATCGAATGTCGTTATATAAAAATAAATAAATAAATACATTTGCATGTTGCGGGTGCTATTAGTTTTGGGGAGGGTTGACTGCCCATTTTCCATGCGCTATTACCCCTTACTGCATAAGGGGTAATAGCATTTTCCATGCGCTATTACCCCTTACTGCATAAGGGGCTAACGGTGCGCTCGACCAAGCGCACCCTACTGTATTGGCCTGATAGTGAGCTATGTAGTCCAGCTAAAAGAGAGGTTATATAGAGCTCATGAAATAGCTAGAGATAACCTACAGCAGGCCTAGGAATGCCAAAAGACCTATTATGACAAAGGAGTCTCAGTGAGAGAGTTCAGGGAGGGGGACAAGGTTTTGGTGTTATTGCCCATCTCCCCACACCATTTGATGGCACAGTGGCAAGGACCATGTGAAGTGTGTCAAAAGCTAGGGCCAGTGGATTATGAGGTGGACCAGGGCAGAAACCGAACCCAAGTGTTCCATGTGAACTTGCTCAAACCCTGGGTTGAGAGGGACGCCTTGGTGGTAGGGAGAGAAGAGGAAGAGGAAGACCTGGAGCTGGGTCCCGAGGGAGGACACAGAGATGAGCCCCACACTCACCCAAATACAGAGGCAACAGTTGCAAGCAGAAATTGACCAGTTCCTGGATGTATTTTCTATGTACCCAGGAAGGACGTAGATAGTTCAGCATAGGATATTTAAGGAACCTGGGAAAGTAGTAAGACAGAAACCTTATAGACTTCCTGAGGCAAAGAGGAAGGAAGTGGAGAAACAGCTAGAAGAAATGCTGGAACAAGTAGTGATTGAGGAATCCCATAGTGAGTGGGCAAGTCCCATGGTCTTAGTCCCAAAAGCGGATAGAAACAACCCGGTTCCGCATCAACTTCCGACAAGTGAATGCCATATCATGCATCGATGCATACCCAATGCCCAGAACTGAGGAACTTCTGGAGCAGTTGGGAGGAACCTGCTACCTGTCCACCCTGGACCTAACCAAGGGATATTGGCAAATCCCATTAGAAAAGAAGAGCCAGGAAAAATGGCTTTTATTACACACCAGGGCCTGTATCAACTCAAAGTGCTCCCATTTGGAGTACATGGGGCTCCCACCAGCTTCCAAAGGGCGATAAACATAGTCCTATGGCCACATCAGGGTTATGCAGGGGCTTATCTGGACGATGTTGTAATTTTCTCAAAAACTTGGTAAGACCATATAAGCCATCTCACAGGGGTCCTACAATCCTTGTGCCAGGCAAGATTAACCATGAATCCAAAGAAATGTGCACTGGAGCAAACCGAAGTACAGTATTTGGGACATGTGGACGGTCATGGACAGATACAATCTAGGTTAAAGAAAGTAGAGGCCATTGAAGAGACATCACAGCCTAAAACAAAGAGGCAGGTGAGGACCTTTTTGGGTTGGCAGGGTATTATAGGAGGTTCATCCCCAATTTTGCTGATTTAACAACCCCTTTAATGGAGTTACTAAAGAAGGATCACTCAAATCAAGTACAGTGGAACCAACAGACTGAAAAGGCATTTGTAGAGATAAAACAAAAGTTATGTCAACATCCGATGCCACATAGCATTGATTTCCAGTGCCTGTTTGTGTTATAAACAGATGCCTCAGATGTAGGGTTGGGAGCAGGCTTATCCTAGAAGGAGGGAGAAGAGGAACACCCAGTCCTCTACTGTAGCAGGAAGTTGAGTCCAAATGGGAAGTATTGTGCCACAAAAGAAAAGGAAAGTCTAGCCATCAAGTGAGCAATGGAGAACCTCCAGTATTATCTCCTGGAAAGGTCTTTTACATTAGTCACAGATCATGCTCCCCTGAAGTGTCTCAACCAAATGCACTCCTCTAATGCTCGCCTTACAAGCTGGTATATGACATTACAACAGTTTAGGTTCTCTATGACATTGGGCGGGAAAAGAGCACAGGAATGCAGACTTTTTATCCCGAGATGCAATTCCCCCCGAAAAGGAAAAGGAGGCAGGGACCTCTGAAAAAAGGGGGGAGGTATGTAATGGGAGATATGTCCCATTACAACAGCTACAAGGGCATGGAATACAGATGAGGGCGGAGTTAGATGGAAGCTCAGCTGGGGGAGGGGAGGACTACAACTCCCAGAGGGCAAAGGGGCTGAAGGGAGAGAAAGTTGAGCCAGGCCAGGCACCAGATGCTGGGCTGATTAAAGAAAAGCAGCCACACATACAAGACTGGTGGAAGTGACAGGAGGAGGAAGCAATTCATACCTAATGACAGCAGTAAGCCCTGGTGAATTGTTTAGGGTGGAGTAGGAAAATGTTGAGGTAGGTATGTTTGTTTGGAATGTGTTCTCTTCAGCTTTTGATCTTTCCAACTGAAGGGGAGAAGGTAATCTGCCTCAGTTTTGGAGAGCCACCTGGGCTAGGGGAGGGAAGGACACTCTGGGACTGTGATTGGATTAGACCACTGAAAGCAGGCCAAGCTTCAGGGAACTGCACTCAAGGGTTTGATCTTTGTTTAAAGTCATAGCCAGACATCGGGAGACGTTGGGATGCTGCAGCGAGGAACCTACAACAGTAGAACACCATCCGGTGAGCGGTTACAATATTCATTGTGGATATCCTGAAATCCAGATTTGCTTGTAGCCCTCCAAGGCCAGAGTTGTCTACCCTGGGTTAAAGCAATGAGCTGAAAATAAAGAAAGCCAGAGTTCAGATCTTACTTCTCCCAATGACACTCTTTATGGCCTTCAGTAAGTCATTTTATCTATTGTTACCTCAGGCACTCACTTAGATTGGAAGATCTTTTGAGAAGGAACTTCTCATACCTGACTACCTATCACAATTGCACATGATTAAAATAATTTTAGCGTTAACACAGCTTCAAGATTCACCTTGTCTGAATGTAACATCATCCTGCTCAAAAATGGCAGAACAGCCGCTAGGTATCATTTTCATATATTACCTAAAAGCCATATCAATTTGATACAATGCCATAAGTGTTTTTTATTTTTATTGTGGGAAAAGGGTAGCATTCAGTTTAAAGTTTATGATGTTTCACTTGCAAGAAACATTTTGAGGAAAGGAAAACATGTCTTTTCACCATTTTCTTTGGTTTAGAATCAAAAAGTAGCTTTTAAAAATGCTATGTATTTGAAGCATAAAGTGTGGCACAATGATCCAATAATCATAAGCAACATTTTACTCCTGCAATCTAATATTTTCCAACTAACCAGACAAGTTTTCCTATATTTAGTATGTCATTACACTTTTAGCTAAATCCATGAGCAAGAAAATGTGCTATTAGGAATGACATCTTCCTCTTGTATGTTTCTGCAAGTTATTTTTCAAGCAGCTTTTGTACCTCTTAACAACTAGGTAAGAGACTCACAGTAATTACTTTCAGAACAGAAACCATTTTTTATTTGTATTCATACTGGATGTTTCTAAGAACAAACAAGCCTTTAGTTAATAATGCAAACAGTGCTGTCTGAATGGAGTCATTAAAAACAAAGGTTACTAGTCTGCCAAATTTAAAAGATGCATAAATTGCCAAATCTCTCCAAATATTCAACCTGCAGCATTTTTTTTTTCACATTCTACCAGACATATTTCCAATATTCATAGAAGATAATCAACTGGGGACCATGGAGGTTTATGCCTGCCACAATGCAAGAGCCTCTCAGTGGAGCACCATATATACCAACAATCCCTCCCTTCTGCTGAGGATGATAAAGCTAGTTTGCAAAATTCACTGGAACCTACTGCCAATGGCACAGATGCAATCTAAATTAATATATTGACTCTTGCTTCAGGGAGGAGTAAATTGCTGGAGTTGCTCCTGGAAGCTTCATTCAAATCAAAGGAAATTATTTCTGGAATCTCTTATTCCTTCTTTTTTAATTCCCTCTATCCTGAACCTATTCTTCCCTCATATATTGTACCTTACTCTACTTTATAGCATTCATTGACAACGTCATTTCTATCATTGCTTTCTTCACATCTCATGTACACTTTTCCTCTACATTGCCTTTCCCCATCTTCGTCCTAGCTTCCTGTCCTTCCTTTATGCTCACACCTTGCCTCCCCACATTATACTCTTATGTTCCTCTAATTATTAGTCCCATATTTTCCCCTAACATAGCTCCTACCAAAGTGGCTCCCAAACCTGTCCTTGAGTCCCCACATCCGGTCAGGTTTTTCACAATATCCACAATAAATATGCACGTTATGAATCTGCACACTTTTGAAAACCAGTCTGTGCAAATATATTTCATACATATTCATTGTGGATATTGTGAAAACTTGAATGGATGTGGGGTCCCACAACAGGTTTGGAAACCACGGTCCTAACACATCCTCTTCTATAGCTCAGTCACCACTCATATAACCAACACTATTAAGTGATTCAATCATGCTCTTTTTTTCTTTAGCACTTCATAACTGCTAGAGTATCCACAGTGAGTTCCATCATTTACTGGCTCCTATTTTTTATTTCTTCAAAACTTCATCTTCTGTTCCCTCACATTCTGAGTAAATGGCTTCACAATTCTATGCCCTTTCTTCTTGATCTTCCTTTATACCCTACAGATTTATTTATTTATTTATTATTTATTTAAAAGCTTTTATAAACTGGTGTTAGTGTGTACATCACATCAGTTTACATTATAACAAAAGCTTAGAAATACTTTTAACAGGGGATAACAAGGTATGGGCCAGGTGAACGCAAAGAAAGGCATAGAAGTATAGTGCAACTGGCAAATGGTTTTGAACCTAGGTAATTAAAGGTTCATAGCATCGGTTCTTAACATAGTGAAACTATTAATACATATCAAGCTAGGTAACATCAACATTTTTGCTTATTATTATATACATTATGTACAAGAATGCATAGGTGTACAGATTATAGTGGTATTAGAGATGAAGGCGGGGTATGATCTGGGGAAGGCAGATTGTAGCTAGTCGGGGAATGCCTGTGTGAACAGCCATGTTTTTAGTTTCTTTCTAAATTTGAAGTGGCAGGATTTGAGACGGAGTGTTGATGGCAGGGAGTTCCAATGTGAGGGGCCTGCGATTGAGAGGGCATGTTCCCTTGTGGTGGAAAGGTGTGCCATTTTTAGAGAGGGCACATGAAGGGATCCCTTGTTGATTGATCTGGTGGGATGATTCGACTGTGTGGAGGTGAAACGGTGGTCGAGCCAGTTGGCGTGGTGGGAGTAAATGGCTTTGTGGATGATTGTGAGCGTTTTGTACAGAATGCGAGAATGGATGGGGAGCCAGTGCAGGTCTTTGAGAATGGGAGTTATGTGGTCGGTTTTGCAGACATTTGATATGATTCTTGCCATGGCGTTTTGGAGCATTTGTAGTGGTCTTATGGTGGAGGAGGGGAGTCCTAAGAAGAGTGAATTGCAATAATCCAGTTTTGATGATAGGGTGGTTTGGATCACAGTTCTAAAGTCATGGGAGTGTAGTAGGGGTTTGAGTTTCTTTAGCACCATAAGTTTGAAGAATCCGTCTTTAAGGATTTTTCACCAAACTGCCTTTTTGTCTCAAAACTTCATTCAAATATTAACCCCCTACTCTATCACATCACTATCCACCCGCTACACTTCTTCGACATTGATCTCTACGTCTTTGTTTTAGCCTCTAATATTTGCAAGGTCAAATTAGAACAATCTGGGTCAGATTTTATAACCTGTGAGCGCAGCCTACGTTTATGCGCACTACCTGGCACGCACAAATGTAAGCCCGATTTTATAACATGCGCGCGTCGCCGCGCGCATGTTATACGTTCCAGGATCGGTGCGCGCAAGGGGGTGCACACTTGTGCACCTTGCACGCGGCGAGCCCTAGGGGAGCCCTGATGGCTTTCCCCGTTCCCTCCGCTCCCCCCCACCTTCCCCTCCCTTCCCCTATCTAACCCACCCCCCAGCCCTTCCTAAATCCCCCCTACCTTTATTTCAGGAGTTATGCCACATCAATAAATATTCATTATATATAAACTACATTCAAATCAAACCACAGAAGCCAAACTCCCCTCAATCAATACAAACCAAAAAAGAGAGGAAACAATACAATTGTTGTAAAGCTGTATAACTAATATTCATTATGGGCCAGATTTTATAACATGCGTGCGGGCGTAGATTTGTTTGCGCAACCCATGTGACAGGGGCTGACCAATGGCATCGGTAGCCCCTGTGACATAGTAGGTCAAAGGCTATCGGCGCCATTTTGATGTGAGGCAGGCCCGACAGCCTGACGGCACTGAGGGAGAAATCACATGCGGGACCCCGCTGGACCACCAGGGATGTTAGTAAGTCTTGGGGAGGGATCGGGATGGTCGGGGGGATTGTATTTAATGTATTATAGTAAATTTTAATGCTTGGGGTGGGTTTTTTTGAGCTTCATTTTCCCGCGTCGTTTTTTGGGCCCGTTTTGTTTTTCCCCGCTTAGTTTTTTGTTCGTTTTTCCAAAAAACTAACCGGTAGAAAAAAACAAAGCTCATCTCTACTTAGTACTGCCCTTGCAAATGCTGTGTCCTCCTGGGCCTGAACATCCAGGTGGTAGAACCTCGAGAAGGTGTGAATGGAGGACCATGGCGCCGCCCGACAGATCTCGGCGGGTGACAGCATCTTGGTTTCTGCCCAGGACACTGCCTGGGCTCTGGTGGAATGGGCCTTGACTTGTAGAGGTGGAGACTTGTCTGCCTCTACGTAGGCCGCCTTGATTACTTCTTTGATCCAGCAGGCTATGGTTGCCCGCGAGACCGCTTCCCCTTGTTTTTTCCCACTGTGAAGGACAAATAGGTGGTCGGTTTTCGCATGGATTCCGATCTTTCCAGGTATCGGACTAGGAGTCTGCCAATGTTAAGATGGCGAAGGAGGCGTGAGACTTCCAAGTCCTTATGCTCGTCTGGAGATGGCAGCGAGATGGTTTGGTTTAGGTGGAAATGAGAAACCACCTTTGGAAGGAAGGAGGGGACAGTGCATAGCTGTATGAATCCCGGTGTGAATCTGAGGAACAGTTCTCAACAGGATAGTGCTTGAAGTTCGGAGATGTGACTGGCTGAACATATTGCCCGTCGGAATGCAGTCTTCAAGGTCAAGAGCCAAAGGGATAGACCGCGTGAAGGTCTAAAAGAAGAACCCGCTAGGAAGTCGAAAACTAGATTGAGATTCCATAGGGGTACCAGCCACTTTAGAGGTGGTTGGATTTGCTTGACCCCTCTCAGGAAGCGAGAGATGTCTGGATGGGAAAGTAGACTGATGCCGTCCACTTTGGCTCTGAAGCAGGCCAGCGCGGCCAGTTGAACCTTGATGAAGTTGAGAGACAACCCCTTCTTCAAGCCGTCCTGCAGAAATTCCAAGATCATGGGAATTTTGACTGTCCGCGGAAGGATGTCACGGTCTTCGCACCAGGCCTTGAATATTCTTCATATTCGTATGTAAAGATGTGGAAAACTTGCGTGCTTGGAGCAAGGTGTCAATCACTGCCCTCGAGTATCCGCTCTTCTTCAGGTGAGTCCTCTCAATGACCTGACCGTAAGCGAGAATCAAGTTGGGTCTTCGTGGAGGATCGGTCCTTGCTGGAGCAGGTCCCTGTGTGGAGGTAGACACAGAGGGTTCCCCTCCAGAAGTCTTCGCATGTCTGCGTACCACGGCCTTCTTGGCCAGTCCAGGGCCACTAGAAGTACTAGTCCCCTGTGGTGTTCTATCTTGCAGATGATCCCACCCAGTAGTGGCCATGGCGGAAAGGTATACAGCAGGTGTTCCTGTGGCCAGGTCTGAACCAGGGTGTTGATCCCTTGGGATTGTTGTTCTCGTCTGCGGCTGAAGAACTTGGGGACTTGGGCATTGGACCGAGTTGCCAGAAGATTCATGGCTGGAGTTCCCCAGTGGTCTATTATTAACTGGAAGGCTGTGGTTGACAGTCTCCACTCCCCTGGGTCCAGACTTTCCCTGCTGAGGTAATCTGCAGCGACATTGTCTTTTCCCGCGATGTGGGCAGCCGAGATCCCTTGTAGGTTTGCTTCTGCCCATGCCATTAGGGGGTCTATTTCCAGGGACACCTGTTGGCTTCTGGTTCCTCCCTGTTGATTGCTGTAGGCCACTGTTGTGGCATTGTCCGACATGACTCTGGCAGATTCACCCAGGAGTCTGTGACTGAAGCATAGGCAGGTTAGACTGCCCGGGCTTCCAGACGGTTAATGTTCCATCCCGACTTTTCCTTGTCCCATTGTCCCTGGGCCGTCTGTTCCTGACAGTGGGCTCCCCACCCTCATAGGCTCGCATCCGTGGTGAGCAAGACCCAGGTCGGTGGGGATAGCCTTACTCCCTTGCTCAGGTGGTCTTCTTGTAGCCACCATAGAAGCTGGATCCGTACCTCTTCCGGTAACTGGAGGCGGACAGTGTAGTCCTGGGAAATCAGGTTCTATCGTGACAGTAGGGAATGTTGTAGTGGTTGCATGTGGGCCCTTGCCTATGGTATGATTCTAGGGTTGATGTCATGAGTCCAAGGACTTGTAGGTAGTCCCATACCATGAGGCGAGCACCGTTCAACAGTTTTCTCAACTGGTCCATCAATTTCCTTCTCCTTGTAGGGGGAAGAATGACCTTGTCCTGTTGGGCGTTGAACCGGACTCCGAGGTATTCCAGAGATTGGGAGGGCTGCAGACAGCTCTTGGTTGCATTGAAGACCCAGCCGAGGTTCTCCAGGAGATTCTTGACTCTGGTGGTTGTCTGATGATGTTCCTTTGGAGATTTTGCTCTGATCAGCCAATTGTCCAGATATGGGTGAACAAGGATTCCTTCTTTCCTCAATGTCACCGCCACTATGACTATGATGTTGGTGAATGTCCGAGGGGCTGTAGCTAGCCCGAAGGGTAGAACTCAGAACTGGTAGTGATGGTCCAGGATCATAAACCATAGGAAGTGCTGATGATCGTGATTGACTGGGATGTGCAGATAGGCTTCTGACAGGTCCAGGGAGGTCAGAAATTCTCCCAGCTATACCGCCCTTATGACTGAGCTTAGGGTTTCCATGCGGAAGTGTGGTACCCTCAGGTAGCGTTTGACCGACTTGAGGTCCAGTATGAGCCGGTACGTTCCCTCTTTCTTGGGGCCGATAAAATAGATGGAATAGTGTCAGTATTTCGTTGGTGCGCAGGCACCGGTGTTATAGCCTTTAAGGCGAGCAATTTGGTCAGTGTGGTTTCCACTGCCATCCTCTTGGAGGGGGAATGGCAGGGAGATTTTATAAATTTGTCTGAAGGAATGCTGTGGAAGTCCAGAAAGTATCCCTCTTGAATGATGGTTAGCACCCACTTGTCTGACGTTATCTTGACTCATCTTTGGTAGAACCGGGCAAGCTTGCCCCCTATAGCTTCTTCCTGTGGATGGGTCTGTTGATTCTCATTGTGGGGTGCGACTGGGGCCTGGACCTGAGCTGGCTCCCCTCTTGTTGTGTTTGTTCTGAAAGGACTGGCCCCTGCCTGCAGGGCGAGGTGCTTGGTATGTATTCTTGTATGGTCTGAAATGCTGTGATCCTCTGCCCCTGGATGTTTGGGGAGAGAGGCGTTGGCTTCTCTTGATCTTGTCCTCTGGTAATCGAGGTACTGGAGATTCACCCCAATTGTCGGCTAACTTCTCCAGTTCGCTGTCGAACAGGAGGGTTCCTTTAAATGGCATTCTCGTGAGTTTCGTCTTGGACTGCTTTGCAGCCAAAGTTGCCTTCTGGCTGCCACAATGGATGAGACGCCCCTGGCTGAAATGCGCACCAGGTTGGAGGTCGCATCCATGAGGAAGGATATTGCTGGTTCTAATGTTTCGACGGGCAGGGTTGTGTTCCTGATCTGTGACAAGCATGCGCGTGTCACTATGGCACATGCAGCGATCTGCAGTGACATAGCTGCTGCCTCAAATGACTGTTTAAGGATGGACTCCTGACGTCTGTCTTGGGCATCCTTGAGTGCCGTTCCTCCTTCGACTGGAATGGTGGTGCGCTTTGTGACTGCACAGACCATGGCGTCCACTTTGGGAAACCGCAGGAGTTCTTTGGCTGAGGATTCCAGTGGATATAGGGCTTTTAGGGCCTGTCCTCCCTTGAAACTGAAAAAATAAATCGGAAATTGATCCAAAGTTGCAGTAGCGACCAAAAGAAAAGAGGATCAATAAGCACCAACCTTTTGTGTTGTTATTAAGTTTGTCAGTCATTATTTTGATTCTTTATTAGTTTTTTAATATGATTTAATTATGTATGTATGGTGTATTTACTTTACTTGTATTTACATGTTTTTATATATGTTTTGTCTTGTTAGCCCCTGAAGCAGCTCATAGAGCGAAACTCGGCCTGAGTCGGGCTTTTGTTATGCTCCCTTGAAACTGGCCTCCGGGCCATTCCATTCCAGGTCGATCAGCTGTTGTATGGCTTGCAACAATGGGAAATGGCATGAGGCCTGACGGAGCCCGACCAGAAGAGGGTTCGTCTTTGGCTCCACTGCGTTTGTGTCTGGGATGGCCAGCTCCCTCAGGCTCCCAGACACGAGGTCTGGTAGTTCATTTTTGGAGAAGAAACGCATCATGGTTCGGTATGGTTCCATTCAGAGAGGGATTTCCCCTTCCTCTAGGGCAGGGGTGGGCAGTTCCGGTCCTCGAGGGCCACAAACCAGTCTGGTTTTCAGGATATTCCTAATGAATATGCATGAGAGAGATTTGCATGCACTCTGCCTCAGTTGTATGCAAATCGTTGTCATGCATATTCATTAGGATATCCTAAAACCTCGACAGGTTTGTGGCCATTGAGGACTGGAATTGCCCACCCCTGCTCTAGGGAGTCTTGGTCTTCCTCCGAGGTGTCTGTGTCCCCTAAGGTTAGGCTTTTGTCCAGAGGAGACAAGTCTCTGGGAGGCTGAGAAGGGCCTGGGAGGTTTGGATCCTCTAGTGGAGGCTGTGTCATCGATGGCGCCAATTGCGCTTGGACAAAGGTTTGCAGACCTTTAAATAATTCCACCCAGGAAAAGGTTCCTGGGTCTATATTGAACCCATCGGCGTTCCCCTAGGGTCCCGTCTGGAGGGTCAAGCTGGGGATAGAGAGGTCCGGGGTACTATCAGTGGATCTGGATTCCTGTACTGGCTGGGGTAGACCTTGCCCTGTTTCTCCCAGAGCCTCTTCATGCTGCGCAGCTCTTATGTGGCAGGCTGGGCAGAGGGCTTGTGCTTTGGCTTTCTTGGCCGGTGGTGCCATGGTTTGTGCGCGTAGGGACGTTCAAATCCGGTCTGTGCATTTATATGCGCACGCCGGGAGGCTTAGATATGCGCTCCGGGTGCGCTGAGGGTGTGCGTGCAGGCCGGTATGTGCGCTTACGGGGATGCGCGTGCCGCTGTGCGCGCAGCCGAACCTTTGCGCGCAGCCGAACCTGTGCGCCCGGTGCTGTTGAGTGTGGCGCTATGCGCCCGGCACCCTCGTGCGCCTCGCTTTGTGCATGGCACCTATGTGCACGCCACTTTGCGCACATGTATGTTATGCGCCCGGCTCACCGCTGTGCACACGGCTCAATTAGGTAGACAGTACAGCGATCAAGGGGGGGAAATGGCGCCAGCAACCACATGATTAAAATGGCGACACCCCCCTCCTTGGAGGGTCTCCATGTGGAGGACCCTCGAGCCGGATCAGGGTCTAGCCTGGACGGGGCTGCTCAACCCGATGGGACAGATACCGACGGGCGATCTGTGTGGCTATCCGAGCCTCGGAGACTGGAGACTTAAGAAATTTTTCTACCTTACTTTGTCTCGGCGCTTCCGGTCCTGTGCTGGGCAGTCTCCAGCTGCAGGGGGAGAGGGAAATACCTTCACCGCCGTGCTCAGTCTTGCACCCGCTACCTCTCAGCTGCTCCCTCCTGGGGGCTAAGTCCACGCCGGGAACCGGCTACCAGACCGAGGCTTACCTCTGAGGGATCTTGGAAATCACCTCAGGAATTCTCAACTGGGGGAGGGACCCTTGGATATCACCACAGGAGAGCGGGGCTCGTCTGTAGAGATAAGATTATTTCTTCTTTATTTTGGAATTTTCTTTCTTCTTTTGGTTTGGATTTTCTAACGCTGTGCAAGCATGTGTAGAGTCCCAAACTGCTATGGAGATGGAGAAATACTGAAGAGCAGAGCTTCCTGCAGGGGTATATGTAGTGCTGACGTCAGATTGAAATCTGACTCCGTCTCCAACTGCTATCAGGAGCACACTATACCCATTGGTCCTGAGTCCATCTGCTACATGCTAGGAAAGAACTGTTTTGCGGATGTGTGTTTAGATTAGTGGGTTCTTTTTTATATAATATAAATGGGACATTTATGTTTCAAATGTACTTGGACCCCACGTATGAATGCCCTCTGATAATAATTTATGATGACAAGTTTGACAAGAAATTTGCGATGAATTCTGGTTGCCATACTTCTCATTAGACTGATTTAAAGTATAGTGTGCACTTGTATTTTGAGGTGGATTAATTTGGTTATTCCTCATTAGATTTAGTTTAATCATTGCAAATGAGTCGCTTCCATTCCATGTGGAAATCTCACATGCATGGGACTTCATATTAGAAGTATAACAACTTGATGTATTTAGGGCTCCTCTGGATAAGAGACATAGCGAAGCTGCTTATCTCTAATGGGTGTACTTGGTAGCCAGCAGAACAAATTGGCCATATAAGTGGGTGATGTCATCCAATGATGCCGAGACGGAGTGCTCTCTCAGAGTTCAGAAAGAGAGAATCTTTCTGAGCATGCACAGGCGTTCCCTCACAGCTGCTCCACACTAGTGTCCTCATCTTTCACAAGCTGAGCTGCAACTCTTTAAGGAAGAGGACGATATTGTGTGGTTGATTTGTTCTGCTATCCAAGAAAAACATCCATTACAGGTAAGCAACTTAATTTTCTCCATGGACAATCCACAAGAAATTCAGCCACACAAGTGGAGACTCCTAAACTGAGTGCTGCCTAAAGAAATTTTATTATTTTTTTCAGATGCAACCCATTTAAACAGAGGATAGAGTGAGAGTTGAAGCTATTAGTTAAATAGGTTTTTGAGTATTGCATGTCTCTGCAAGAATCTTGTTAAAAAAATAATGGTTGATAAAAGTGTGAATAGAAGACCATGTACATGCTTTTCATATTTCTTGAGCAGATATAGAATGCAGATGAGCTACAGGAAGCTTCAGTAGCTTAGATTTGACAAGCTTTGATCTTATTAGGACATGGATGCCTGCATTGTTGTAACAATATCTGATGCAGTCAGAAATCCAGGTGAAGACTGCTTCTTTACCAGAATCCTTGCTTGTTTAGATCTATAAGAAACAAACAGTGGAGATCATTTTTTGAAGGAACTTCTCCTTTCTATGTAAAAAGGGAGAGCTCTTCTAGGTTCAAAATATGCAGGGCTTTCCTTGCTTTGTTAGAACAAGGCCTTGGAAAGAACATGGGCAGTAGTATAGATTGATTTGAATACAATTTAGAAACTATTTTTGGTATGAACTTAAGATGAGTTCTCATATCAACCATGTTTTTGAAGTAAGATTCATAAATTGCTAAAGCCTGAATGGAGCTCACTTAATCTACAGGTTGAGTTTATTGCCATTCAGAATAGTACCTTCAAAGATGTCTGCTGTAGTCATAGGTTAAAAAGACGCTTCATCAGTTTTCTAAGTATCAGATTAAGATCTCATTGCCTTAAGGGATCTTTTAAAGGAGGAGAAACATGATAAAGGCTTTTGATGAATTTTGCTACTATTAAAAGAGGAGATACTGGAAAACTTCATGACCAATGATGATACGCAGCTATGGCATTCAAATGTACTCTAACCAAATTAGATTTTAATTTTGGAAAAGATGAGTGGGGGTGGGGGAAATGGAAAACTGGATACAGACAACCACCAAAATGATCCCTGACTTTTACAGTCTGGGGTACTGACACGCAGACATAAGGGAAAAAGCACAGGAAGGCTTCTAAGGTCCCAAAGCAAAGAACATCAAGCAGCAATGTCTAAATTAATGTATTTTTCAGTGTATAAGTCTCAGCCCTCTATAAACTGCCATTTTGATGAAAAAGTTGATAGATAAGTCACACCTTTGTATAAGACGCATCTATTTGTACAGTGATGATTCAGAAGTCATCTTCTGAATCAATGTTAATATAAAGAGAAGATGTAGACTTTTCTGTTACTGGAGACTGAGTGTGTTTCAAAAGTACATCTGGAGATTTATGAAATAGATGGATTGAAGATTGTGTTTCAATCTGAGATGACGTGAGAGAGAGAGAGATTATGACATTATATAAGTTACACCGATGTATAAATTGCAGTCACTGAAATCACTGAAAAAACTCAACTTATACACTAGAAAATATGGTCTCAAGAAGGCTCCTCACCCAGTAAAAAATATTGCTATCAGTAATGGGTTTGACAGTTGCTTGGTTTTGATTGTAAATATTATTACCCTTATCATAAGGCTTGGGAGTAAATGCATGCAGCGGCAGTTACTCCCCATGAGAAAAACATGGGGTATTGTTATGACGGACGGCCTTGGCTGAACCAACTCACGTCATGTACGGCCCTGCTCTCCTCTCCGGGCGAACTTGCAGCTGTGGCTAGCCGCTCCCAACACTTGCCGCCTATTTCCCAGGACTTCTCATGGTGGCTGGGACGCCTCTGACCTCCATGCCTCCGCCGGGCCTTCCTAGGCGCGCGCCACTGAGTCTACTTTTAAGGACACTATGCTGTAAACCTCAGGGGTGTCTCCTATTGATGACATCACCAGCCAGAATTCATAAGCCCCGCCTTGGGCTGCACTAATCGACTTGGCAACGAGTTCCTTCGCTACTGGTACTTGTGCCTGTCTGCCCAGATGTCTGTTCCTGCTCGGATCTCTACCTCAGTTCCTGGATTCTGGCTCGGGTACCCACTCCTCGGGGGCCTGTGTATGCTTCTCGGGAAATTTGTCTCCAGACATCCCCACTCCTCGGGGTGGTCCCTGTGCCTCTCCAGAGGTCCTGCCTGTTGGCCTCCGGGCTCCTCGGTGTTGCCCTGGAACTACCATACAGAGACTCTTGTTCTGCAATTCCCCACTCCTTGGGGCAGTGCCTACGTCTCCATGCCAGAGACTTGCTCCATTCTTCCCAGCTCCTCGGGGTAGGGCCTACGTCACTGCATCAGCAACCTGCTGCACACTTCCCCGTTCCTCGGGGCAGCATCTACATCTCTACTCGAGTGACTTTGCTCCTGCTCCCCACTCCTCAGGGCAGCCTACATCACTGCTGCAAGGACTGACTCCACCCTTCCCCGCTCCTCGGGGCAGCCCCTATGTCATCATACCAGAGACTCTGTTACTACGTTATACTACAGTTGTATGTTCTACTACTGCTGACCACGCCTCCCAACAGTGAGGACCTGTGTGGCTCCTCCCCTCAGGCTGTAACAACACTCACCTCGGGCCAAGGGTCCACAAACCCATGAATCCTAACAGGTATCCTGCATGGAGCAGCAAATACTACCATAAGAAGCTTGCTAGGCAGACTGGATGGGCCATCTGGTCCTTTTCTGCCATCATTACTATGTTACTGAAGTATAAATGAAGTTGAACAGTGAAAGGAATCTTGGTTATGAGAATTACACCAGATAGAGAACCTTTTCCATTTAACATTATGTCTTGTAAATGGTTGTCTTACTGTTAGCAATTATTTTTTAATATCTAAGAGGAAAGGCTTGTCTTGCCTTATTTTGAATACAAAATCCATTCTGTGAGAGCTAGAGATTGAAGAATGGGTGAAGAAGAGATCCACTGACTGGGTTAAAAAAATCAGAAGAGATGTGAATCACATTGAATCACAGCTAGCTTTTGAAGCCAGATACTATATTTGGCTTGGCCAGAAAGAAACTGTTAGAATTATCTTCCCTTTGTCTCTTCTTAATTTGGAAATTATTTTGGCAATGAGCAGAAGTGGGGAAAAGCATATATTAGGTTTTCCATCCATGGAACTGCAAAGGCAACTGAAACTATGACATTTGGAGAAGACATTTTTTAATAATATAGAGAAAGTTTGTGATTGAAAGGAGCTGAGAACAGATATGTGAGAAATTCTCCACTGCTGAAAGAGGTGCTGTAAGACACTGGACCAAAGAAACTGTTGGTGAGGTTGAAGTCGACAAATTAAAGTGGCTGCCAAAATATTGAGCTTGCCTGGGAGGATAGCAATGAAGAGAATTTTCTTTTGGTCACCCAGTTCCATATTTTGATTGCTTCTTGGCAAATTTTTCTGGATTCTGTACCTTCTTGTTTGTTTATGTAGTACCCTGCTGCTACATTGTGCATTTCAACGTGAAGAACTTTCCCTTTTTATAAAAGATTTAAAAAGTAGAAGGGTCTTATGTAGAGCACCTAGCTCCAGAATGTTTATGTGGAGTTTCTGTTCTCAAATGGTCCACACTTCTTGGGAACTGATTGTGTTAAAGTGTGCTCCCCACACTTGATTGGACCTATATGTGTCAAAGTTTCCTGTATTTTCAGAAGATGGAAAGGATGATCAACAAAAAGATTGGCCAGTTGAATCCATTATTTCAAAGAAAGGAATAAGAGAGTAGAGAGGGGCATTTTGTGAAATAAAAGTTGGGAATATTGGCCCAATAAAACTTGAGGTGCCATTGAGCCATTCTCATGTGAGGCGAGCAAAGGATATAACATAGACTCTGGTTGCCATGTGCCCCAACATTTCCTTGAAGGTCTAAGCATTCACTGATGTTTTGCTGAGGTGGCTTTGATCCTTGAGAATTAGATTGTGCATTCTTTGAGCAAGGGGAAATGCTTTTCCTATTTGGGTAAGCATGCATGAATCTATAAATTCTAATTGATGTGTTGGAATAAGATGGAATTTTTGATAATTTATGATGAATCCCAGAGAAAGGAGAATTGGGATAGTAAAGGATGTGTTGTTAACTCCTGTAAGGTTCTTCTCAATATTTACCAATCATCTAAGTATGGCAAGAACAAAATATCATGTTTCTTGAGGTGAACAGCTACCATGGCTGTGTATTTGGTGAAGAGACTTGGAGCTGCAGGAAGGCCAAATGGTAGAGCGTTGAACTGGCAATGTTTGTCCCCTATTGTGAACTGAAGATTCTTTCTGTGGCTAGTGTGACTGGGAACATGAGTGTAAGTGTTCTTGAGTTCCAAGAGTTTTGATCTAAGTGAAGAAGCATGGAACTGAAGGCGTTCATTCTGAATTTCTCCTTCTTGAGGTACTGACTGAGATTCCTCAGATCCATGATTGGGCAGAGACTACCTAATTTTTTGGGGATGAGAAAGTATCTTGAATAAAATCCTTTCCTTCTCTCCAATAATGAACTTGTTTGTTTGAGCTGACAGTAGAGAGGACCGCTCTTCATTTAGGATGTGAATCTGATGCAAGGGAAAGTGTTGGAATAGTAAGATGAGGGGGAGGGCATTTTTGAAAATTCAATCTGTATCTCTTGCGAATTATGCTTAGAACCTACTGGTCTGAGGTGATGACAGACCATTGAGAAAAGAAAACCTGAAGCCTTCCCCCCACTATAAGAGCTTTGAGGGGTACAAGAAAATGTTTCACATAATCAAAAACCTGGAGTTCATTTTTGGGAAGGTTGCTGCACAGGTTTCTGCTGAGAACTTTCCCTAGAATGAGAAGTAGATGTAGGTGGTTACTGAAGCTGTTTGGAAGTTGTACTGGGTAACACTGCCTTTGACATTGATATAGTTGGCAACATTTGCGAGCATAATAATATTGTCATCTGCTCACCTGAGAAAGATACCTCCTCTAAGATGAAAAAGGGTTAGATAGAGGTGGCCATAGTTAGTGTGTGTACAGTGATGCAATGTTCCTTTATCAGACTGATTGTCTTTTGACCCTTTCCTCCAAACAAGCTATCACCTAAACAGGGAACATTGGCTAATTTATCATGAACATCTGCCTGCAATCCTGAAGCTCTTAGGCAAGCCAATCTTCTCGAACCTATGGCTGTAGCTAAAGAATGAGAACATGCATCAAAGCTGACATAGTCTTGAACAGATGTTTCATGCATTCATCAGTCTCACCGAGATGTGAAATGATGGAAGACTAGAGCTCACTTGGAAGTGGTGACTAAAAACTCTCTTACCTTTTGTAAAGAATTATACAAATTCTGATGAGCAAAGATCCTGTTCCTAAGCATTGCTGATTTAAAACATTTTTTTCCAGTGGTATCTAAGAGACTTGGGACCTTCCCAGGGGAGTGAAGGAAATAAATCTTTGACTTCATGGCTCTTTTAAGAGTTGTTTCAATGACAACTGAATCATGCAAAAGCTGAACCTTTTCATGGCCTGGATAAATTTTCAGTCTGTATTTTAGATCTATTTTCTTGGCTAATGGAAAAGTAGACAAAGGCATCTCCCACATTTTGGTTTGAAGCGCTAACAATTCCTATGGCCTGGTACTGCAGATGGTTGCTTTGGAGATTTTAAATATTTAAAATCCCTGGAAAATCTTGTTGATTCTGAATTTTCCATTATAAGTTGGATAGAAAAGATCTTCCCATGGGGAACTAATTCTGGGTTTTCAGGGTAGGGTTCTGGGAACAACCCAAGACAATGATCCAAAGAATAATAAGAAGGTATATGATGAGACTGAGTCATCTTCTGAATCAATGTTAATATATAGAGGATATGCATTGCAGACTTTTCTGTTACTGGAGATTGAGTGTGTTCCAAAGATATATCTGGAGATTCATGAAACAGGTGGACAGAAGATTGTGATTCAATCTGAGATCTAATTCTTTCTAAAACTGGGTCATAAGATGGAAGAGGTATAGCAGATGGGATTTCCTTCATATATTTGTGGACAAACTCTAGCCATATCTTCAGTACTAGAGACTACATTGTACAAATCAACTCCTCTTGTACCTTTCATCGATTCAAATAATAGAAATTCTTCAGTGATTTCAAATTTGCAGTTAATGCCTTTGACTATGTATGTAACACCGCCCCCCAAACCCTGAGCTGAATGTGCCCATCTACAGTACTAGATATATACAGAATCCTATTCTCTCTGTTTCAGTGCTCTCTCTCTCTCCCCACGATAATGGCTGTGGTTGCGTGATAAAAACAGTTTCCCCCTTTACCACAAAAAAAAAAGGTTTAGTTATTTCTGGCATTAAATCCCGCATTACTGTGGTTTAATCGACCACATTCCATGGTCGAAGATCCCAATTTGCATTAACTCCTCACACTTGCATAAAAGATTTAAAATTTGCATGTTAACTTGTGTTACAATATTTATTGTGTGCGTTATACCTATTTAACATGCGTTCGGGCCCTAACACATTTTGATGAATAACTCGGTAAGAGTGCACTCCATCTTGGCACCATTGGCTGATGTCACCCATTTGTATGGCTGAATTTATCCCTGCTTGTCCATGGAGAGCCTACAAAAATCAACAAATTTAAGCACTATAAAACAATGTCAATATAAAATTAGAAAAATGGCAAATTTCTTGTTGTTTCCTAAGGTTTGGATTTTAGAAGCATTGTTTAGCCTCATCTTAAATTCAGAAGTTTAATATATTGCAGATGTTCTTAGTCCATGGCAGCCCTAGATATAAAGAATCATCACATTTCTAAAGCCAGACCCTATGCACCCTAGGGAATCAGTATGTAGCTAATACTGCAAAACTGCTACTTCAAAATTTTAACTATATGCAAAGCAAAGGACATTTTAAAAATAGAAATACTGAAAATGGAGGAGACGTTACCTTCTATTATGTAGTCTTTAAAGCATCTTATAAGGTTCTTGCTTAACAGAATTCAAGTAATATGCTGGAAACTGAAACATTACATATAAAACAGCAGCATCCAAAGATAATGTGGTCAGTTAAAGAAAAAAAAAAAACAGTTGAAACTGGAAGAGAATTGTGGTACCCTTGTTACCTCACTGAATAAGCAAAAAATAAGTCAATTAAACTTAAAATCTGTAGATGCTTTTTGAGAGTCAAAAAGAGTTAGTCTACACCCTTTTCTTTTTTTTTTTTTTCATTTATTAAAATTTATTAATCGCCTAACACTTAGAAAGGCCTAGGCGATATTCAAAAGTACATACATATTACAACATAAAACCATACATTGCAGACAAGTGTTAGTTTCACAGAAACCAAAACAACAGTACTAGAGATTAATAGTACATATAATGTTGTAAACATCTCTACAGTTCTATAACTAAAATCTCAAGCATAACATATCATTTTTATTACAAAAGGCAGAATAGTGATGTCCATCCCACTTATTTACCATTAAATGCAAAGTGAAGCAGATGTTCCTTCAAAGCTGTTTTAAACTTTCTAATTTCATCGAGAGATCTAAGAACAAAAGGAAGGAGATTCCATACAGTAGGTGCCACTATAGAAAAAGAGGTCTCCCTAGTAGAAGATAACCGAGCCTGGCGAACTAGGGGAATCTCTAACATATTAAGTTGAGACGATCTTAAGGTTCGGACCGGATTGTACGTCCGTAATAAGGCATTAAACCAAAACATAAACTCAGGCAGATGTAATTTATAAACTAACATCCCTATTTTAAACACAATGTGTTCCTTCACTGATAACCAGTTAAGTCTATAGAGAATTGGTGAAATGTGTTCATAACGTGGAACGTTAGAAACCAGCCTCGCAGCAGAATTCAATAAGAGTTGTACTGATTGAATTATATATTTCGGCAGACCAATGTATAACCCATTACAATAGTCAATGTGGGGGAAAATAATGGCACGAACAACCATAAGGAAATCCTTGTCATATAGCAGATGCTGTAATCCACATAATAGGCGAAGTTTATAAAAACCTGATCTGATCAACGATTTTATTTGGGGTTTGAATGATAAAGTGGAATCAATCATGATACCCAAGCTCTTGACAGGCTTAGTCAAGAGGAAAGAAGAATCACCTATTGAAACTGTATCCGATAAAGGTATTATCTGAGGTCGGTGAATTAATAGCATAGTGGTCTTAGCAGTATTTAACAATAACTTGTTTTGTTTCAGCCATGTCTTAATGGCATCTAAACAGACAGATAATGAATTTACTGTATCCTGCCATGAATTCTGGACTTTGATATAAAACTGAATATCGTCTGCGTATATCTTAAAACCGTCCACAATAGTAGCTAACAATTTGGTGATAGGTGCAAGATAAATATTAAACAACAATATTAAACCCTATCTCAAATCAGTGGAGAATGAGCAGGATGCCCTCTAAACATATACATCAGATGTTAATCTGGATTATAGACAATTGTGCTGTTGTAACTTGAAAATAAAAGGTGAGTCTATTAAAACTAAATTATGTTAAAAGAAACCTGTAGGACAGGTAACAGATTTAGAATTAAAATAGAATGTATTTCTTCTTCTTGTGTTTCTATTATTCTCCTGAAGAGGGCACATTTCAAAACATTTACAAGTTCTGTCATAACATCACCTAGCAACACTATGTCATATTCTGTTTCATATGAAAGAAAATACATGATGTATCCTGTTCCTGTCTATGTTGATGATGATGTGCAGTTAACTAGTCATGTTTGGACAAGTATGTTATGTGCCTCTTTAGCAACCAGTTTTCAACTCAACTCACTGGCACTTACACTATATTATTAACCTACATTATTTATTTTATTTATTTATTTATTTATTTAAAGGCTTTTATATACCGATGTTCATGTACTGGTACATATCACGTCTGTTTACATAAAACAAAGTTGGAAATTACATCAAACAGGAAGGAACAATTAACAGGGCTAACTTCGAAGAACTTATAGATAAGCTAAGAAAGACTTAAATTAAAATTAAAATTAAAATTATTACAGATAACTTATAACATATTACGGATATCAGCTAACCAATAAAAGTCTAAAGCTCGGATTTATGACCTAACTAACAGTATAAAGTCTAACTAACTAGGAGGATTTATGGTTACGGCATCCGACATCTAGCATCTTGGAGTATGAAATGAGTAAGTTAATCCCTAAGGGGGAGACCTTTAAGTGAAGGCTTTAGTGAAAAGCCAAGTTTTGAGCTTCTTTTTGAACGCTCGACTACAAGTTTCTAGACGAAGGTCCGTGGGGAGTGCATTCCAGTGAGAGGGGCTGGCAGTCGAGAAAGCTCGTTTCTTGAGCAGTGACTTGGCTGGAGGTGCATATAAGGTGCCTAAATAGCTGGTTCTGATGGGTCTCAGTGATGCGTGAGGACGAAGTGGGTCGCTCAGATCTAGCGATGTTTGTGAATGAATGGTCTTGTGTGTTATGGTTAGTACTTTGAATATGATTCTAGATTTAATGGGGAGCCAGTGAGGGTTCTTTAGAATAGGTGTGATGTGTTCACCTCTATTAGAGTTGGTTAGAATCCTGGCAGCTGAGTTTTGCAACATTTGTAGTGGTTTGGTGGTGACAGCTGGGAGGCCAATTAGCAGAGAGTTGCAATAATCAATTTTTGAAAAAAGAATTGTTTGGAGGACTGTTCTAAAGTCCTGAAAATGGAGGAGAGGTTTCAGCTTTTTCAATATGTGTAGCTTGTGAAAGCATTCATTCGTAGTGTTTTTGACAAATTGTTTGAGATTCAGCCTATTGTCAATAGTAACGCCTAGGTCTCTTACGTGTGTGTGGGAGGTCCTTAGCGGTGTGATTAGATTGTTGGTGGCCTGAAAGTTGTCATCAAGGGTGATCAGTATGAGCTCCGTTTTTGAAGTATTGAGAACTAAGTTGAGGCTAGTGAGGAGGGAGTTTATGGACTGTAGACAATTGTTCCAGTAGTTGATGGTGTTGGAGATAGATTCAGTGATTGGCAGCAGGATCTGGACGTCATCGGCGTATATGAAGTGTGTGATCTTTAGACTTGAGAGCAGATGACATAGAGGGAGAAGATAGATGTTAAACAGGGTTGGGGAGAGAGATGATCCTTGAGGGACTCCGAGAGTGGACTTGACCGGGTGAGAATCCTTGTTGCTTATTCTGACCTTGTATGTCCTGTTGTTAAGGAATGATCTGAACCATTCGAGGGCTGAACCAGAGATGCCTATGTCTGAGAGCCGGGAGATGAGGATAGAGTGCTTTACGGTGTCAAATGCTGCAGATATATCGAGAAGTGCCAGGAGATAGGGGGTCTTTTTCTCCAGTCCAGAGAGTACTCTGTCTGTCAAAGAGATTTAAGAGGGATTCCGTACTGAGGGATTTGCGGAATCCGAATTGCGCTGTTGTGAGAATCTTGTGATCTTCTAGGAATTCCGACAACTGTTTGTTGACTATTCTCTCCATAATTTTGGCTACAATCGGTAGGTTAGCAATGGGGCGAAAATTGGCTGGGTCTGCTGGGTTCAAGTTTGGTTTCTTGAGGAGAGGTTTGAGGGTGGCTATTTTCAGCATGTCAGGTACTAATCCTTGGGTTAGCGAACAATTGATGATCTCTGCTAAGGGCTTTGCAATGATGTTTGGGATGGTGAGTAGTAATTTAGATGGAATGGCATCTATTGGATGAGTGGAGGGTTTCATTTTCTTGAGAATCGATACAATTTCGAGTGAGGAAGTGGGTTCGAAGGAATCTAGGTTTGCTTACTGGCTGGAGGGGGGAGAGAAGAGGGAAGGAGGTTCTATATTGTGCGTAGCCAGAGGTGTTATTAGCTTAAGGATTTTGTTTTCGAAGAATTGTGCCAGTTCAGTGCATCTGGATTGAGCCTGATCGTCAGGGATAACTGAGGAGGTGGGTTTTGTGAGCTCTGAGACATATGAGAACAGCGCTTTGGCATCAAAGGAGAAGTTGTGAATTTTGTGGGCATAAAAATCTCTCTTTGTGTGAAGGATGATGTTTCTGTAACTGTGCATGAGGGTTTTGTATTCATTTAGTGTGGCGTTGGATGGTCTCTTTCGCCATGTGTGTTCCTTTTTTCTCAGTTCTAGTTTAATGTTTTTTAGTTCTTGTGTGAACCATGGTTTTTTGTTTTTACAGGATGGGTCGAGCTCTTTACATAGAAACATAGAAACATAGAAATGACGGCAGAAGAAGACCGAATGGCCCATCCAGTCTGCCCAGCAAGCCTCACACATTTTTTCTCTCATTCTTATCTGTTACTCTTAGCTCCTTGTTTTATTCCCCTTCCACCCCCACCATTAATGTAGAGAGCAGTGATGGAGCTGCATGCAAGTGAAATATCTAGCTTGATTAGTTAGGGGTAGTAGGGGCAGTAACCGCCGCGATAAGCAAGCTACACCCATGCTTATTTGTTTTACCTAGACTATGTTGTACAGCTCTTGTTGGTTTTTTTTTTCTTCTCCCCTGCTGTAGAAGCAGAGAGCCATGCTGGATATGCATTGAAAGTGAAGTATCAGGCACATTTGGTTGGGGTAGTAACCGCCGTAACAAGCCAGCTACTCCTCGCTTTGTGATTGCGAATCCTTTTTTTTCTTCACCCCTGTCGTTGAAGCTATGCAGGATATGCGTGAAGCATCAGTTTTTTGTTTTTGTTTTTGTTTTGTTTTTTTTTTTTTTCCCCCTGCCGTTGAAGCAGAGAGCTATGCTGGAAATGCGTGATGTATCAGTCTTTCTCCCATGCCGATGCAGCAGAGAACCATGCTGGATATGCATGGAAAGTGAAGTATCAGGCACATTTGGTTTGGGGTAGTAACTGCCGTAACAAGCCAGCTACTCCCCGCGTTTTGAGTGCGAACCCTTTTTCTTCTCCTTTGCCGTTGTAGCAGAGAGCTCTGCTGGATGTGTGAAGTATCAGTTATTCTTCTCCCCTGTCATTGAAGCAGAGAGCTATGCTGTATATGCATTGAAAGTGAAGTATCAGGCATATTTGGTTTGGGGTAGTAACCGCCGTAACAAGCCAGCTACTCCCCTCTTTATGAGTGCAAATCCTTTTTTCCATTACCTCTTGCTGTTGAAGCTTAGAGCGATGTAGGAGTCACAGTAAGCATGTGTATGTTTATTTAATAAGGGTATTGTGTCAATAGCCATCATTCTGGCGAGTCACCCACTCTTCATTGGTGGCCTCTTGACTTTATGGATCCGCAGTGTTTATCCCACGCCCCTTTAGTTTTTAAGGGGCATAGTTCTTCTGCTACCTTGTTTGTGATGCTATGCCATGTAGAGATGGCTGTTTCTGTGTCAAAAAGGTCGAGGTTAGAGATTTCTGATGAGAGGTGGGAGGTTAGGTCTTCCATGGAGCAAGAGTTCCTGTAGTGAATAGTGGTTTTGGTGGTTGTTGACACCAGGTTGTCCCTGATACAGAGATCCGTTGTGATCATTAGATGGTCTGACCATGGGATAGGGGAGCAAAGCGGCATGGAAGATGGTGAGAGGCCAGAATTTATAAATATAAGGTCCAGTGTGTGTCCCGCTTTGTGCGTGGGACTTTTAACGATTTGTGAGAAGCCCATAGCCTTGAAGGAAGATAATAGCATTTCGCAGTTGGAGGATAGGGGAATCGCATCAATGTGAAAGTTGAAGTCTCCCAAGATGACTGCTGGGGTATCATTTTTGATGTGTTTGGCTGTGAGTTCGATGAGTGGAGATGGATCTGAGTCTAGGAGGCCGGGCGGGGCGTAGAGTAAACAAATTTGGAGTTGTTTTGAGCTAAAGAGGGCAAATTCCAGACAGGAGGTATGTATAGTGATCTGTAGGGATAGTCTCAGCTCATTTTTTTCAGCTAAGCAGAGACACCCCCCCCCCTCTTTTTTTAGGTCTAGGTATTGAATAGATGTCATAGAGGTGACGGGGTAATTGATTGATAAGGGCTAGATCTGTGGGTTTTTACATTATTTTGTTACATTAGTAACAAAATAATTGGATACACACTGCTACTAGGCTAACAAACATTTTAAGATGCAACTTTAAGGAGTCCTAAAGTCCATTCATCAACCAGTGTTCTATAAAGCTGATGTACTTTATCCAAAGGAGAAAGCAAATGTTGCTTACCTGTAACAGGTGTTCTCACAGGACAGCAGGATGTTAGTCCTCACATATGGGTGACAACACAGGATGGAGCCCAATCACGGAAAACTTCTGTAAAAGTTTCCAGAACTTTGACTGGCCCCTACTGGGCATGCCCAGCATGGCACTAACCCTGCAGCCAGCAGGGGTCCCCCTTCAGTCTTATTTAAAAGCTACAGGCAGTGCCGAAAAATAAAATAATAAACATTACGAACCCTACACCGCGGGGCGGCAGGCGGGTTTCGTGAGGACTAACATCCTGCTGTCCTGTGAGAACACCTGTTACAGGTAAGCAACATTTGCTTTCTCACAGGACAAGCAGGATGGTAGTCCTCACATGTGTGAATACCGAGCTGAGGATGTCCGAACAGGCACCAAATGTACCCAAAGGCGTGCAACAGGCACAACAACTGGAGTGGAATTTGGTAGAGGGCATCCTGAACCCCACCAGGCAGGCGGAAGGGTGTAGAAACGTCACGTTGTAAATAGGTTACGAAGGACAGACTGGCCGAAGATGGAATCTTGTCTTCCGGCTTTGTCCAAGCAATAGTGGGTTGCAAAGATGTGGAGAGAACTCCAGGTTGCAGCCCTGCAAATGTCAGGAAGCGGCACCAATCGCAGGTGTGCCTCTGAAGTCGCCACGGCCCTCACAGAGTGTGCGTTAACACGGTCTTGAAATGGAATGCCCGCTTGCTGATAGCAAAAGGATATGCAGTCTGCCAACCAGGAGGAGAGAGTCTGCTTACCCTCAGGCTTCCCTAACTTATTAGGGTGGAAAGAGACAAACAATTGAGTGCTTTCCCTGTGGGCAGCTGTACGGTCTAGGTAGAATGCTAGACCCCTTTTACAGTCAAGGGTATGCAGAGTCTGTTCTGGATTGGCATGTGGCCTGGGAAAAAAAGGTAGGTAGTATGATGGATTGATTGAGATGAAAATCCGAAACTACCTTAGGTAAGAATTTAGGGTGAGTGCGGAGTACCGCCCAGTCCTGCAGCAGTTTAGTGTAAGACGGATAGATAACTAGGGCTTGTAATTCACTAACTCTGCGAGCTGAAGTGATAACCAAACACAAAATCACTTTCCATGTGAAATATCGAAGTTCACAAGAGTGAAGAGGCTTGAATGGTGGTTTCATGAGCCGACCCAAAACCAGATTAAGGTCCCAAGAAGGGGCTGGAGGACGTAGTGGAGGTTGATGTGGAGCAAGCCCTTCAAAAAACGTGTTACAAGGGGTTGTACTGATATAGGAACATCCCCGACACCTTTATGGAAGGCAGCTACCGCACTGACATGCATTCTGATGGAAGAAGTCTTAAGACCTGACTCTGATAGATGCCAGAGATAGTCCAGAAACTTCGGGATTGGACAGGAAAAGGGGTCAAGGGACTGAGAAGAGCACCGTGACATGAACCTTTTCCATTTGTAAGAGTAAGATTTTCTCGTGGAAGGCTTCCGTGAAGCAATCAAGACACGGGAAACTGGTTCAGAAAGGTTAAGTGACTGAAGGATTAACCTTTCAACATCCATGCCGTCAGGGACAAGGCTTGAAGATTGGGGTGGCGTAGGCACCCGTCGTTTTGGGTGATCAGAAGCGGGTCCTTTCCCAAGGGAATGTGCCTGCGAATGGAGAGATCCTGCAGTATTGGAAACCACACTTGGCGTGGCCAGTGAGGTGCTATCAGGATCATGGTTCCCTTGTCCTGACGTAACTTCACGAGAGTCTTCGAGAGAAGAGGAAGTGGAGGGAATGCATAGAGCAGACCGGTTGCCCATGAGAGGGAGAATGCGTCTCTGGGCTGAGAGTGTTTGCTGCGAATGAGAGAGCAGTAGTTCTCTACTTTGCGGTTTTGAGGAGACACAAAAAGGTCTATCTGAGGATATCCCCATTGTTGGAAGATGGAGTTTGCTACTGAGGGGTTGAGAGACCACTCGTGCGATTGAAAGACGCGACTCAGCTTGTCTGCCAACACATTGTCCACTCCCGGCAAGTAGGTGGCCATGAGGTACATCGAATGGGAGAGCGCTTCTGCCCAAATCTGTGCAGCTTCCTGACACAGAAGGAAGGAGCCTGTGCCTCCCTGTTTGTTGATGTACCACATGGCCACCTGGTTGTCCATCTGAATCAGGATGACTTGATTTCAGAGGCGATCCTGGAAAGCCCTGAGAGCATATCTGATTGCTCGAAGCTCCAGGAAATTTATTTGGTGTTTGGCTTCCTCTGGAGACCAAGATCCTTGTGTTTGCAGATTGGCCACATGGGTTCCCCAGCCGAGGTTGGAAGCGTCGGTGGTGAGCGTGATTTGAGGGCCTGGAGCCTGGAAGGGCAAGCCCTGGAGGAGATTGATCTGATTTTTCCACCAGGCGAGAGACAGACGGAGTGAGTCTGTGACATGGATAACGGTTGACAGGGGCTGAATG
Organism: Rhinatrema bivittatum; assembly: GCF_901001135.1. Classification (NCBI taxonomy): domain Eukaryota; kingdom Metazoa; phylum Chordata; class Amphibia; order Gymnophiona; family Rhinatrematidae; genus Rhinatrema; species Rhinatrema bivittatum. The sequence continues at coordinate 198,241,316 of NC_042621.1, forward strand.
GATTTATTTATTTTTATTTATTTTATTTGTGCTTTTCTATACCGGCATTCACGGTTGGTCGTATCATGACGGTTTACATAGAACAGGGGGTGAGCAATAAATTATAACGTACAGAATTATAACCTGAGTATAAACAGTACGAACTGTAACAAGTGCAAGGAAAAAAGAAGTTACAATAAACAGGGATGATTCGAACTGGGAGTAAAAGAAGAAGATAGTAGCTGTTTAACATAAGTGATAGAACGTTGCAGTAACTAGTGATGTCTGGATCAGTTTGAAGGAGGATAATCAGTAAGGCTCAGTTTGATGGAGGATAATCAGTAAGGGTCCGGGAATGCTTTCTTGAATAACCATGTTTTGAGTCTTTTTCTGAAGGTTGGAAGGCAAGGTTCTTGTCGTAGTTCTAGGGGGATGGAGTTCCATAGTGGGGGTCCTGCTGTGGAGAAGGCCCGATCTCTCAATGTTATATGTTGGGTGGTGTTGGCGTGTGGTACCTGAAGATATTCTCTGTACGCTTCTCTAATGGGTCTGGAGGAGGAGTGTTTTTTGAGAGTTATTTGTAGATAGAGTGGAGCAAGTCCATGGATAGATTTGTAGATTGTGGTGAGGGACTTATGGATTATTCTGTAATGGATTGGCAACCAATGAAGGTCTTTGAGGACGGGCGTAATGTGGTCTCTTCTCCTCTTGTTTGTTAAGATTCTGGCTGCAGTGTTCTGTATCATTTGGAGAGGTTTAGTATGGGATGATGGAAGACCTAGTAAGATAGCGTTACAGTAGTCTATCTTAGCGAAGATTATTGCTTGCAGCACTGTTCTATAGTCATGGAAATGAAAGAGGGGTTTTATTCTTTTTAATACATGTAGTTTGTGGAAGCAGTCTTTAGTAGTTTGGTTAATAAATGATTTTAGGTTTAGCCGGTTGTCTATAGTGACTCCTAGATCTCTTACTTTTGAGATTTGCAAGTTGGCTGGCGGGTTCATAGTGATATTGCAGTTTTCTGGAGAGATGAGCAGGAATTCGCTTTTTGATGAGTTTAGAATTAAGTTTAAGCTGGAGAGGAGGCCATTAATTTCTTGAAAACAGTTTTCCCAAAATTCCAGAGTTTTAGTGATGGATTCTTTGAGGGGGATCACGATCTGGACATCGTCGGCATATATGAAGTGTTTTAGGTTCAATTTGTTTAGCAACTGGCAAAGCGGGAGAAGGTAGATGTTGAAAAGTGTTGGTGAGAGTGAGGAGCCCTGAGGAACTCCTAGTGAGGACGGGTATCTGTGGGATTCTTTGTTGTGGATTCTAACCTTGAACCCTCTGTTCTCTAGGAATGTCTTGAACCAGGTTAGTGCTGTTCCTGTAATGCCGATGTTCACCAGCTGGTTTAGTAGTGTGGATTGAGTCCATTGTGACCTTAGAGTCCAGTGCATGAGTCTCATGGCCAAGCGGGCTATTGGTGTGATGTGGACTGAGGACGCCATGTGTCCCAGGAGAATGAGAAATTGGCGTGCAGTCGCAGAGTGCTGAGACCGTAGCTGGTGAGCAAGAGACACAAGAGTTAGTGCTCGCTGTCGAGGCAGGAAAGCCTTTGCCTGCAAGGTGTCCATGTCTGCCCCAATGAATGACAAGGTTTGAGATGGGACTAAAATGGATTTGTTGTAGTTGACGAGAAATCCTAATGAAATTAGAGTGTGTAAGGTTAGATTGAGGGATGACAGAGCAGCTTGCTGAGTGGGAGCCCTGACTAACCAGTCGTCTAGGTAGGGGTAGACATGAACACTTTGGGTTCTGAGGAAGGCTATAACTACTACGAGGCATTTTGTGAAGACTCGTGGAGCAGACGCTAGGCTGAATGGAAGCATTTGGTATTGATAGTGCTTAGGGCCTACTAGAAGCATCAGGTATTTGGGATGAGATGGAGTTATCGCAATATGAGTGTATGCGTCCTGGAGGTCTAGAGAACAGAGCCAGTCTCCTCTTTGTAGAAGAGGGAGAAGCGAGCCCAAGGTTACCATTTTGAACTTCTCTCGCTGTAGGTACTTGTTGAGGGCCCATAGGTCCAGAATAGGATGAACACCTCCCGATTTTTTGGGGATTAGAAAGTACCGGGAATAGAACCCTAGGCCGTGCTGAGAGCAGGGTACAGGTTCTATTGCCTTGGACTGGAGAAGGAGGGAGACCTCTTGATCCAGAATGATGGAGTGATCGGATGTTCTCCGCATCGGTAGAGGTGGGGAGTCCGGTAGTACGGAGAGAAAGTTCAGATGGTAACCCTGAGCAATTATCGCCAGTACCCATTGGTATGAGGTGATTTGAGTGCCATATTTATTTATTTATTTATTTATTTAAGGTTTTTCTATACCGACGTTCGTTAGATATTTCACATCGGTTTACATTATAACATAAACAGCAGCAACAATTTGTTTTTACAAGGAACGAAAGAACTTAAACACAGTATGTTGAGGCTACAGGGGGGAAAAAAGAGAACTTAACAACATAAATTGTGGCTACATGGGAAAAAGGATAAAGGGGAAAAAACTTGGGAGATCCAATCAACAAGGGTATAGATGGTTGAGGGTAGTGGGAGCTTGAGGGAGTTTGGTTAAGGTAAGGGAATATATATATTTTAAAGAGAGAAAAAATATGGGGGAGACGGGTTACTATTTACAAGCGGAATAGAAATTGAATTAAAAAATTCAATAATTTATTATATCTTATAGAGATGTTGGCAGTTAGGGGGTGGGTAAAGCGAGGAAGAGTATGTATGAGATAGATTAGGTGTATGCTTGCAAAAACAGCCAGGTTTTTCGTTTTTGTTTGAATTTTTGAGAGCTAGATTCTTGCCTGAGATCGGGGGGTAGAGTACTCCAGAGTGTAGGGCCTGCGATGGAGAGGGCTCGCTCTTTGGTGGAATTGTAGTGGGTAAGCTTGGGTGAGGGTGTGTTGTGTGTTCCATATGTTGTGGAAGTGGCACAATCGACCTCCCACTGGTATGTGAGGCAGTGGAATCTGGCTGCTGCTCTCTAGGTGGAAGTCAAAAACCTGAAGCAGGCCCTGGTTGAGGAGCTGCTTGTGGCTTTTGTTTACGTGTTTGACGAGACTGTGCTATTTGAAAAGGTCTAGTGGCACGGGATCTGGCTGGTGGCAGATAGGATTTCTTTGGGCGGAAGAATGACTTTTAGAGTCCTTCCTGAAGGGCTGCTTAGAAGAATAGTCGGAAGGCATCAGAGAGAGCTGTCTTAAGGTCTCATGATGAGAGTTCCGCCACCGTCCGTTGAATCTGTTCGCCAAACAGATTATCTCTGAGACAAGGCATGTCGGATAATCTGTCTTGTACCTCAGGGCGAAGGTCAGAAGACTTGAGCCAGGCCCACTTTCTCACCGAAACAGCAGCTGCAGATACTCTAGTAAAAGTATCAAAGATGTCATAAGATGTTCTGATCTCATGCTTGCCTGCCTCAAAACCCTTGTTTACTAGGGTTTGTAGCTGTTCTTGAAATTGCTGAGGCAGGGAGTCCGACAAGTCTTGTATCTGTTTAAAAATGACCCTGTTATATTGGGTCATATAGAGGTGATAGGCGGCAATCCGGGAGATGAGCATTGACCCTTGAAAGACTCGGCAACCCATGGCATCTAGGAACTTCTGTTCTTTGCCAGGGGGAACAGAAGAGTGAGGCTTTGACCTCTTTGCTCTCTTCTCTGCAGACTCCACCACTACAGAGTGGTGATCCAATTGTGATTTCTGAAAGCCTGGAGCTGACTGCACCAAACAGGTAGTGTCAATTTTCCTGTGGACTGGAGCCAGGATGTTCCCAGTTCTTCTTCAGGAGATCCAGAAGAACCTGGTGGATAGGAATGGAGGTTATTACCTTGGGGGCATCCAGGAATTGGAGCAACTCCATCATCTGATGCCTATCATCCTGTTCAGTCTGCAATTGGAAGGGGACCAATTCAGACATTTCCTTCACAAAATTTATAAAGGAGAGGTCCTCTGGAGGAGAACGCTTCCTACTTTCAGTGGGTGAAGGTAAATCATCGGTGTCTGTAGAGGAATCATCAGTCCAGGTGTCGTAAGGATCAGCATCTGTCCCTCTAGGAACTAGAGGGGGACAGGGTGGTGGAATACCTGAAGGTCCTGGTCTAGGCTCCAAAGGAATCGGAGGAAATATCAGAGGCACCGGTGCAGGCATCGATGGATGGCTCGGTGGCACCGACGGACATATCGGCACCGATGGTTGGATCGGTGGTGAGGGACATATCGGCATCAATAGCTGAGGCAGAACTCCCGATGGAGGGATGCAAAATGGTGTTTCTCCTCCCAATGACAATGTAAGCGGGGAGGGCACCGGTGCCATCGGAGACCCTGGATCCATCGGTGGAAGAGCGGCAATGAGCGCTTCCATCCTGGAAAGCAGCGGTACCAACGCTGCCGGAATCGGGTCAGTGGACGGTTCCGCAATTGGTACCGGTGTCGGTGCCAGAGGCACCTGGAGTCATTGCATCACCTTGTCGATGGCCTCCTGAACCATCCGGTCCAGTTCTTCTCGGAGACCTGGAGCAAGCAGCCCCGGCTCTGGAACAGAAGAAGGAGGCAGAGGCATAGCTGGAGGGACCACCATTAAAGGCGGAGTCGCGGCTCCTGATCCCCTGTCGGGTGAGGGTTGCCTTGGTGACCCAGTCGCAGAAATGGCCGGTGCCTTTTCTGGACGGGGTTTCTTCAGCGGCTCGGACGATGGCGAGGTCGATGATTTCGCTCCCTCGATGGTCCGAGACTTACGATGTTGATGGCGATGTTTGTCTCCACGATCCCCTCGGTCCTGAGGGGGAATAGCGGGTGTCGAAGGCCGAGAAGTCGTCGATGCTGGGCGGTCACCGGCCGGTGGTCGATGCTGGTACAAAGTCGACGGTGCCGGCTCTGACGATGTCGATGCAATGGACGGAGTCGGGGTTTGAGCATGGAAGAGAAGTTCCATCTTCTCCATTCTGGCCTTGCGACCTTTTGGTGTCATTAGGGCACATTTGGTGCCTGTCAAGACATCGTGCTCACGTGCTAGACACATAACACAGACTTTATGGGGGTCTATGATGGACATGTCCAGGCGAGTACAGTCCGGGCACCAACAGAACCCTGACGCCATGGCCATGGAAATAAATCGAGCCACGGTATGGTCGACGGCCAGTAGGCCACGAGGGCCAAACTCGACGGTAATCGACAGAAAGCAGGTAAAAACTTACCGGAGTACTGCGGTCTGAAAAAAGTTAAAGGAGGGACCCCTGTGGGGCAAACTTACTTTTAGTAATTCCGTGAGGAAAATTTCTGTCAGGAATCTCTGCAGAGCTCCTTTACCGCGAGGCTACTGCTGCGCGGAAAAAAGAAGACTGAAGGGGGACCCCTGCTGGCTGCAGGGTTAGTGCCATGCTAGGCATGCCCAGTAGGGGCCAGTCAAAGTTCTGGAAACTTTGACAGAAGTTTTCCATGATTGGGCTCCATCCTGTGATGTCACCCATATGTGAAGACTGCCATCCTGCTTGTCCTGTGAGAAAAGAACAAATTGTGAATACAGGATGTAGATCCACGGTGTCTCATTTATACAGTCTCAAAAGGAATAACAAATAGTATTAAGATGCTCTATTGTAAAGGTGCTGTCAGCTCATTGTTTCGACACTCCACCCCCCCCCCCCCAAAAAAAGGAACTTTAATAGCCTCAAAAGTTTAACATTGCAAGAATAGGGAGAATGCTTGACATGAGAAAAGGATTAAGAGGGACAAAAGATTTACAGTGTCCTGGAGGGAGAAGGGGACAGGTTGGAGAGGAAGGGCTTCAGAAGTACACAGGACCACCCAGGGAAGGTAACGTTTAAACTAGCGTGCGGGCACACATGTACACACACATTTGTCGACTTGCGCCCAGTGATGTGGCCATTTTATAACATAGGCGTGTATATGCACATATGTTATAAAATAGCCTGACTGCATGCAATTTTAAGTGGATGCACACCTACCCGCGCAAATGTCACTTCTACCACGTAAATGGGGGGGATTTTAAAAGACATGCATGCTGACGGCACTACCAGGTTTCACAGTTTGTTCCCAGTTCGGCCAGGTAAGAACTAGGACTTCCAAACTCCCCTAGTTTAATAGCCTCCTTTTTCCTCTGTTAGCTCCTACCTTTAAAACCCCACTGATTTGCCTATATCTTTTTGTTTTACTACTTACATACTTACTTCATAGAAGTAAAGTTATGCGGTAGGGGATCCTGGCGCGCATCTGTGCCCCACCCAGACCACACCCTGCCCCATTTCAGACCTTCTCATGTGTGCGCATAGTGGCAAGTATGCACATAACAGGCACCTTTTAAAATCCGCTCGGCATAGGCTGGCCCAACATTGTTGCGTATCTCCCAGTTTTGGCGTGCGCCGGGCTTTTAAAATTCACATTTAAGTGGGGAGACTTGAGAAAGAAAGAGAGGAATAGGCAAAGGTAGTACTCATAAGACAGAGAGAAATTGGGAAGGAAAAACATATATAAACTAGGGACAGGAGTAAAAAGAAAACTGGGGAAAGAATACATGCCCAGACTAAAGAAATTAGTAGGGATGTGAATCGTGTCCTCGATCGTCTTAACGATCGATTTCGGCTGGGAGGGGGAGGGAATCGTATTGTTGCCGTTTGGGGGGGTAAAATATCGTGAAAAATCGTGAAAAATCGTGAAAAATCAAAAAAACGTAAAATCGCAAAACCGGCACATTAAAACCCCCTAAAACCCACCCCCGACCCTTTAAATTAAATCCCCCACCCTCCCGAACCCCCCCCCAAATGACTTAAATAACCTGCGGGTCCAGCGGCGGTCCGGATCGGCAGCGGTCCGGAACGGGCTCCTGCTACTGAATCTTGTTGTCTTCAGCCGGCGCCATTTTCCAAAATGGCGCCGAAAAATGGCGGCGGCCATAGACGAACACGATTGGACGGCAGGAGGTCCTTCCGGACCCCCGCTGGACTTTTGGCAAGTCTTGTGGGGGTCAGGAGGCCCCCCCCCAAGCTGGCCAAAAGTTCCTGGAGGTCCAGCGGGGGTCAGGGAGCGATTTCCCGCCGCGAATCGTTTTCGTACGGAAAATGGCGCCGGCAGGAGATCGACTGCAGGAGGTCGTTCAGCGAGGCGCCGGAACCCTCGCTGAACGACCTCCTGCAGTCGATCTCCTGCCGGCGCCATTTTCCGTACGAAAACGATTCGCGGCGGGAAATCGCTCCCTGACCCCCGCTGGACCTCCAGGAACTTTTGGCCAGCTTGGGGGGGGCCTCCTGACCCCCACAAGACTTGCCAAAAGTCCAGCGGGGGTCCGGAAGGACCTCCTGCCGTCCAATCGTGTTCGTCTATGGCCGCCGCCATTTTTCGGTGCCATTTTGGAAAATGGCGCCGGCTGAAGACAACAAGATTCAGTAGCAGGAGCCCGTTCCGGACCGCTGCCGTTCCGGACCGCCGCTGGACCCGCAGGTTATTTAAGTCATTGGGGGGGTGGGGGATTTAATTTAAAGGGTCGGGGGTGGGTTTTAGGGGGTTTTAGTGTGCCGGCTCACGATTCTAACGATTTATAACGATAAATCGTTAGAATCTCTATTGTATTGTGTTCCATAACGGTTTAAGACGATATTAAAATTATCAGACGATAATTTTAATCGTCCTAAAACGATTCACATCCCTAGAAATTAGTGAGGCAGACCCATTGAAAGAAAACCAGAAGAAACAAACAGAAAATATAGGAGAAAATACCAGGGACAAGGAAGTAAGAGGCATGCTGGAAAGACTACACAAAAGAATAAACGAGAATATAATTTTAATCTCAATTAATGTATTGATCTATAAACCAAAAGGATAAAAATAGACATAGAAATGAATGGATGAGAGTCCTAGAATAAACTAGAGTCAGGAAACAGGTAAGAAAAATTATTTTATTTTCAGAAAGAGTAATGAGTCCTGTTTACATTCAAATGTTCGAAGGCAGAGGTTCCCAAACCTGTCCTAGAGGACCCCCAGCCAGGCGGGTTTTCAGCATATCCACAATGAATATGCATGAGATAAATTTGCATGCACTGCCTCTATAACATGAAAATTTTATCTCATGCATAATCACTGTGGATATGGATATGCTGAAAACCCGGCTGGCTGAGGGTCCTCCAGGACAGGTTTGGGAACCACTGTTTTTCTGGCCTGGATTTTCTAAGTTTGCAGACCTTAGAGAATCCGGTGGTAATGGGGAGGCGAAGCGGGGGGCGGGCCTGCGAAATCCGGCAGCAATCGCAACTCCGCGGTGCGATCGCTGCCAGCTTTCGCACCCAATAGCACCACCGTGAAAGGTGCGGACTCCGTCCCAGCTCTACCTCAATTTTCAAGTGTGATCCCTTTAGAAAATGACCCCCTCTGTTACGGAATCTTAGTAAATAAATACTACAGAATATTGGGATGTCATACTATACAGCTATACATACACATTTTTTTTAATTTTTCATAGGTAAGACTCTTCTAGACTGTAAACTGCTCAACTGCTTGCCTAGCTACGTTGTCATTTTAGCGATGGATGGTAAAACTTCCCTATGATTTATGTATAGAAGTTGAGAAGTTTACCAGTGAAAAATTGCTCTTCAAACTGGATACGTTGCTAATATTTTATTTTTGTGTTTATTTTTTACTGTTAATTTAGCCAAAAGTGTTATAACTAGGGTTACTAACAGCGTGGCAACACCCCTTGATGGTGCACACTTCCATTATACATGAGTTAAAAACATTTCTTCATACCCTAACTATAAAAATTGTTCCAATTCCCCTGACTCTATCCTGCACTTTTGTGGGTGAAAAATAACCCAGAAAACTTCAGACTGCATATAAACATGTGGTGCTTCCGTAGGTCGAGGAGGACCCCCAACTATGAAACTTTGCCTTTGTTTCCACCCTTGTGTTCCTCTTCCTCTCCCTTTGCACCCCATACCAAACATGCCTGAACCTTCGCATTCAAATTCCCGGAGCAGGATCTCGTACGTACAAACAACAAATGAAAAATCTGTAGTATAAAGGTGCAATCAACAAACAACTTCACTATTTAAAAATAAAGTGGTATACAAATATTCTCTGCACTTCAGTTATAAACTGCTTTTGATATAGCAGTAAGAAAATAAGGGATTAACTAGTTAATAATTGAACCAAAAAATCACTAGTTGATGTAACCAATGTTGACACAGAACTAAATCCCAATATTTTAAGTTATATAATAGGAATTAAAATATTCTTTTTATTATCATGTAATTAAAACTACTATCTCATTTTTAATGGTTTATAATAATATCTATGAAAAAATCTTTTTATATAGAAAGATAAGACCTCAGCACCGGTATAGAATCTGATATTTAACAGAAACTAATTAACCGGTCGGTACAATCACTGGTCTGTTATCTTCCTTTTGTATTTTTCTTTTTTTATAAAAACAGTCTCTCAATTTTCCATTAAAGTGCTGGAACTTGCATTGAAGCTATATATTAAACACATTGCAACTTCAAAATGTTGGAAAAGCTTTAAACTATGATAGTTTTGAGCTGTGCCGCCTGACTAAGCATTTGCAAAGCGAGCAAAATTACTTTCAATTTTCTTGTACTCCCGCATAGAGAGTTACTGTCCCAACATAAATGTGCTTATCTTAACAACTTGTTCAATTGCTTATGAACTAGTTGTGTGCTGTTGCGCCCAATTGTGTTTCTTAGGCTAATACAACCACTATGTTTTTTTCTTTTAGAACCGCCAAACTGCTGACGTTGTCAATGTTTCGTAACCTGCATCAGGGCGGGCTTTTTTTGCAATGGACTTTCCGCCTCAATAGTCGGGTTAAAGCTTCAATGCAAGTTCCAGCACTTTAATGGAAAATTGAGAGACTGTTTTTATAAAAAAAAGAAAAAAACAAAAGGAAGATAATAGACCAGTGATTGTACCGACCGGTTAATTAGTTTCTGTTAAATATCAGATTCTATACCGGTGCTGAGGTCTTATCTTTCTATATAAAAAGATTTTTTCATAGATATTATTATCAACCATTAAAAATGAGATAATAGTTTTAATTACATGATAATAAAAAGAATATTTTAATTCCTATTATATAACTTCAAATATTGGGATTTAGTTCTGTGTCAACATTGGTTACATCAACTAGTGATTTTTTGGATAAACTGCTTTTGCCCACAATGGGTTAAACACCAAATCTCAAATCATTTAACACTTCTTTTTTTTATATACCTTCTGTGACAGATGTACCAATATCTATATTCACATCAACATTTATGTGATATCAAAACAGCCAAAAAATGCTTATCAATTTGTGCTTTCTTTCACATATCACCCTTCTTGTTATGCTTCAACTTAACACATAACAATGGTGTTTCAGCAAGAAGCTACCTGCGTCAGAATTAAATCTCACTAGAGATGGAGCTTTACAAGTACTTAATGACGTTTTGTAGACGCGTGTTGGTCAACTGAGAGTCCCTACCTCAATAAGTTAAAAGCACAGAGAGGGAGGTCACTATGACTCCCAATGAGGCCAATCTATATGTGGGTAACTTTGAAAATCAATGGCTTTCTCAATGCCCCTTTCAACAGTTCTTAACCTGCGGCATCAGTTTATAGATGATATTTTATTATTGTGGACAGGAGGTGCATTGATGCTACTAGCATTTTTAACAAAGCTTAATGGCTGCAATCATAACTTACAATTTACATCTTCAGTAAGTAAGAGCAGTCTTCCATTTTTAGATATCATGATAAATAAAGTGGTGGACAAATTTGTCTTTTCCATACTTAGAAAACCAACATGTTTATTACAATATTCAAGTTGTCATCCACAGAAGTTACATAATAATTTACTTTTTGGCCAGTTTTTCCGTTTTCAGGAATTATGTTCTCCTGTGGTTTAGTATAAAGTTGGAGCTGCTGATAAAAAAGATAGATTTATTGAGAAGGGTTACTCTCCCACAGTTATAAAGAAGTCTAAAATGAAAGTACAGTGGAGCAATCATGAACTGTTGCTCCATCCTCAAATCCGTCATTTGGACTCATGGCTGGTATATGTTCTACCTTATTCATCACAAATTTACTGAGTGCAGCTTAGTATTAGGAAACACAATTGCATTCTATTTTTAAAACTTCTCCACTTTTTCACACTACGCAGAGATCTTAACATTCAGGATGAAGTTGTCCATTCAGTGTTTGATGATGAGTTTTCATCTGCATCTATGACAGAGGAAATAAGAGGCCACTATGTTTGTCGGCACTATCCTGTGTGCCTTTAAGTGTTTGAAGGTAATACCTTGCCATTTGATGTACTTCAAAAACATAAATTGATCATTTGGACTACTTGTTCTACTAGTGGTGTTATATATTTAGTATCATGTCTGTGCAAAATGATTTACATCGGTAAAACTAAAAGGGCATTAAGGGTTTGCATGATTGAATATCGGACTGCAGTTCATCAACAGAAAATAGAAGCTTCACTAGTTGGACATTGCCTTACCGCTATTCATGTTTTCAAGGATTTGAGCTTTCAGTTCCATCAAAACCTTGAGTGAACATTCACAGTAGAAATATATGATTCTAGTTTTTTGAGACATGAACTAAAATGGATCTATAGACTACAGATAGCTCCTCTGCAAGCCTTAATAAAGAAATTGAATGGTCTGTTTTTATATGAATGTTTGCCCAATTCATTTTTCGGTGTGATCATTTTTTTGACACATTAGCTTTAAATGATTAAGGGAACGGATTTTTCTATGTGTCTATTGTGTTAGCCAATAGGCTTTAAACAGGGTAAGAGTGAAAAGCATTCTTGAACAGAATTGCTCTATTGTATATGTGTGAGACTAGTTGTCAAGTTAAGGTAAAGCATTATATATTTTTTAAATGCACTACAGCATTAGAATTTATTGACATATCCTTTTCGTCTGTTTTGTTCCTAGTGAGATTTACATATACCCCTGCCATAGGCAGCTTATTGTCAAAACACTGTTGGTGCTGGGTGATATATATTAAAGCAACAAGAATGGTGATGCGTGAAAGAAAACACAAATTGATACGTATGTTTTGGCTATTTTGATATCAAATAAAGGTTGATATGAATAGTTGATATTAGTAAACCTGTCACAAATCTAAAAAAGGAAATGATAAACGATTTGAGCTTCGTTGCTTACTAATGATTCTGTTTATAGTCCGTTGTGGGCAAAAGACAGCAGATTATAATTGAAAAGTAAAGAATATTCTGATACCAATTTTTTTTTAATAGTGAAGTTGTTTGTTGATTGCATCTTTAAACTACATATTTTTCATTGTATGTGAGGTACTTGCTTCTAATTTGTTGTAGTATTTGCTTTACGTATAAACATCAAGGCCAATCTTAAGTGTCTTGAAAAAAGAAGTATAACTTTCTATTCTTGAAATCTAGTTAGTCCAATAAAAAAGCATCATCTGCATCTCATAATGCAGACTGCTTCTTGAGAAATGAACACAATTGAAAAGGAACTTGACACAATTAAAGGCTATTTTTATATGCAAAAATGGGGAAATCACTCATAATTGTTACAAATGTATGCACAATACATTCTAATTTTTATGGCATCTAGTCA